>NC_135802.1:13795059-14142838 GCF_964213995.1 Mustelus asterias
CCTGGTGAATCTCCTCTGCACCCTCTCCAGTGCAATCACATCCTTCCTATAATGTGGCGACCAGAACTGCACACACTACTCCACCTGTGGCCCCACCAAAGTTCTCTCCAACTCCAACATGACTTTCCTGCTTTTGTGATCTATGCCTTGATTGATAAAGGCAAATGTCCCCTTTTTCACCACCCTACTAACATGCCCTTCCGCCTTCAGAGATCTGAACACGCCAAGGTCCCTTTGTTCCACAGAACCTCCAAGTGCCCTACCATTCATTGAGTACTTCCTTGTCAAATTACTCCTTCCAAAATGTATCACCTCACACTTTTCAGGGTTAAATACCATCTGCCACTTATCTGCCCATTTGACCATTCTATGGGGCGGCACGGTAGCACAGTGGTTAGCACTGCTGCTTCACAGCTCCAGGGACCTGGGTTCAATTCCCGGCTTGGGTCACTGTCTGTGTGGAGTTTGCACATTCTCCTTGTGTCTGCGTGGGTTTCCTCCAGGTGCTCCGGTTTCCTCCCACAGTCCAAAGATGTGCGGGTGAGGTTGATTGGCCATGCTAAAATTGCCCTTAGTGTCCTGAGATGCGTAGGTTAGAGGGATTAGTGGATAAATATGTAGGGATATGGGGGTAGGGCCTGGGTGGGATTGTGGTCGGTGCAGACTCGATGGGCTGAATGGCCTCTTTCTGTACTGTAGGGATTCTATGATTCTATGATGATCTATACCTTCTTGACGCCCAAGACACTCTGCCTCACTGTTAACCACCCGGCCAATTTTTGTGTCATCCGCAAACTTACTAATCATACCCTAGCCCAGCCAGTGATGCCCATATCCTGTGAAAAGAATATATAATTTTTGGAACAAATTATGTTGAAATATCTGCAATATAGCCTGCAATCTAAAAACACAAATGAGGCACACTTCCTCTTGGCGTCAAAAGGTCTTTATCTCACTGGGATGTTTTGAAAGATTAACACCTTGCATGTTAGTTTAAGTTTAAGTTTATTATTGTCACAAATAGGCTTACATTAACATTGCAGTGAAGTTACTGTGAAAAATTCCTGTGAAACTAGTGTGAAAAATAGTTAGGCAAACTACTCCCAAACCACACCAAAATTATTCCTCTTCAGGGGAAAGTACTTAATACCAGGGAGATCTGCCTTCCTTTACTTTGTAATTTGTTCCTGTATCTTGATTATTAGCAGTTATAATACTGAGTTAACAAATATTCTAGAGATCAGATTACTATAGATGAATTTCATAGAATCATAGAATCCCTGCAGTGCAGAAGGAGGCCATTCGGCCCATCGAGTCTGCACTGACCACAATCCCTCCCAGCCCCTATTCCCATAAACCCACATATTTACCCTGCTAATCCCCCTGACACTAGGGTCAATTGAGCATGGCCAATGAACCTAACCTGCACATCTTTGAACTGTGGGAGAAAACCGGAGCACCCAGAGGAAACCCACACAGACACGGGGAGAACGTGCAGACTCCACACAGATAGTGACCTGAGGCCGGAATTGAATCTGGGTCCCTGGCTGTGAGGCAGCAGTGCTAACCACTGTGCCACCGTGCCATCTCTTGTAACAGATATATTACAAAGAACTAATTAAAAATGAAGTTTGATTTTTAAAGATACATGCTGAAAATTATCGCTTGCTTTAAACTATTCTAAAGAACTTTACAGGCCAGTTCAAGGAGCTGCAGTGCAGTTGAAGCACAAAACTGACAGAATGTGGAGGGAGTAATGGAATGGTAGATTCAGTTCTGGCAAGCTGTGCAAGATCTCCTCAGGGAGATGGTCTTCCATCAGTTTGCCTTCACACTGTTGCAGTATAACCAGCAATGCAAAGCCAAATTCAAATGCTCTTTGGAAGTTTTGTCACGTTAAAACTTTTTTAAGGTAAATGAAGGGTTGGATTTTTGGAAGGCAGATCTCCCTGGTATTACTTTGGATGCCACTGACCAAATCTTTGCGCATTAACAAGAATGTTTAAGCAAGGGGCGGCAGGATGGGACAATGGTTAGCACTGCCGCCTCACAGCGTCAAAGACCCAGGATCGATTCCTGGCTTGGGTCACTGTCCGTTTGAAGTCTGCACATTCTCCCCGTGTCTGCATGGGTTTCCTTCGGGTGCTCCCATTTCCTCCCACAGTTCAAAGATGTGCGGGTTCGGTGGATTGGCCGTGCTAAATTGCCCCTTGCTATCAGGGGGATTAGCAGGGTAAATAGGTGAGGTTGTGGGGATAGGGCCTGATTTTAAAAAATATTTGATTTATTAATGTCACATGTATTGACACACAGTGAAAAGTGTTGTTTCTTGCGCGCTATACAGACAAAGCATACCGTTCATAGAGGAGGAAACGAGAGAGTGCAGAATGTAATGTTACTTTCATAGCTAGGGTGAAAGATCGACTTAATGTGAGGTAGGTCCATTCAAAAATCTGATGGCAGCAGGAAAGAAGCTGTTCTTGAGTTGGCTGATATGTGACCTCAGACTTTTGCATCATTTTCTTGACGGAAGAAGGTGGAAGAGTGAATGTCCAGGGGACGTGGGGTCCTTAATTATGCTGGCTGCTTTTCCGAGGCAGCGGGAAGTGTGGACAGAGTCAATGGATGGGAGGCTGGTCTGCATGATGGATTGGGCTACATTCATGACCTTGTATAATTCCCTGCAGTCTTGGGCAGAGCAGGAGCCATACCAAGCTGTGATACAACCAGAAAGAATGCTTTCTATGGTGCATCTGTAGAAGTTGGTGAGAGTCGTAGCTGACATGCCAAATTTCCTTAGTCTTTTGAGAGGCTTTGGTAAGTTTTCTTAACTATAGTGTCGGCATGGGGGGTCCAGGACAGGTTGTTGGTGATCTGGACACCTAAAAACTTGAAGCTCTCGACCCTTTCTACTTCGTCCCCGTTGATGTAGACAGAGGCATTTTCTCTTCTACGATTCCTGAAGTCGATGACAATCTCCTACGTTTTGTTGACATTGAGGGAGAGATTATTGTCACTGCACCAGTTCACCAGATTCTCTATCTCATTCCTGTACTCTGTCTCGTCATTGTTTGAGATCTGACCCACTACAGTGGTGTCGTCAACGAACTTGATAATCGAGTTGGAGGGGAATTTGGCCACACAGTCATAGGTGTATAAGGAGTATAGTAGGGGGCTGAGAACACAGCCTTGTGGGGCACCGGTGTTGAGGATGATCGTGGAGGAGGTGTTGTTGCCTATCCTTACTGATTGTGGTCTGTGGGTTAGGAAGTTCAGGGTCCAGTTGCAGTGGGAGGAGCCGAGGCCCAGGCCACGGAGTTTGGAGATGATTTTCATTGGAATAATGGTGTTGAAGACTGAGCTGTAGTCAATAAATAGGAGTCTGACATCGGTCTCCTTGTTATCTAGATTGTGGTCGGTGCAGACTCGATGGGCTGAATGGCCTCCTTCTGCACTGTAAGACTCTAATTATGAGATGAATTGATTTTTGATGGCGCGTGCTGCTCTGATGGAGGTACTGGTGTCAAATCATTATCAGCAGTTGATTAAAATTAAAGGTTTAAATTGTGTTCAGCTGGACTATGTTTTCTTCCACTTGCCTGAAACCATGGTGGTATAGTGACTAGCACTGTTGCCTCACAGCTCCAGGGACCAGGGTTCAAATCCTGCCTTGGGTCACTGTCTGTGCAGAGTCTGCACGTTCTCCCAGTGTCTGGGTGGGTTTCCTCTGGGTGCTCCGGTTTCCTCCCACAGTCCGAAAGATGTGCTGGTGAGGTGCATTGGCCATGTTAAATTCACCCTCAGTGTACCGGAGTGTGGTGACTAGGGGATTTTCACAGTAACTTCATTGCAATGTTAATTTAAGCCTACTTGCGACATTAATAAACAGACTTTAAACTTAAAAGAATTGGTTAGCAGACAGGAAACAGAGTAGGAATATAGGTATTTTTTGGAGTGACTGGTAGTGACTAGTGAGGTGTTACAGGGATAGGGCAGGGAGAGGGCCTGGGTAAGACCTCGGTCAGAGAGTCGGTGCAGATGGGCCGAATGGCCTCTTCTGCACTGTGGGGATTCTGTGAAGTGAATACTTGAACTTGGTTTGAGTTAGGTTTGCGCTCGGTTTGAGCTCGGTTTTTAGTTTGGCCAGTTGTTAAACATTTGTATGTTTTTGCCCCTCACAGCGTTTCACTGGAAATCAAATTGCAAAGTTCAACAAGAAGAACCCTGAAGACTACAAGAAAACTGAGGTAAACATGGTTGTGGAACAGAATAACATCTACTGATGGAATGCACTATTACAGCTTGGTGATTGTTTATGGTGACCAAGCACAGTATTCTTAGGATCAGCTAATGCTTTAATATGTGGGTTTGCGGAATGGTCGTGATCTGTTTCACCTTGAAGAACATTGCACTGCAACGAAGTCTGGAGCTCCAGGAGCTGGAAGGTGATGTACGCTTTACATCCTTTGCAGGAGAAGGGAAGAAACAATAGGAGGTAGAGGAGGAGCACCTATGGCAAGGGCACCTGTAGCTACACACTTAGCTACCAGGAATTCCTGAGGTGGACTGATTCACACACCCTTCAGTTTGTCAACTCTTGCCATGCCATTCTCCGCAAGACAGAATGCACCATAGCAAGTTGTGGATAAATATTAGAACAATGAGACAGTGGAACTTTGGAATATGGTTTCTGCCTGAAAAACATTAAATAGGCTAATGACAATGTAGCACAATGTTTAAATGCTCAATTAAAGCGTTTTAATTACTCACAAACTACAAATCCTTTTATTTTTCTACTGCTTCAATGTGGTGCAGCTCCTGGAACTTGAGCAGATGTAAAGTCAGGTTGCTCTGCAGGGGTGGACATGACCATTGGGACACAAGGATGGGGCTCTGACTCACATAACATTGTTTCATTTAGTATTGTTAATAAACTATTGTCAATATATCCATTTAATGTTGCCAGTTTACCGAACGTTGTTTGCCACAGATTGCCTACCTGTTCCAATGACGTTTCCCTACAGTGCTTCCTCCACTCGCTTCCCTGAATCCCCCTTCCTCTCGCTCCCTCCTTTGCCTCTCCAAGCCTTGTGGACTACCCCTCCTTGTTGACTCCTCCCACCCCAAATTTGCTTCCTCCTACCCTGCTTCTCCAGGCCTTACTGATTCTCTTCCCCCTCCCCCCCTCTTGCCAAACAGAAGATTTAGGAGCCAGGAGTAAGCCATTCGAGCCTCTTCTGCCATTGAATAAGATCATGGCTGATCTAGATGTGGCCTCGATTCCACTTTGCCCCCATTACCATTAACTCCCTTGTCTTTCAAAAATCTGTCTAACTTGGCCTCAAATAAATTTACCCAGCCTCCGCTGCTTTCTGAGGAAGAGAATTCCACAGATTAACCACCTGAGAGAGAATAATTCTCCTCATCTCCGTCTTAAACGGTAGACCTTTCCTAAACTGTTCTAGTCTCTGCCACAACTAGAAACATCCTCTGATATCTATGGATGATATCCCAGCGGATTCCCGGCCTTAACTGCCTCTCCCCCCCCACCCCCTTGCCGACTCCCCTCCTCTTTTCTCCCAGCCTCCGCCTTACCTGAGTCCTTGGGGTTTGCTGTTCAGCAGCTCCTGACCACTGGATCCTGCTTCTAACTTCACTCCTAAACTCGCACAGTGTCCTCACCTCCATCTACCGGCAGAAGTTGATTAATGCAGGTAGCTGTTGGCTGCACTGACCAACCTCTGCCACTAGATAGAGCCTGGTTAATCAGAGAATCCCTACAGTTCAGAATGAGGCCATTCGGCTCATTGAGTCTGCACTGACAAGAATCCCACCCAGGCCCTCCCACTGTAACCCCACACATTTACCCTTGCTAGTCCCCCTGACACTGAGGGGCAATTTAGCATGACCAATCCATCTGTCCCACGTTGCAGGAGGAAACCGGAGCACCTGGAGGAAATCCATGCAGACATGGGGAGAATGTGTAAACTTCACACAGACAGTCACCCCAGACTGGAATTGAACCCGGGTCCCTGGCACTATGAGGCAGCAGTGCTAACCACTGTACCACCGTGCCGCCCCTAATCTGAAAGATACCGTAATTTTAAAAAAAGTTTTAATTTGTATATTGTATTTATTTTATATTTAGTGATGATTTTTAGTTTACAAGGTATTTCAGCGAGGAATGCACAGTGCTCATCCTATCCGGGCTCAGGAACAGGCCCTTCAGTCCACCAAGCCTGCGCCGATACGCAGTTTCTATCCGTCTGATGGCCGCCCGTTCATGTGTCTATCAAGATACACCTTGAATGTTGCTAATGTGCCTGCTTTCACAATGTCCTCTGGCAGTGCTTACCAGACACCCACCACCCTCTGCATGAAAAACTTTCTCCTCACATCTTCCTGAAACTTCCTCCCTCTCATCTTAACCTATGCCCTCTTGTAGTTGGCCCTTCCACCCTGGGAAAAAGCCTCTGACCATCCACCCCATCTATCCCCCTCATAATTTTGTCAACATCTTATGAGGCCGCCCCCAGCCTCTGTCTTTCCAGTGAAAACAATCCCGAGTTCATCCAACTTTTCCCCATATCTAAAACCCCCTAGACCAGGCAACGTCCTGGTGAACCTTCCTTGCACCCTCGCCAAAGAATCCACATCCTTCTGGTGGTGTGGCGACCAGAACAGGATGCAATATTCCAAATGCCTAAACTAAGGGTGGGGTTTTACGGCCTCGCTCGAGCAAGACCGGAAATTACTGTCCGAGGTCAATGGAGATTTCCATTGTCCGACCCTCGCCCGCTCCGATTCTGTGAGGTGGGAGAGTCCTGGCCCAAATGTCCAAAGGAGCTTAATTCTGACTTTCACATTGAATTCCATGGAAAACTATGATTCACTTAAAGTCACGATTTTCAGGAACTCAACCACAGCGTTAACTGTATCCCTCCATCTTCAGCTGGCTTATTTTTCAGACAGGAGGATGGCAGATTCTTCTGTTTCCCATGGATCAGTGCTTCGACCAGTACTTTTGTTACATACATAAATGACTTGGGCGTTGGTGTAAAATTTCAAAATCCGCTGATAACATTAAACTTATGCTGCAGACATCCAGGATAATATCAGTATGGGATCGACGCCATCCAGCCTGCCCCACCCCGCCACGAGAAACGTCAGGAAACCCCCAACTAAATAATTAATGAGGCCGGGGTCAAGGGATATGGCGCAACTTCCCAACGATTTTCTTGGGGAGAAACTCTCCCCGTCCCCAACTCTGCCACGGGACTTAAGTCTGCGGGGGAAAGGTTCTGCCGATAGCTGAGAAATGGAAGGGGATTAATAATAGGTCATTGGGGACACAGAATTAGTGGTACAAGAGCAGAAAGAGAAGTCACTGCAGGTGATAGTCTGGTGACGTCCCGAAGAAGGTGCAAATCAATTAAATAAAAATACAGTCAGATATTCTAGTGTCACACAGTAACAGTATGGAAGTAGACAGAGAATTGGAACACGTTTATTGTGCATTTAACCTTTAATTTAGCATTTACAGCATAATATTTCTCAGACATTCTTGTGCGGATCCACAAGAGATGGGTGAGATCCTAAATGAATATTTCTCATCAGTATTTACTGTTGAGAAAAGCATGGATGTTAGGGAACTTGGGGAAATAAATAGTGATGTCTTGAGGAGTGTGCATATTACAGAGAAGGAGCTTCTGGAAGTCTTAAAGCGCATCAAGGTAGATAAATCCCCGGGACCTGATGAAGTGTATCCCAGGACTTTGTGGGAGGCTAGCCGAGATATTTGAATCATCGATAGTCACGGGTGAGGTGCCTGAAGATTGGAGAGTGGCAAATGTTGTGCCTTTGTTTAAAAAGGGCTGCAGGGAAAAGCCTGGGAACTACAGACCAGTGAGCCTCACATCTGTGGTGGGTAAATTGTTGGAAGGTATTTTGAGAGACAGGATCTACAGGCATTTAGAGATGCAAGGATTGATTAGGGACAGTCAGCATGGCTTTGTGAGTGGAAAATCATGTCTCACAAATGTAATTGAGTTTTTTGAAGGGGTAACCAAGAAGGTAGATGAGGGCAGTGTAGTTGATGTTGTCTACATGGACTTTAGCAAGGCCTTTGACAAGGTACCGCATGGTAGGTTGTTGCATAAGGTTAAATCTCACAGGATCCAGGGTGAGGTATCTAAATGGATACAAAATTGGCTTCTTGACAGAAGCCAGAGGGTGGTTGTAGAGAGTTGTTTTTCAAACTGGAGGCCTGTGACCAGTGGTATGTCTCAGGGATCAGTGCTGGTCCACTGTTATTTGTCATTTATGTTAATGATTTGGATGAGAATATAGGGGGCATGGTTAGTAAGTTTGCAGATGACACCAAGATTGGTGGCATAGTGGACAGTGAAGAAAGTTATCTCCAATTGCAATGGGATCTTGATCAATTGGGCCAGTGGGCTGATGAATGGCAGATGGAGTTTAATTTAGACAAATGCGAGGTGATGCATTTTGGTAGATTGAACCAGGGCAGGACTTACTCAGTTAATGGTAGGGCATTGGGGAGAGTTACAGAACAAAGAGATCGAGGGATACATGAACATAGCTCCTTGAAAGTGGAGTCACAGGTGGACAAAGTGGTGAAGAAGGCATTCGGCATGCTTGGTTTCATCGGTCAGAACATTGAAGACAGGAGTTGGGACGTCTTGTTGAAGTTGTACAAGACATTGGTAAGGCCACACTTGGAATACTGTGTGCAATTCTGGTCACCCTGTTATAGAAAGGATATTATTAAACTAGAAAGAATGCAGAAAAGATTTACTAGGATGATACTGGGACTTGATGGATTGAGTTATAAGGAGAGGCTGAATAGACTGGGACTTTTTTCTCTGGAGCATAGGAGGCTGAGGGGTGACCTTATAGAGGTCTATAAAATAATGAGGGGCATAGACAAGGTAGATAGTCAATATTTTTTCCCAAAGGTAGGGGAGTCTAAAACTAGACGGCATAAGTTTAAGGTGAGAGGGGAGAGATACAAAAGTGTCCAGAGGGGCAATTTTTTCACACAGAGGGTGGTGAGTGTCTCGAACAAGCTGCCAGAGCTAGTAGTAGAGGCGCGTACAATTTTATCTTTTAAAAAGCATTTAGATAGTTACATGGGTAAGATGGGTATAGAGGGATATGGGCCAAATGCGGGCAATTGGGATTAGCTTAGGGGTTTTAAATAAAAAGGACGCGTGGACAAGTTGGGCGGAAGGGCCTGTTTCCATGCTGCAAACCTCTATGATTCTATGACATAGAAAATGAGCAACTGGCTACTCCTAAATACAAATGTTATTTTACAGAGAAAAATAATGCTTCAAAGAAATAGCTCGCATTAGGAATATGCCTTTCCACTGTTAGTGATGATCATGATACGTCGGTGGTGTATTTTACATTAACATACAGTGAAAAGTATTGTTTCTCGCACGCTATACAGACAAAGCATATCATTCATAGAGAAGGAAACGAGAGAGTGCAGAATGTAGTGTTACAGTCATAGCTTGGGTGCAGAGAAAGGTCAACTCAATGCAAGGTAGGTCCATTCAAAAGTCTGACAGCAGCAGGGAAGAAGCTGTTCTTGAGTCGGTTGGTACGTGACCTCAGACTTTTGTTTCTTCTTCCTGACAGAAGAAGGTGGAAGAGAGAATTCCGGAGTGCGTGGGGTCCTTAATTATGCTGGCTGCTTTGCCGAGGCAGCAGGAAATGTAGACAGAGTCAATGGATGGGATGCTGGATTGCGTGATGGATTGGGTTACATTCCCGACCTTTTGTAGTTTCTTGCGGTCTTGGGCAGAGCAGGAGCCATACCAAGCTGTGATACAACCAGAAAGAATGCTTTCTATGGTGCATCGGTAAAAGTTGGTGAGAGTTGTGGCGGACATGCCAAATTTCCTTAAGTCTTCTGAGAAAATAGAGGCGTTGGTGGGCTTTCTTAACTCTCGTGTCGGCGTGGGGGGACCAGGACACGTTGTTGGTGATCTGGACACCTAAAAACTTGAAGCTCTCGACCCTTTCTACTTCGTCCCTGTTGATGTAGACAGGGGCATGTCCTCCTTTACGCTTCCTGAAGTCGATGACAATCTCCTTCGTTTTGTTGACATTGAGGGAGAGATTATTGTTGCCGCACCAGTTCACCAGATTCTCTATCTCATTCCTGTACTCTGTCTCATCATTGTTTGAGATTCGACTCACTACGGTGGTGTTATCAGCAAACTTGAAAATCGAGTTGGAGGGGAATTTGGCCACACAGTCATAGGTGTATAAGGAGTATAGTAGGGAGCTGAGAACACAGCCTTGTGGGGCACTGGTGTTGAGGATGATCGTGGCGGAGGTGTTGTTGTCTATCCTGACTGATTGTGGTCTGTGAGTTAGGAAGTTCAATATCCAGTCGCAGAGGGAGGAGCCGAAGCCTAGGCCATGGAGTTGGAGTTGGGTTTCGTATGAATAATGGTGCTGAAGGATGAACTGTGGTCAATAAATAGGAGTCTGATATAGGTGGCTTCGTTATCTAGGTGTTCTCGGGCTGAGTGCAGCGCCAGGGAGATGGCATCTACCTGTTGCGGCGGTAGGCAAACTGTAGTGAATCCAGGTAGTCCGGAGGCTGGAATTGATTCGTGCCATGACTAGCCTTTCGAAGCACTTCATAATGATGGATGTCAGAGACACCTGGCCGATAGACATTAAAGCATGCTGCTTGGCTTTTCTTTGGTACTGGGATGATGGTCGTCTTCTTGAAGCAGATACGGACCTCAGCTCATTGTAAAGAGAGGTTGAAGATGTCTGCGAATATCCCCGCCAGCTGATCCACACAGGATCTGAGTGCTCGTCCGGGTAACCCATCCGGGCCAGTCGCTTTCCATCGGTTGACCTTCGAGAAAGCTGCTCTGACGTCTGCAATGGTGACCTCAGATACAGGTTCATCCAAGGCTTCCAGGGTGGGGGGCATGCTTTCGCTGACCTCGTGCTCAAAACGGGCGTAGAATGCATTGAGCTCATCAGGGTGCGTTGGAGCCGGCGATTGTACGTGCCTCATCTTGTAGCCTGTTATGTCTTGCTGACCTTGCATAGTCGGCGGCGGTCTGTGTGGCTAACCTGGGACTCTAGCTTGGTCCGGTACTGTCTTTTGGCATCCTTGGATCTCCGTAGATCATATCTGGCTTTCTTGTATAGGTCAGGGTCGCCTCAGACCTAGACTTCAGCAGGTAGTGGCTATCCCTATTCATCCATGGTTTCCGGTTGGAAAAGAAGTGGATTTGCTTCTTTGGCACACAGTCTTCTGCACGCTTACTAATGAAGTCAGTTACTGTAGTGAGTCAGTTACTGTAGGTTCATAGGCACATAGGTTCGTCTGTAAGCTGTGAGTGGGCAATCACTTTTATTTTGGTCAGATTCTTCACTCTTTTAAAAGGATTTGAGCTGCTATGCATGTCCAATGAGTTGGAAAAGGCTTGCAGTACTTAGTCTTTTCATATAAAAGGTAGTTCACCCAGGGTGACTCCAGTGCATTCACTGCTGAGCGAGATTCTGGGACTGGCATTCATGTGTAAATTTGCATTGTGGATTTTACAAAAGGAGAGGATCTCTGCCCTTTATTTGGGATTTTGGCTGATTTATTTAAGGAGGTACTTTCCTGTCTGCTGAAAGTTTCAAGGGGCTTGGGTTATTCAACCCTTGATTGGGCAAGCGGAGCCTGGTACTTTCCATCATCTGGAAACAACAAAGGAATTGATAGGTCACGCTCTTTTTCACCAAACTAACACCTGCAGTTGTCCATCAAAGGAGAAAGCATTGCAAATTAGCATCTAATCAATCCACTGACACTCTTGTTTCCCCAGAACCTGTTTAAGAATGTCAGAATCGCTACAGTGCAGAAGGAGGCCATTCAGCCCATTGAGCCTGCACCGTCAACAATCCCACCCAGTCCCTCATCCTGTAATCTCACATATTTACCCTACTAATCCCCCTGACATCCCCCTAACACTAAGGAGCAATTTAGCATGGCCAATCAACCTAACCCGCACATTTTTTTGGATTGTGGGGGGAAACCGGAGCACTCGGAGGAAACCCACGCAGACACATGGAGAATGTGCAGACTCTTCACAGACAGTGACCCAAACCGGGAATCGAACTCGGGTCCCTGGCACTGTGAGGCACTGTGCCATCATGCCACCCCTCATTTACTCATTGATCTAATTCCTTACATTGTGCCATTTTTCAAATGAGGACAGCAGGTTCTGAGACTATTTTTCATTCACCAATCTATGCCTGGCTGAATGCTGGCTGACCCAAAACAAAGCAGCAAACATGCCTTCAGGTGGAATGCGACTTGAGAATCTATCGTTCTTCCTACGAAGAAGAACGCACAATTTCAGGACTTTGCAGCCAATTAAGTACTTTTGGAGAGTAATCACTTTTGAGACTTCCCAATTTTGATCCAGAAGGAACTCTTCTAGTGCAGATAATAAAAACAAAACAAAACTTCAACTTCTAAATCAAAGAAAAGGTTTAACAAAGAAACTTCATTACTCCAAACTTGATCCTGGGCCATTCCAAGCAATTCAACAATTCCCAACAGGTTCTTATTTATACTGAGTCAGCTGGTCTGCTGATTATCACATCATTTTTTCATTGGTTACATGGTTAACTGGGTCAGTTGACCCTTACAGCTTGTTACCATTGGTCACATTACAACAGATCCGATGTTATCACCGGTTACATTCTAACACCCAGTCTCCTTCTATTTTAGGACCATTCACAAAATCAACTCATTAACTAAGGGCGAGATTCTCCGGCCGCCTGTCCAAGCTCAACGAACCTTCGAATTTTCTGTCTTGGTCGCTACAATTCCTGTGGTGGGCGAGACGGGAGAATTTCGGCCTAAGGTTTTGGGAATCCTTCCTCCTTTGGCTTGGTGGCTTTTTTTTCGCCTTAAGCCTCCGAAGCATCTTGAGATGGTTTTTCTACTGCTGTCGAAATTCAGGCTGTTATTTAATACCGTTCCTGTCTCATCTTTAAATTGTAACCCTATACAGTATTATTTTAGATTACTAAAGCTCAGATCTCTGTGGTGTTATTCTTTATTGAGCCGACAAAAAATCTTTATCAGATGTTAACTGGAATTAAATAACAGGATAAAATAATGGGCAGCGTTGGTCCTTCTTGCCTTTATTTAGAATCAGAATAGTTACAGAACAGAAGGAGTCCATTCAGCCCGTTGTGTTTGTGTACAGTTACTGTGTACAGTTACTGTGTACAGCTTTGGTCTCCTTACTTGAGAAAGGATATACAGGCATTAGAGATTCACTAAGTTGATTCCGGAGTTGAGAGGGTTGGCTTATGAGGAGAGACTGAGTAGACCGGGACTATACTCATTGGAATTCAGAAGAATGAGGGGAGATCTTATCGAAACCTATAAGATTATGAAGGGAATAGATAAGATAGAAGCAGGGAGGTTGTCTCCACTGGCGGGTGAAACCAGAACTAGGGAACATAGCCTCAAAATAAGAGGGAGCAGATTTAGGGCTGAGTTGAGGAGGAACTTCTTCACACAAAGGGTTGTGAATCTGTGGAATTCCCTGCCCAGTGAAGCAGTTGAGGTAACCTCATTGAATGTTTTTAAGGCAAGGATCGGTAAATTTTTGAACAGTAAAGGAATTAAGGGTTATGGTGAACGGGCGGGTAAGTGGAGCTGAGACCATGGAAAGATCAGCCATGATCTTATTGAATGGCGGAGCAGGCTCGAGGAGCTAGATGGCCTACTCCTGCTCCTAATTCTTATGTTTTTATTATGTTATGTGTCCATTCTGGTTCTCTGCAAGAACAGATCAGTTCCTCCCACTTTGCTGTCCCTTACTCTGTAACCCTCTATATATTTTCTCTTCAGGTGCTTCTTCAGCTCCCTTTTGAAAGCCACCATTGAACATGTCTCTGCCACCCTCTCAGGAGATGTATTCCAGGTCGTAACGACTCTCCAAGTGAAAGGTTTTCCCTCATTTCACTCTAAATTGTTTTTTCTACACCCTAGCTATGACAGTAGCTGGACGAAATATACACCACTACGAATAGCCTTGAGACGAAACATCCCGAGGTCTTGTTCATCGTGGCCGGGGACTTCAATCAGGCCAAGCTCAGGAGCGTACTACCAAGTTACCACCAACACATCTCCTGTTCCACCAGAGGCCCAAACATCCTAGACCACTGCTGCACAAATATCAAACATGCCTACCGCTCTATCGCCCGCCCACACTTTGGCAAATCAGACCACAAGGCTGTGCTCCTGCTCCTGGCTTACAAGCAAAAACTGAAGAGGGAGAATCCATCAAAGAGAGTCGTGCAAGGTTGGTCTGAGGAATCGGATGATCTCCTACGGGGCTGCTTGGAGGCAGTGGACTGGTCAGTATTTAAAAACTGTGCGACCAGCCTGAACGAGTACGCCACTACAGTAACTGACTTCATTAGTAAGTGTGTAGAAGACTGTGCGCCAAAAGGCAAATCCGTGTGTTCCCCAACCAGAAACCACGGATGAACAGAGATATCCACTGCTTGCTGAAGTCCAGGTCTGAGGCGTTCAAGTCAGGCGACACTGACCTATACAAGAAAGCCAGGTACGATTTAAGGAGATCCATCAAAGATGCCAAAAGACAACACCGGACCAAGCTAGAGTCCCAGGCTAGCCACACCGACCCCCGCTGACTATGGCAAGGTCTGCAAGACATAACAGGCTACAAGATGAAGGCATGTAAAATCGCCAACTCCAACGCACCCCTCCCTGATGAGCTCAATGCATTCTATGCCCGTTTTGAGCAAGAGGTCAGCGAGAGCATGCCCTCCACCCTGGAAGCCCTGGATGAACTTGTATCTGGGGTCACCATTGCAGATGTCAGAGCAGCTTTCTTGAAGTCAACCCACGGAAAGCAACTGCCCGGATGAGGTACCTGGACGTGCACTCAGATCCTGCATGGATCAGCTGGCGGTGATATTCACAGACATCTTCAACCTCTCTTTACAACAATCTGAGGTCCCTATCTACTTCAAGAAGACAACCACCATCCCGGTACCTAAGAAAAACCAAGCAGCGTGCCTTAATGACTATCAGCCGGTGGCTCTGACATCCATCATTATGAAGTGCTTTGAAAGGTTAGTCATGGCACGAATCAATTCCAGCCTCCCAGACAGCCTGGGTCCACTACAGTTTGCCTATCGCCACAACAGGTCCACAGTAGACGCCATTTCCCTGGCCCTGCACTCAGCCCTGGAACACCTAGATAACAAGGACACCTATGTCAGACTCCTATTTATTGACTATAGCTTAGCCTTCAACACCATTATTCCCACAAAACTCATCTCCAAACTCCGTGGCCTGGGCCTCGGCACCTCCCTCTGCGACTGGATACTGAATTTCCTAACTCACAGACCACAATCTGTAAGGATAGGCAACAACACCTCCTCCACGATCATCTTCAACACCAGTGCCCTACAAGGCTGTGTTTTCAGCCCCCTACTATACTCCTTATACACCTATGACTGTGCAGCCAAATTCCCCTCCAATTCAATTTTCAAGTTTGCTGATGACACCACCATAGTGGATCGGATCTCAAACAATGATGAGACAGAGTACAGGAATGAGATAGAGAATCTGGTGAACTGATACGGCAACAATAATCTCTCCCCCAATGTCAGCAAAACGAAGGAGATTGTCATCGACTTCAGGAAACGTAAAGGAGAACATGCCCCTATCTACATCAACAGGGATGAAGTAGAAAGGGTCGAGAGCTTCAAGTTTTTAGGTATCCAGATCACCAACAACCTGTCCTGGTCCCCCAATGCTGACACTATAGTTAAGAAAGCCCACCAACGCCTCTACTTTCTCAGAAGACTAAGGCAATTTGACATATCAGCTATGACTCTCACCAACTTTTACAGATGCACCATAGAAAGCATTCTTTCTGGTTGTATCACAGCTTGGTATGGCTCCTGCTCTGTCCAAGACTGCAAGGAACTACAAAAGGTCGTGAATGTAGCCCAATCCATTACGCAAACCAGCCTCCCATCCATTGACTCTGTCTACACTTCCCGCTGCCTCGGCAAAGCAGCCAGCATAATTAAGGACCCCACGCACCCCGGACATTCTGTCTTCCACCTTCTTCCTTCGGGAAAAAGATACAAAAGTCTGAAGTCACGTACCAACCGACTCAAGAACATCTTCTTCCCTGCTGCTGTCAGACTTTTGAATGGACCTACCTTGCATTAAATTGATCTTTCTCTACGCCCTAGCTATGACTGTAACACTATATTCTGCACTCTCTCATTTCCTTCTCTATGAATGGTATGATTTGTCTGTATTGCGCACAAGAAATAATACTTTTTGTTGTATATTAATACATATGACAATAATAAATCAAATCAAACAATAACACTACCTTCTGCACTCTCTCCTTTTCTTCTCCCCTTGTACTCTATGTACGGTATGCTTTGTATCGCGTGCAAAAAACAACATTTTTCACTGTATACCAATACATGTGACAATAAATAAAACAAATCAAATTGCTGCCTTCTCGTTCTCGTCCCTCTGCCAAGGGGACTCTGTCTGCTCTGTTTCGATTCACTAAACATCGCTACGAAATTTAAGTTCAACTTTCTCTTAAAGAAAACAACCCCAGCTTCTCCAATCTATCCATATAACTGAGGTCCCTCAACCCTGGGACAATTTTAGTACATGTTTCCTTCACTTCTTAAAATGCACTGCCCTGATTTGGACACCATACTCCAATTCAGGTGGAATCAGTGTTTAATAGCAGTTCACCATAACTTACTTGCTTTTGTACTCTGTTCTCTATAGAGTCCAGGGTGATGTATACCTTTTTAATCATTTTCCCAACCTCCATGGCCATCTTCAATAATTTGTGCAAACATACTTCCAGGTATTAAAGTGTGTACCATCTAAAAGTTTAAACTTTATTTATTAGTGTCAGAAGTAGGCTTACATTAACACTGCAATGAAGTTACTGTGAAAATCCCCGAGTCACCAGTCTCCGGCGCCTGTTCGGGTACACTGAGGGAGAATTTAGCATGGCCAATCCACCTAACCAGCTCGTCTTTCGGACTGTGGGGGGAAACCGGAGCACCTGGAGGAAACCCACTCAGACACGGGGAGAACATGCAGACTCTGCACAGACAGTTACCCGAGGCGAAATCGAACCTGGGTCCCTGACGCTGTGAGGCAGCAGCGCTAACCACTGTGTCACTGTGCCGCCCCAACAAGATGCATTGCAGGAATTCACTGTATCAGTATGTTAATTCACATATTGGTATTTCAAATCAGCCGTTGCAGCAAATCTGATTTGATTGAACATAAACACACTGTTTTCTCATTGACACATCAGTTATTGTCTTGTTTTTAAATCTAGGTGATTGAGGACAGCTTCTCCTCACCCAAGCTTATTTTTGTAACTGTTGGACAAAGGCAGAAACATCCTGGCTTGTCACAATTTACTGCAATTGAACAGTTAGCACTCTGCAAGGGCGGAATCTGAAACTTACAGCTTTAGTATGCAGGGAATTAGATTCATTCATGGCAAGGTCAATAAACTATTATAAGTTAAAACAGTGTTGTAAAAAACTTCAGATGTAGACCTAACAATGTTGTTTCACATTGGCTGACAGGTCTACAAAGAACAAAGAAAATTACAGCGCAGGAACGGGCCCTTCGGCCCTCCAAGCCTGCACCGACCATGCTGCCCGACTTAACTAAAACGCCCTATCCTTCGGCGGACCATATCCCTCTATTCCCATCCTATTCATGTATTTGTCAGGAAGCCCCTTAAAAGTCTCTATCGTATCTGCTTCCACTACTTCCCCCGGCAATGAGTTCCAGGCACCCATCACCCTCTGTGTACATCTCCTTTAAACCTTGCCCCTCACACCTTAAATCTGTGCCCCCTAGTAATTGACTCTTCCACCCTGGGGAAAAGCTTCTGACTATCCGTTCTGTTCATGCCTCTCATAATCTTGTAGACTTCTATCAAGTCACCCCTCAACCTCCGTCGTTCCAGTGAGAACAAACCAAGTTTCTTCAACCTCTCCTCATAGCTGATGCCCTCCATATCAGGCAACATCCTGGTAAATCTTTTCTGTACCCTCTCCAAAGCCTCCACATTCTTCTGGTAGTGTGCCGACTAGAATTGAAGACTATAGTCCAAATGCGGCTAAACTAAGGTTCTATAAAACTGCAACACGACTTGCCAATTTTTAAACTCATTGCCCCAGCCGATGAAGGCAAGCATGCCGTATGCCTTCTTGACTACCTTCTCCACCTGCATTGCCACTTTCAGTGACCCTTGTATCTGTAATTCATTCAAGGGACCCAGGTCCCTTTACCTATCAATACTCTTCAGGGTTCTGCCATTTACTGTATATTTCCTATTTGTATTAGACCTTCCAAAATGCAATCTGTTCAATCTTAACACAATATTCTTGTTGGGAACAAACTCTGCTGATGCACCAGACAAATTTTTTAATATTGTACAGCAAACAAACTTCTTAAAAATTCATTTATGGGATGTGAGCGTCACTGGCTGGCCAACATTTATTGCCCATCCTTGTGGTGGTGAGCTGCCTTCTTGAACCATTGCAGTCCCCGAACTGTAGGTACACTCACAGTGCTATGTGGGAGGGAATTCCAGGATTTTGACCCATCAACACTGAAGGAACTGTGATATATTTTCAAGTCAGGGTGGTGAGTGGCTGGGAGGGAACCTCCAGGTAGTGGTGGCTGCTCCCCTTCCCTTCTAGATAGTAACGGTTGTGGGTTTGGAAGCTGCCGTCTCAGGAACCTTGGTGAGTTGCTGTAGTGCATCTTGTAGATCGGTGGTGAAGGGAGTGAGTGTTTGTGGAAGAGGTACCAATCAAGCGAGTTGCTTTGTCCTGGATGGTGTCAAGCTTCTTCAGTATTGTTGGAGCTGCTCCAATCCAGGCAAGTGGGGAGAGTTCTATCACACTCATGACTTGTGCCTTGTAGATGGTGGACAGGCTTTGGGGAATCAGGAGGTGAGGTACTCATCGCAGTATTCCTTGCCTCTGAATAGGCATGGCTATGGTATAAACACTGGAGAGTTCCTTTAATCTCTGAATGTGTGTAAAAAAAATGAGCAGAAATGTTATAGTGGTCTGAGTAAATCTACAAGCAATATCTACCAAATATCAAGGTCACAGGAATTGTGACTTCAGTTTGACTCAGGAAACCACTCTAAGCTTCTTTCCCCCATCTCGTAGTGGTGTCAGTTCCATGCAGGATTCACTTTAATTCTGTTATTTCTCATAAATCTGTGTTCCCTGTATTGAATATGAACAGACTTTGGAAAGTAATTGATGAGTTTTATTGGTATATGAGCAGTAACATTTCTTTTTTCCTCTGGTTGCAGAGAATCTCTCTGGTCAGTAGTTTTGTTGCCTCTCTATTCCTTGGAGACTATGCGGCAATTGATTACAGTGATGGTAAGTGTGTTTTCTTACTAATGTGTTGTTTACATAGGCCCTGATTTTACTGGCACACCCGCCCAAAATCGGGCACGATCTAATGAGCCTCAGGTGGGTGTGCTGGTAAAATCCCGGCCATATTCTTTGTGCTCTCCATATTTGATAGTAGAAATTAGTTTTGGTGTTCACACCGAAATATGTTTAAAACAGGAGAAAGTCATTTGGACCAGTGAGCATGTCCCATTTGATTAGAATTGATCATTTAATGAATTGCATTTTTAATACTGGGTTCAAGCTGTCATAGGCAATAGATCGGAGTTGCTTATAACCTGACTTGCATAGAATAGAAATACTGAGCCATTCTGCAGGGACTTGTGAACCGTGTGGATTTATCAGGTCATAACCAGGAATTTGAATTGATCCGGATTCCCAGATGATTTGATCCTACACCTCTGATTCCCAAAGACAGATTGATGTAACTCTAACATGTGCTTAAGGCCGAAACTGTATGAAGGTTCTTGGCTGCCATGTGGAAAGCCGGTGAGAGTCCTGCATTTGATCAGCCATGATCCTCTGGAATGGCGGCGCAATCTCGAGAGGCCGAACAGTCTGTTCCTATTTCTTATGGTCTTATCATGTGTTACTCACACACGCGACAGGCCAGTGGTGAACCTTTCCCTGGGATGCAGGACCCTGGGGACGGATCAAAAGGCAGCAGCCAAAAGCGGGGAGATGGTGGCTGCTGCCGATATGACATCCACCAGCGGTCTAGGATCATCACTGGATCACTTTGAACGAGGGAGCCCCTCCACCCCCGCCCCCTCCCCCAGCATAGATGGCCACTAAGCATGTCCCATTTGATTAGAATTGATCATTTAATGAATTGCATTTTTAACACTGACTCAAGCTATCATAAGCAATAGATTGGAGTTAATTTGAGGGCCCCAGTTGGTGGCAGGGCAGGAAGGCAATCCTGCCACAGACTTAATCTGTCCAGCCCTGGCAACTCTGCCCCCACCACCAAACTTGCCAGGGCTGGACAGAAGATTTTGGCAATAACTGATAGGTGAAAGTCACTGGTAGATACAAAAATGGGAGGTAGTGTATTTGTGCAGTTTATAGTTCTGCTTTTATACAGCATTCAACTATTTTGTGTTTGACACAAGTACAAACTGTATCAGTCAAAAACTAATGTGTGTGTGCTGGAATTCTTTGATTTGTCTTGTCTGAGTGGGAAGTTCTTAGTTCATGACATACGATAGTTTTCAATGATTTTTAAGATTAAATCACTTCACTGCTAGATGCATGGACTTTTCTTGCTTGCATTATATTTTATTCTTGGTGCAGAATGCTACTATAAGACCATAACACATAGGAGCAGAATTAGGCCACTCGGCCCATTGAGTCTACTCTGCCATTCAGTCATGGCTGACACTTTACTCATCCCCATTCTCCTGCCTTTTCCCCATAACCCCTGATCCCCTTATTAATCAAGAACCTATCTATCTCTGTCTTAAAGACACTCAATGACCTGCCCTCCACAGTCCTCTGCGGCAAAGAGTTCCACAGATTCACCACTCTGGCTGAAGAAATTCCTCCTCATCTCGGTTCTAAAGGAGGTTCAGCCTGAGGTTGTGCCCTCTGGTTCTAGTTTTTCCAACTAGTGGAAACATCCATTCCACGTCCACATACTGCAACCCTTAATAAGCAAAGCACAGCATCTAAACATAAAGATCCTGTATTTTGAATTGCTTGCAATATGAAATAATTGGGCATTTATATCTCATCTTTTCGGTGTCTGGATGTCTCAAAATGCTCCACATTTAATGATTTGTTTTTCAAGTGTTATTTTCCACCAAGAAGAACAAAAACATGGGGAAAATGAGAAGAGTGGTGTAGTGATAGTGTTACTGGGCCGGAAATCCAGAGGGGTAGACAAATGCATTGGAGACGCAAGTTCAAATCCCACCATAGCAGCTGGTGGGATTCAGATTCAGTTTGTTAATAAATGTGGGATAAAAAGCGACTCTCGGTGATGGTGATCCTGGCTGGGATTTTTGCCATGTTATGAAAAGGTTCATGAGTTTGATTCCTGGAATAAGAGTGCTTCTGGATGCTGAAAAGTTGAGCACATTGGAGTGATGCTTTCTGGAGTTTAGAAGGATGAGAGATGCAAATCTGCATGGTAGGTTGTTGAATAAGGTTAAATCTCACGGGATCCAGGGTGAGGTACCTAAATGGATACAAAATTGGCTTCTTGACAGAAGCCAGAGGGTGGTTGGAGAGAATTGTTTTTCAAACTGGAGGCCTGTGACCAGCGGTGTGCCTCAGGGATCAGTGCTGGGTCCACTGTTATTTGTCATTTATATTAATGATTTGGATGAGAATATAGGAGGCATGGTTAGTAAGTTTGCAGATGACACCAAGATTGGTGGCATAGTGGACAGTGAAGAAAGTTATCTCCAATTGCAACGGGAGAGATACAAAAGTGTCCAGAGGGGCAATTTTTTCACACCGAGGGTGCTGAGTGTTTGGAACAAGCTGCCAGAGGTAGTAGTAGAGGCGGGTACAATTTTGTCTTTTAAAAAGCATTTAGATAGTTACATGGGCACGATGAGTATAGAGGGATATGGGCCAAATGCGGGCAATTGGGATTAATTTAGGGGTTTTTAAAAAAAAAGGGCGGCATGGACAAGTTGGGCGGAAGGGCCTGTTTCCATGCTGTAAACCTCTATGATTCTATGACTCTATGAAGCAAAAACAAGAAGGCAGATTACTACCTGAATGGGTGTAAATTGGGAGAGGGGAGTGTGCAGCGGGACCTGGGTGTCCTTGTGCACCAGTCTCTGAAGGTAAGCATGCAGGTGCAGCAGGCGGTAAAGAAGGCAAATGGCATGTTGGCCTTCATTGCCAGAGGTTTCGAGTACAGGAGCAGGGATGTGTTGTTGCAATTATACAGGATAAAAGCAAATTACTGCGGATGCTGGAATCTGAAACCAATAGAGAAAATGCTGGAAAATCTCAGCAGGCCTGGCAGCATCTGTAAGGAGAGAAAAAGAGCTGACGTTTCGAGTCCAGATGACCCTTTGTCAAAGCTAAAAGGCAGAGAAAGTGGGAGATATTTATACTGCAGGGGGAGGGAATGAAAGATGAGTCCTAGCCACAGAAACTAGGGGAAAAGACTGCTCATAGCTGTCCACAGAGAATAAAGGGTATGAATGACCAAACAGCAGAAAAGCTAAAATCAGAGGGTAAACTGTGACAGATGAAGATGTGGGGAGAGGGGGGAATAGGCTGGGCGAGAGGTGAAATTTAGAAAGTGGAAAAGGGGAAGCAAAGGGGGAGAAAAGGAAAGGAAGGTGGATAAAATAGGGGAAAGAGTTGGGGGAAGGAAAATGAAGAAAGACAAAAAGAAATAAAAGGTAGAGAACAGTAAAAAATTAAATAAAATGAAAACAAAGGGGTGGAGGTGGGGTAGAGCTAATCATCTGAAGTTGTTGAATTCGATGTTGAGACCGGAAGGCTGTAAAGTGCCGAGCCGGAAGATGAGATGCTGTTCCTCCAGTTTGCGTTGAATTTTACTGGAACATTGCAACAGGCCAAGGACTGATATGTGGGCATGGGAGCAGGATCGTATGTTAAAATGGCAAGCAAGCGGAAGGTCAGGGTTCTGATTGCGCACAAACCGAAGTTGCTCAACAAAGCAATCACCCAGTCTATGCTTGGTCTCTCCGATATAGAGGAGACCACATTGGGAGCAGCGAATGTGCAGATTCCGTACAGACAGCCGGGAATCAAGCCTGGGCCCCTGGCGTTGTGAGGCAGCAATGCTAACCACTGTGCCATGAGAATTTGAGTACAGGAGTAAAGATGTTTTGCTCCAATTGTATTGAACCTTGGTTGGACTGCACTTGGAGCTTTGGTCACCTTATTCAAAGGAGGATATACTTACCATATCACAAAGGCAGCAGAGGTTTCCCAGACTAATTCTTGGGATGGCGGGACTGTTTACTGAGGAGACATTGAGGAGACTGTGATTGTATTCTCTAGAGTTTAGAAGAATGAGAGTTGATCTCATTGAAACTTACTGAGTGCTATAGATTTTTAGACTCTAAGGCAATGGGATAGAGCAAGAAAGTGGGATCAAGATTAGTCCTGATCTTTGAATGTTGAAGAAGGCTTGAAGGCCCCTTGGCCTACTCCTGTACCTATTTCCTCTGTCCTTTTGTCCATTTTTCCCTAACTCACTTGAAAGAATTTTCACATTTTTGGTGCCTTCCTCTAGGTTCCGGAATGAATTTGATGGATATTCGTGCACACGACTGGTCCCAGAAATGTCTTGATGCCTGTGCACCAGGTCTGAAGGAGAAGCTTGGTGCGCCACTTCCGTCACATTCCATATTGGTATGACATTAATCAGAGATTCAGGGTGGGATTCTCTGGCCTTCCCTCCGAGCTTTTCTTGGTAGCGGGAGGCAGCACACCAATCGCTGGCGGCAGGATCTTCTGGTCTTCCCACTGTCAATGGGAATTTCCATTGAAGCCATTCAATGCTGCTGGGAAACCCACGACGGGGTTGTGCTGCCAGTTGGACGCAAGAATCCCGCTGGGGTGAACGGCTGGAGAATTCCAGCCTTAATGTTTGTTCTACCCATTCAAAGACTATTTCCTCGGGTGGATGGAGCTATTACAAGGGGGCATAACTATAGGGTTCGTGGTGGGAGATACAGGACGGATATCAGAGGTAGGTTCTTTACGCAGAGAGTGGTTGGGGTGTGGAATGGACTGCCTGCAGTGATAGTGGAGTCAGACACTTTAGAAACATTTAAGCGGTTATTGGATAGGCACATGGAGCACACCAGGATGATAGGGAGTGGGATAGCTTGATCTTGGTTTCAGATAAAGCTCGGCACAACATCGTGGGCCGAAGGGCCTGTTCTGTGCTGTACTGTTCTATGTTCTATGTTCTATCATTATCACTTCCTTCATCGAGTCATAGAGGTTTACAGCATGGAAACAGGCCCTTCGGCCCAACTTATCCATGCCACCCAGTTTTTACCATTAAACTAGTCCCAATTGCCTGCGTTTGGCCCATATCCCTCTAGACCCATCTTACCCATCCAAATGCTTTTTAAAAGACAAAATTCCAGACACTCACCACCCTCTGTGTAAAAAAATTGCCCCTCTGGACCCTTTTGTATCTCTCCCCTCTCACCTTAAACCTCTGCCCTCAAGTTTTAGACTCCCCTACCTTTGGGAAAAGATGTTGACTAGCTGATCTATGCCCCTCATTATTTTATAGTCCTCTATAAGATCACCCCTAAGCCTCCAGGGAAGAAAGTCCCAGTCTATCCAGCCTCTCCTTATAACTCAAACCATCAAGTCCCGGTCGCATTCATGTGAATCTTTTCTGCACTCCTTCTAGTTTAATAATATCCTTTCAATAATAGGGTGACCACAACTGTACACAGTATTCCAATGTCTTGTACAACTTCAACAAGACGTCCCAACTCCCGTCTTCAATGTTCTGACTGGTGAAACCAAGCATGCTGAATGCCTTCTTCACCACTCTGTCCACCTGTGACTTTCATGGAGCAATGAACCTGTTCACTGTTCTTAAACAAGCTGCGTCGGCTAACAGAGATGATGCTGCGTCTTAAAAAACAGCTATAGGGAAAGATCAAACAGGTTAAGCATCTTTTTACTGCGAAAAGAAATCAGAGGTGATATATTCAAACGTTTTAAAGTTATGAAAAGAATAAGTTTTCCAGTCACTGTCAAAGGATTCAGATTTTAGAAGTAAATCAAAGAGAACCAAATAGATAATTTAGCACTATTGTTTCACATAAGGTGCGCAGAGCCTCGTGATGTTACGGGGAGTGGGAAAGTGGTTGGGACACTTAATTGAGTGAGAGGCAAAATGTCAACTCACCAAGTCTCTCAGACACCAACTTCCAAACTCATGACTGCTACCGCCGAGAAGGAAAGGGCTGCAGGTGCATGGGAACACCACCGCCTGCCAGTTCTCCATTAAGCCACTCACCATATGGGTGGCATGGTGGCACAGTGGTTAGCACTGCTGCCTCACAGCGCCAGGGACCCAGGTTCGATTCCTGTCTTGGGCCACTGTCTGTGTGGAGTCTGCACATTCTCCCCTTGTCTATGTGGGTTTCTTCCGGGTGCTCCGGTTTCCTCCCACAGTCCAAAGACATGCTGGTTAAGGTGCATTGGCCATGCTAAATTCTCCCTCAGTGTGCCCGAACAAGCGCCAGAGTGTGGCGACTAGGGGATTTTCACAGTAACGTCATTGCAGTATTAATGTAAGCCTACTTATGACACTAATAAATAAACTTAAACTTAAACTGAACCACTCTTACTTGGAAATATTTTGCCATTTATTCATTGTAATTAGGTTGACATCCTGGAACTGCCTAACAGCACTGTGGGTGTACCTACACTACATGTACTATGCAGCCCACGAAGTTCATGAAGTTGGCTCATCATTATCTTCTCAAGGACAGTTAGTGATGGGCAATAAATTCTGGCCTAGCCGGCAGTGCCCATATCCCATGAGAAAATATAAAATAAGACTTCCTGACTGCGTGATGAAAGTTGGTTATCAAGTTGACGGATTGGGGGTATTTGTGCTTCCTGACGTCAAGTATTCGGAACCTATTTTTAATACATTACAATGTCCTACATACTCATTAAAACTCAAATTAAATTGTACCTCTGGAATAAAATACGTAGCAAATGAGGTACACCCACAGAAATTCAAAGATTTTGACCCAGCAACAGTGAAGGAATGGTGATATATTTCCAGATCAGGATGGTGAGTGACTTGAAGGGGAACTTCCAGGTGATGGTGTTCCCAGATATCTGCTGCTCTTGTCTTTCTGGATGGTAGTGATTGTGGATTTGGAAGATGCTGCCTAAAGAAACTTGGTGAGTTCCTTCAGTGCATCTTCTAGATGGGACACATGGCTGCTACTGTGTGTTGGTGGTGGAGGGATTGAATGTTTGTGGCAGGGCTGCTTTGTCATGGATGGTGTCGAGCTGCTTGAATGTTGCTGGAGTTGCATCCGTCCAAACAATTGGGGAGTATTCCAACATGCTCCTGACTTGTGCCTTGTAGATGGTGGACAGGCTTTGGTGAGTCAGGAGGTGAGTTACTCACTGCAGTATTCCTAACCGCTGACCTTGTCTTGTAGCCACAGTATTTATATGGCTAGTTCTATTCGGTTTCTGGTCAATGGGAACCCACAGGATGTTGATAGTGAAGGATTCAATGATGGTAATGCCATTGAATGTCAATGGGCGATGGTTAGATTCTCTGTTGTTGGAGATGGTCACTGACTGGCACTTGTGTGGCACGAACGTTACTTGCCACTCGTCACGCCAAGCCTGGATGGTCATCATGTATCTGTCCTTAACAGGGAAGAAATGACTTGCCTGTTACTCACCTCACACACCACAAAACCAACATCAACATCCAGCGCAAAGGAACAGATTGCACCACAACAACACCCAGTGATTAATGACCACAAATACAGAGAGACTGAAAGCACTATCTACTTATTTTATTATAATGTTGTCAGTATGCTAAAAAAGGTTGTCACAGAACATTTCATAAGCATAACACTTAATAACATTGGAAACCCCTATCATAGGTGTATGAGACACAGGAGATGAATGTTGATCTTTTATAATGGATTTTGCCGTAGGCAAAATGTTCTCAATGCATGTTGAAATGGAATATTGTGACCCACTTGGCATTTTTAATAAATAGCGATTTCAAATTTGCATTTCCTTTTACCGTAACCATTAATAAAGCTGGTTATTCCTCAGTGTATCCTGTACGTGATTTAGCTGGAGTTGCACCCTGAATAAAGAACTAAATTAGAAACCATTTAATTCCCCCTTTAAAATTACAGGTATCTTGTTTTTGTCATGTAGCACAGTGTGATACATTTTACCATGCATTCCCTCCACACAACTGCCAGACAATTAATATCTCTACAAAGAGTGAATCTAACCATTTTTCCTTGATGTTCAATGGAAGCACCATCACTGAGACCCGCCCCCAATTAACATCCAGGGGATTACCATTAACCTTAACAAGACAGTTCATAAAAATTCTGTGGGTCAGGGCATGTCAGAGGCTGGGAATTCTGCAATGTCCAAGTCAAGACTAATTCACCTCCTGACTCCCTAAAGCCTGTCCTTTATCTACAAAGCACAAGTCAGGTGTGTGGTGGTATACTCACCACTTGCCTGGATGAGTGTAGCTCCAACAACGTTCAAAAAGCTCAACACCATCCAGGACAAAGCAGCCCACTTGATCGGCACCCTAACCGCCACTTTATACATTCACTCCCTGCACCGTAGGCACACTGTGGCAGTACCTGTGAACAACCTACAATTGTACTGCAGCAATCAGTAAAGCTTTTTTAGCACCTTCTAAACCCACAACCTCTATTGCCTCGGCAGCACATGCATGGGAACGCCATTTCTGACCTTGTGTTGGAGGATAGTTCATTGATGAAGCAGCTGAAGATAGTTGGGCTTAAGATACTGCCTAAGGAATTCCTGCAGCAATGTCCTGGGACTCAGTTGATTGGCTTCCAACAACACAGCCATATTCCTCACTGCTAGACATCAATCAGTGGAAGGTTTCCCCCCGATTCCCATTGAGTTATTGAGTTTAATTTTGCTAGGGCTTCTTGATGCCACACTCAGTCCATGTCGCCTTGGATGTGAAGGTCTGTCACTCTTACCTTCCCTCTGGAATTCACTCTTTTGTCTATGTTTGGCCAAGACTGTAATGAATTATGAAACCAAGTGCCTCTGGTTTAAACCAAGCTGAAAATTGATGAATGGGTTGTTGCTGTATTAGGTGCCTTGATAACACAATTGACAACATCTTCCTTCACTTTGCTAATGATTGAGAGTAGACTGATAGCGCAGCAATTGGTTGGATTTGTCCTGTTTCTTGTGGAAGGGACAGTTTTCTACATTGTTGGGTAGATGCCAGTGTTGTAAATACAATGGGATTCCTCTGCTAGAGGCACCACTAGTCTTGGAGCACCAACCTTCAGTACTATAACCGGAAAGTAAGAGGCAATTTCGAACATATAGAGTGTATTGTGTTGAGTTTTGGGGGCCTCGTTACTGGGAGGTTACAAAAAGTAGAGTGCCTCTGGTTATAGAGAGATTTGGAAAACTTTTTTCACAAGGCTTGTTTGTGTGATTGGGACCATGGGCGTGGAACCAAAAAAGAAATGATTAGGTTAAGAGCATTACTAGGATAGTGGATACGAGAATTTACAAGCAGTCAAAGGTTTAGAGAGGACAGAATAATAAGTTCAGAAGAACGGGACCATGTGACCTGGAGATTGATGTGGCCTAAGATGAGCGTTGCTTGACCTAGAGGATTAAAGAAGGGAGGATGTCTAAGGGGGAAACTCGGGGACAACTCGGGGTTGGTGGGACTTTGATGGAATGGTGAGAGAGATGGAGAAAGGCGAAGATCTTCAAGAACTGAAAGGAGTGATCAGGTAAAGACTTACTGATAAGAGTCATGGTGTAAGATGGGGGTCGGAGAGTTTTGACTGATGGGGAAGCTTAAGTGATGTGTAAGATTTCAGTCCAAGCGAGGGTTCTAATATGATCGCACATACTGAGGTAGAAGGCATGAGCAGACAGTCTGTAAGGGAAATGGTAGAGTATGGTAATTGTTGATCTATCAGAAGAGTCCAGAGGTTCCGTGTTGGGCAGGGTGAGCAGGATGGAGAGGAGATTGGAGCAGTTAGTGACCATTGCTGATGGGAATGCCAGTAAGGAAGTTCTGTGTATAACTGAGTGCACTGTCCAGGAGCAGTACACATGGTGGCTTGTCAAGTGATTAATGGGGCAGTAATAGGCTGGATTTGTTCTGTTCTGCTTTTTGTGGAAGGAACATACTTGGGCAATTTTCCACCTTGTGGGTTTGATGTCAATGTTGTAACTGTACTGGAACAGCTTGGCTAGGGGCACGACTAGTTTCAGTACTCAAATCAGTACTCATGACCCTCTGGAACTGAGCCAGTGTTAAGAATCACTGTATTTAATTACTGCCTTTGCAAACCCTTGATTTGGCACTAACTCTTTCATAGTGTCTATGATATTCTCTGTGATAATGCCTTTCGTAGAATAGAATCCCCACAGTGCAGAAAGAAGCCAATCGGCCCATCAAATCTGCACCGACCACAATCCTACTCAGGCCCTATTCCCGTAACCCCAATGTTTACCCTGCTAATTCCCCCGACACTTGGGTCAATTTACCATGGCTAATCAACCTAACCCGCACATCTTTGGACTGTGGGAGGAAACCAGAGCACCGGAGGAAACCCACACAAACACAGGGAGAATGTGCAAACTCCACACAGATCGAGGCGCAAGGCCGGAATTGAACCCGGGTCCCTGGTGCTGTGAGGCAGCAGTGCTAACCACTGTGCCACCATGCCGCCCATTTTTCTTTCTGAAGGAGGTGGGAAATATACGCCTCTATTAACTGACTGCTATTTGTGATAACTTCATGCATGAGAAATGTCAATTTTCTTTTCCTCTTCCTTGGTTTCTGTTTAGGGTTCAGTATCTCCATACTATGTGAAACGCTTTGGATTCAATTCTGAGTGTAAAGTCGTTGCTTTTACAGGAGATAATCCAGGTAAGATTATAGTCATGTATTTTGTAGCAATTACCAGCTGCATTTCTCTAAGAGCTCCACAGAGTGGATGCTCAGAAGAAAAAATTATTGGTGCAGTAAGATACTCCACTGATGTATGGGCACGGATTCCCTCTGGACAAATTTATAGGGATTTACAAATTGGTTCACTTCAGAGTACTTTTTGTATCAACAAACGTATACTCAATCACCCTTAATACAAACCACAAGTGTTTTATCTTGATATGAAGAAGGATGGATTCAGAAAGAAAATGAAAAGAGGAAAATCGTTAAATTAAAGTGATATGTTTGAGAGAATTAAATGGATCAGCAGAGAGTGGCATCTTGTCGGCTCTTTCCTTTTGAGATGTGGAAGATGCTGACAAAGCCACATTTATTACCCAAGCCTGGTTGAATTGGCACAGTAAGAAGTCTCACAACACCAGGTTAAAGTCCAACAGGTTCATTTGGAATCGGAGCTCTGGAATCACTCATCTGATGAAGGAGCAGCGCTCCTTCAAATAAATCTGTTGGGCTTTAACCTGGCGTTTTGAGACTTCTTGCTGTGTCTACTCCAGTCCAACGCCAGCAATTGAGTCATTGTTTGGTACCATTGAAATCCTTGCTGTGATGTGTTTCCACACTGGTGTTAAGTGGGGAATATTAAGATTTTAGTCAATGACAATGAAGGACCTGTCCTGCATATGTGGTTTGAGTGGATGTGCAATTCGGAGGTTTCGAGTCTTCCTTGGCAGAAATTGCAGAACTGAGGTGGAATTTAACAAAACAAAATGGCAAAATGTCAGATTCTGACTGAAGACCGGCCTGTTCCTCTCCAGAAACACAGCAAGGTTTTCTCAGCAGATCTTCTGACACTTTGTCAGAAATTAAAACAGGGATCGTGGTTTCCGCCGTCATTCTATTGGGTCAGTGCCTAATAGAGTTGGCAAGGCTGGCTGGACACTGGGCACTCCGGTTAAGTTAAATTAAAGGACTGCCTACTCACCACCTCCCCACCCCCCCACGGACAGTGGGACCTTCCCATGGACATCAGGACCCCCAGTAGACAAGGGGAACATCACCAGCCTTTGCAGACGGGCTGAAGGACAGCCCCCTCACCCCGCCACTCAATGATTGGGGCACCCCCCCAGCACACCATGCATGCATCAGGGTGACACCACCCTCACCCCCCCACCTCTCACACCAACACACACACACACACAAGGGGCAGCTCCACCAATGGGGCTCTCCAGTGGGCCCACCCCAGCAGTGCCAGCCAGTTGGCACTGCCTGGTTTGCTCTTCTAGGGTTCTGGGGACAATGCCAGGATACTGCCTCACCACCCGGGGGCTGTAATCACACCCCCCCCCCCCTCCCCCCCAACCCCCACCCCCGCCCCCGGTGTGGTCATCACAACTGGAGTTTGTTTTTGAAAACCAGTAGTAATTAACAAGCCTGGATGATACGGTGCTGAACCTTTTAATGCTATGTAAATTAATTTAAATTCACGGCAATTTTGCCGCGGGTTGGGCGCAAGAAGGATCTCAAACCGAGATCTTTCTGCTGCAAGTCCCGTTATGGCCCTCTCGTAAGGTTTAGCAGCCATAACGGGATTTACTCCCATGGTAGAGCCCCGCTGCTGGAGCCGGGTTGCTGAGTAGCTGAAGCTAGTACATAGCATCGCTGCAGTGCATTAGCGGTGGAAAGGTGGATAAGTTAAATTGCAGGATCATTAATCAAGTAGACTGCCCTTTTGCAGACTAACACTGATTCCTCCTGTTTTTAACTTACACAGTTATGAAATTAAAAGAAAAATCGAGGGAATGCATAAAAGGTTGATCAACTCTTTTTCAGAATCTAGATGTTTTTTTTCCCGAATGCTGACTAACCTGTTGTGTATTTCCAGCAACTTTTTAATTTTCTGTTTCAGAGATTCGACTTTCGTAGTTTCTTTTTTCACTTTAGCAATGGAAAAGTCTCATTTTAAACTTTTCTAACTTTAGTGTGTAAGTGTTTTCATTAATGTGAACAACTTAATCGGAGTGCCCATTATTGTGAACAACTTTCTCACATTTTGAAATTATATATATGATGATTAATCATTTATTTTAAACTTAATTTTAAAATAAAATCTAGTTACAGACACCCTGTCAGTTATTGAAAAGTAAGCATGAGTTAAATTAACTTTTCTGAAATAGAATGCAGATTAAGATATTAATATAGATAATTGCAATATTGATATGTTAATATGTCGAATCTCTTCTATTTTACAGCATCACTGGCAGGAATGCGACTTCAGCAGGGAGATATAGCAGTGAGTATATTCATATTGTTGAGGAGCTTGCATGTTAAATAATGAACATTCAAGTTACAAGAAAGAAAGGTTGGCCACTTTTAACAATTTGTTATTCTCCAAGTTTCAGTTTATCTCTTCGTGGGATGTGGGCATCACTGGCTAGGCCAGCATTTATTGCCCATCCATAATTGCCCTTGAGTAGGTGGTTCCTTCTTGAATTGTTGCAGTCCATCTGGTGTAGGCACACTCATTGTGCTGTTCGAGAGGGAGTTCCAATATTTTGACCCAAGGATAGTGAAGGAACAGAGATGTAGCTCCAGGTCAGGAAGGTGTGTGTCTTTAAGGGGAACTAGCAGGTGATAGTGTTCCCATGTATCTGCTGCTCCTGTCCTTCTGGATGGTAGAGGTTGTAGGTAGTAAGGTGTTGGTAGAGGTTGTAGGTAGTAAGGTGTTGGTAGAGGTTGTAGGTAGTAAGGTGTGTGCTGTAATTTTCTTTGTTCTTTGTTCTTTGGCCTGATAACCAACATCCCAGAATACTTAAGGAAGTGGCACTAGAAATAGTGGATGCATTGGTGGTCATCTTTCAGGATTCTATAGACTCTGGAACAGTCCCTGCAGATTAGAGGGTAGTGAATGTCACTCCAATATTCAAAAAGGGAGGTAGAGAGAAAACAGGGAATTATAGACCAGTAAGCTTAACATCAGTAGTGGGGAAAATTCTCGAATCCATTATCAAGGAGTTTATAGCAGAACATTTAGAAAGCAGTGGCAGGATCAGACAGAGTCAGCATGGATTTATGAAGGTGAAATCATGCTTGACAAATCTGTTGGAATTCTTTGAAGATGTAACTAGTAGAGTTGACAAGGGGGAACCAGTCAATGTGGTATATTTGGACTTTTAGAAACCATTTGACAAAGTCCCGCACAAGAGATTATCGTGCAAGATTAAAGTGCATGGATTGGAGGAACTGTATTGAGATGGATAGAAAACTGGTTGGCAGAGAGGAAACAAAGAGTAGGTATTAATGGGTGCTTTTCAAATTGGTAGGCAGTAACTAGTGGGGTGCCACAGGGATCGGTGCTGGGTCCCCAGCTACTCACAATATATATTAATGATTTGGATGAGGGATCAAAATGTAACATCTCAAAGTTTGCAGATGATACCAAGTTGGGTCGGAGGATGAACTGTGATGAAGATGCAGAGATCCTTCAGAATGATCTGGACAGGTTGGGTGAGTGGGCAAATCAATCGCAGATGCAGTATAATTTGGATAAATGTGAGGTTATTCACTTTGGAAGCAAAAACAAGACGGCAGATTACTACCTAAATGGCTGGCTGTAAATTGAGAGATGGGAGTGTGCAGCGGGACCTGGGTGTCCTTGTGCACCAGTCCTTGAAGGTAAGCAGATGCAGCAGGTGTTAAAGAAGGCAAATGGTATGTTGCCTTCATTGAGAGAGGTTTCGAATACAGGAGCAGGGATGTGTTGTTGCAATTATACAGGGCCTTGGTGAGGCCAAACCTCGAGTATTTGGGCAGTTTTGGTCTCCTTTTCCAAGGAAGGATGTTCTTGTTCTTGAGGGAGAGCAGCGAAGGTTTGCCAGGCTGATTCCGGGGTTGGTGGGACTGATGTATGAGGAGAGATTGACTAGGTTAGGATTGTTTTCGCTGGAGTTCAGACGAATGAGGGAGGATCTCATAAAGACTTCTAAAATTCTAACAGGTCTAGACAGGATAGATGCAGGGAGGATATTCCCGATGTGTCCTGGTGTCCAGAACCAGGGGTCACAATCTGAGGATTCAGGGTAAACCATTTAGAACAGAGGTGAGGAGACATTTCTTCACTCAAAGAGTGGTGAGCCTGTGGAATTCATTACCACAGGAAGTAGCTGATTGCAAAACATTGAATTTATGCAAGAGGAGGCTGGATATAGCACTTGGAGCGAATGGGATCAAAGTTAATGGGGAAAAAGCAGGATTGGGCAATTGAGTTGGATAATCAGCCATGATCGTGATGAATGGTGGAGCAGGCTCGAAGGGCCAAATGGCCTCCTCCTGCTCCTATCTTCTATGTTTCTATGTTACAATTTTTTTGATTATATTCCAAAAACGTAACTAGTAAACCACCTTCCTTTGTCTTGGATTTGCAGTTGCATCAATGAGGCTTTTTATTGAATTTTCCAGGTAAGCCTTGGGACAAGTGATACTGCCTTTCTGTGGATTCAGGATCCGAAACCCACCTTAGAGGGACATATCTTCTGTAATCCTGTCGATAGCAATGCCTACATGGCACTCGTATGGTAAAGAATAGTTTCTAAAATTGGAAAAAAAGACCCGAGAAAGCTAAAAATGAATGTTCACTGTATCCTCTTATTTTTCACACTGTTTAAGATGCGTGTTGTCGACTTTCACCCTTAGCTCAGGCAATGGGCTAGATTGTGTATTTAACTAACATTAGTGGATACTTTGATTTGATTTGATTTATTTTTGTCACATGTATTGGGACACAGTAAAAAGTATCATTTCTTGCACGCTATACAGATAAAGCATACTGCTCATAGAGTACATAGGAGAGAAGGAAAGGAGAGCGTGCAGAATGTAGTGTTACAGTTGTAGCTAGGGTGTAGAGAAAGTTCAACTTAATATGTGGCAGGTCCATTCAAAGGTCTGATGGAAGCAGGGAAGGAGCTGTTCTTGAGTCGGTTGGTTTGTGATCTCAAACTTTTATATCTTTTTCCTGACAGAAGAATGCGGAAGAGAGAATGCCTGGAGTGTGTGGGGGTCCTTGATTATGCTGAGGCAGCGGGATGCTAGCTTTTAATGAGCAAATTGACGACTGGAGGATAGTGGGGTGGAAGCTATTGTCAGTAATGTAGCAAATCACTCATATTTTTTCACACACTCACTTTAATCAAACGCACTCTTGAACCGAAAATGAGCTTAACACAATTATAGTGGTTAATCAAAGATATTATGACATTATAATTTCAAGAAGCTCAGTCCATCGTGACATTGATGCAAAGTTCTTCTAATAATGTAAATGGGATTTAAAACTATTCCATAAAACAAAAAAAATGACTTTCCCTAAGAATATTCATAGAACCATAGAGCCCCTACAGTACAGAAGGAGACCATTCGGCCCATCAAATCTGCACCGACTCTCTGACAGCATTTTACCCAGGCCCTATTCCTGTAACCCCACATATTTACCCCCCGCTATTTCCCCTAACCTATACAGCTTTGGACACTAAGGGACAATTTACCAAGGCCAATCCACCTAACCTGCACATCTTTGGAATGTGGGAGGAAACCGGAGCACCCGGAGGAAACCCATGCAAACACTGGGAGAATGTGCAAACTCCACACAGCCAGTCAACCAAGCCAGGAATCGAGCCTGGGTCCCTGGCGCTGTAAGGCAGCAATGCTAACCACTGTGCCACTGAACCGCCCCAAATTGTCCCACATTATGTTGGCACTATATTGCTGGATGTAATGTTACTACGAAGTTTTATTTTTCTCCATCTTGGATGCCATTAAAGGGATATATTTACTCGATTTCTGTGCTGTTCTGCACCCAATCCCCTTAAGTGTACATGTTCAGCTTGTATAGGTGCAAGTTCTGATGTATTTTCCATCATTATTCGTGATATGTTTGAGTTTAAATGTGGAGTTTTCTTTAATCAGATCCATGTTGCCCCAGTATTGTAGGGAGGGTGGAGACAAAGGTTGTCCTTGTGTTTATAATGTAACATTTTGAGGATTTGATCAGTTGTATAGGAATCTATAAGAAAATGTTTCAAACAAATTACCATGCCAAGTCAGGAAATTTGAAGGTATGTTTGTGCCCTTAACGAACTAATTTCCTTATCTCTAGTTTTAAGAATGGTTCCTTGACAAGGGAGAAGATCCGTGATGAGAGTGCTTCTGGTTCATGGGATGAATTTACAAAAGCATTGAAAGCCACTTGTCCTGGGAATAATGGAAATTTAGGTAAAGTGGAGAATGTGCAAAGGACTTTCATCAACTGAGAGATTGTAATTTTTTTAGACTAGAGCTTTCATCTTCAGCAAGTGCTGATGGACTAAAGGTGATAGCTGATTTTTTTATTATTTGTTCATGGGATGTTGGCTCCGCCGGCTGGGCCAGTATTTATTGCTCATCTCTGAGAGCAAATAAGAATCAACCCGCATTATTGTGGATCTGGAGCCACATGTAGGCCAGACCAAGTAAGAACGACCGACTTCCTTCCCTTTTTAAGTCAATCTTCAATGGTTTCATGGTCATCCTTAGACTTTTAATTCCAGATTTTTGTTGAATTCAAATTTCACCATCTGCCATGGTGGGATTCGAACCTGGGCCCCCTAGAGCATTACCCTGGGCTTCTGGATTACTAGTCCAGCGATAATACCACTATGCCACTATCTTCCCAATGTTTCACTGGTAGAAACTTGTGGCATTCATCCATAATTGAAAGAAAGTCAACATTTTGACAACAGGGAAAGCTGGGGGTGGTGGGGGGGGGGGGGGGGGGGGGCTGTTGGCGGGGGGGGGGGGGGGTTCAAGAAAACTGATGTGGGGAGGTGTGTTGAACTGTGTACCATCAGTATAAATATGGAAGCTGACCTAATTTCTTCAAATGGTGTTGTTATGGGGGAAAATGAGGAACAGCAGACAGCCAACATAACTGCTTAGCGGAGTCCAGAGATTAACAGTATTGGGCGGAAAGAGAAAGCATTGATGCTTTGATTATGATTAAATTGGGAAAGAGGCAAGTGAGGGTTGTCAAACTAAATTGGATGCTAAAGGAGCAGTTTTGAAGAAGGATAACATGACTGACCATCTATTGCTGGAGGGAGATTGAGAAGGGCGAGGGAATGAATTGTACTGTGGTTACATTCACAGAGGATGTAATTTGATACCAATTTTTAAAAGGTGGGGGAAAACAGTACCTGAGGAGAAAGAAATATGATCAGCTGGTGCAGGGATCAGAGAAGGTGTTGGACAGTCTGCATTTTTGTTGGAATTCATAAAATCCATAGAATCCCTACACTGCAGAAGGAGACCATTCGGCCCATCGAGTCTGCACCGACCACAATCCCACCCAGGCCCTATCCCTGTAACCCCACATATTTACCCTGCTAATCCCCCTGACACTAGGGTCAATTTAGCACGGCCAATCAACCTAACCCACACATCTTTGGACTGTGGGAGAAAACTGGAGCACCCAGAGGAAACCCACACAGACACGGGGGGAACGTGCAGACTCCGCACAGACTACCTGTTAAGCAAGCTTTACTTAAAATCACAATGTCAGTTGAATTGTCTGACAAAAATGCCATTGAAGGCAAGAATGATGTTCATGAGCAACAGACATTTTGGAGTAAAATGCAAAGGGGGGGTGCTTTGTTTGATCTGCTAACATAGTTTTGGGAGACAGTGGTGGGAGGGGTGATAGTAAGGGAGTTGACAAAATTAACCCCCGCCTTGAGACGACTAGTTGGAAGGTTGATTAGCAAAGAAGATGGCACAGTTAGGTTTGCTGCTTAAAAGGAGGCAATGATGAGTAAATTCAATGGACGTTGGAAAATGTTGAGAAAGGCACAGATGTTAACTGTATATTTATGCAAGCGGGACTTAAAATAGGGATGGCACCAAGGGAGTGGGAGGGCAGAGGAGTAATGATGAGTCGGGATAGGAAAGCATCACAACATGCAAAGTAGAAGGAAGAAAAGGCAACAAAACATTTGTCCCGTAATTAAAGGAATCTGTTCTTCCATTTATTTAAGTTGCCCTACAGTTGTACTGCATTAATATCTATTTGAAAATATGGATTAATTTCAAGATAGGATTCCAGTTGTTACGACTAGCATGGGAGGATTGCACAACTTATTTCGCCCAACTACACAGCAGGTCATACCATTAGTTGAAAAGTTTAAATCACTCACTAAAATGGCCAATTATTTACCTTTGCTGATGTTAGACCCAGAATTCGAGAGACTTTAGCTAGGCTTCTTTCAATAAACACAGGATGATTTATTATAAAACAAAACTATTTTTACGAATGTTGCGGGAACTAGTTAATACACAATTGTATTAGAACATCGAAAAAAAACAGTACAGCACAGGAACAGGCCCTTTGGCCCACGATGTTGTACTGAACATGACACTAAACTAATCCCATCTCCCTGCCCTTGGTCCATATCCCTCTATTCCTTACATATGTGCTTATCTAAAAGCCCCTTAAACACCCCTGTTGCATTTGCCTCCACCACCATCCCTGGCAACAGGTTCCAGACACCTACCACTCTCTGTGTAAAACACTTGCCCCTCATATCTTTGAACTTTCCCTCTCTCACCTTAAGTGTATTCTGGAAGTATAGCTATCTATCCCTTTTAAAAATACCCCGGCACGCACATGCACAAACAACCAAATGGCAAACAGATAGGGTTTTTGCAGAGATGAGCTTTGGGTTAGACTTTAAAATATAAAGCATAAAGTTCGCAGGGTTTCATTGCTGTTGATCTGGAGCTGCCTTGGATAAAAACCCAGTAGATGTCAGGAGGTTCTTACCAATGGATCTTCAGCAAAGAGGAGAATATACAGCTGGATGAATTCTTCTTGTCTCAGCTTCCATGGAATCCATAGAAACCCTACAGTACAGAAAGAGGCCATTCGGCCTATCGAGTCTGCACCGACCACAATCCCACCCAGGCCCTACCCCCATATTCCTCCACATTTACCCACGAATCCCTCGAACCTACGCATCTCAGGACACTAGGGGCAATTTTAGCATGGCCAATCAACCTAACCTGCACATCTTTGGACTGTGGGAGGAAACCGGAGCACCCGGAGGAAACCCACGCAGACACGAGGAGAATGTGCAAACTCCACACAGACAGTGACCCAAGCCGGGAATCGAACCCAGGTCCCTGGAGCTGTGAAGCAGCTAACCACTGTGCTACCGTGCCGCCCCTGTAAGCTTTACAGGCTTGCAAATGCAGACAAGTTATACTCTGTTGAGGATTCTCTGGCAGCATGTCGGTAACCACACACGGAATTCTGGGCAAGGCAGTGAGGATATGGAGGAGGGGAATTCTCTGGCCTCCCGGCTGTGTGTTTCTCGGTGGCGGGAGGTGGTGCGCTGTTCACTGGCTTTGGGATTCTCTGGTCCCGTCGCTGTCAATGGGATTTCCTATTGATGTCACTCCACGCCACCGGGAATCCATGGGAAGGGGTGTGCTGCAAGCGGGACTGGAGAATCCCACCGGCATGATCAACTGGAGAACTCTCCCCATGATTTTCCCAACAGAGTTCACCAAAATTACACAGATTCCTTCCTGACACTAAAGGCGTTGAGGTGAAACATGAGAGAGAGGCAGCACTGCAGAGGAGGTGTTTAAGGGGCTTTTAGATAAGCACATGAATATGCAAGGAACAGAGGAATATGGACCAAGGGCAGGCAGAAGGGATTAGTTTAAGTTGGCGTCATGTTCAGCACATCGTGGCCAAGAGCCTGTTCCTGTGCATTATTCACAAGTATCTCCCTAATCAATATGAAATGATTGAGTTTTAGTTAAAGGCTTTTTTCTTCTTACTTGTACAATGTGTTTCTGTTTTTAAGGGTTTTATTTTGATGTGATGGAGATTACCCCTGCTGTTGTAGGTATTCATCGATTCAACGCCAAGAACTGCAAAGTAAGTGCGATTAAAAATGGATTTTCACCTGCTTTAGATGCTTAACTTGTATTTTGGAAATAACTTGCAAGAAGAAATACAAAAAGTCACACAGAATACCTCTCGATGATAAAGCTATTGGTTGAAAGTCCAGACAAACTGGCTGTTGTGGCTGTACAAAAATGAGTGCGCTCCTATGTGCTTCCTAAGGTGTTAATTAATTAATTAGTGCTGTTATATTTAATTGCAAGCATCCTTCCTATTGTCAAAGTTTAGCCACCCATCTAATATTGTTGCGAGAAATACACGTTTCTGTTGGCAGCCAAGGCTGTGATGTATTTAGGAGAGATGCAGTTATCTGTTGTTTGCTATTTTCATTTAATTGCAGAGGTGGCCAGATCAAATTTTTGTGGGTAATCAAGTGTGCAGAAGTGGTCCGAAACTGGCTTGTGTTACAACCCTGTTAGAGTCATAGAGCTTTACAGCATGGAAACAGGCCCTTCGGCCCAACTTGTCCACGCCGCCCTTTTTAAAAAAATCCCCTAAGCTAATCCCAATTGCCCACATTTGGCCGATATCCCTCTATACCCATCGTACCCATGTAATTATCTAAATGCTTTTTAAAAGATAAAATTGTACCCGCCTCTACTACCACCTATGGCAGCTTGTTCCAGACACTCACCACCTTCTGTGGAAGAAAATGCCCCTCTGGACACTTTTGTATCTCTCCCCTCTCACCTTAAACCTATGCCCTCTAGTTTTAGACTCCCCTACCTTTGGGAAAAGATATTGACTATCTACCTTGTCTATGCCCCTCATTATTTTATAGACCTCTATAAGGTCACCCCTCAGCCTCCTACGCTCCAGAGAAAAAAGTCCCAGTCTATTCAGCCTCTCCTTATAACTCAATCCATCAAGTCCCAGTAGCATCCTAGTAAATCTTTTCTGCACTCTTTCTAGTTTAATAATATCCTTTCTATAATAGGGTGACCAGAATTGCACACCGTATTCCAAGTGTGGCCTTACCAATGTCTTGTACAACTTCAACAAGATGTCCCAACTCCTGTATTCAATATTCTGACCGATGAAACCAAGCATGCCGAATGCCTTCTTCACCACTCTGTCCACCTGTGACTCCACTTTCAAGGAGCTATGAACATGTACCCCATGATCTCTTTGTTCTGTAACTCTCCCCAACGCCCTACCATTAACTGAGTAAGCCCTGCCTTGGTTCAATCTACCAAAATGCATCACCTCGCATTTGTCTAAATTAAACTCCATCTGCCATTTGTCAGCCCACTGGCCCAATTGATCAAGTTAGGAACAGTTAAGATTTCAAGAAGAAATACAAACACACAGCAATTAACTGACAGAACAACTCTATAAGATTTCTTGTTTTTAAAAAAAAATCTTCATTGTATATGGGAAGAAATTATGCAAGCAAACCCAAGCAGCACCAGCTTAACAAATAATTTTACCTTCAGCACAACCTTTTGATCCTAAACTCCATCTCTAATGGAGTTTTACAACACGCTCATCCCAGATTTTCCGGCCCAATTAAGGAATTTGTTAACAACCTGGTTTTACCTTATTTTGACCTGGGAACTACATAAATTACTTAATTTTTTATTGAAGTAAGGACTCTATTACATTCGGATAGAAGACACCCTTTTGTTTATGGTTTTCACACGGTTACCTCTGATCTTGAAGTTAAATGTATATTACCTTTTAGAACAAAGAACACAGAAAAGTACAGCACAGGAATAGGCCCTTCGGCCCTCCAAGCCCATGCCGATCATGATGTCCTAACTAAACTAAAGAAAAAACCATCTGCCTTTACTCGGTCCTTGTTCCTCTATTCCCTCCCTATTCATGCACCCTTCCAGATGCTAAGTTTAATTAACTCCAAGTTTATTCGAATTGCATTTACTTCAGTGTTGCGTGTCAGTCTTTCAATCAGATACCCCCAGTTACCTAGCAGTTAAAACTTCAATTCCTAAAACTAAAAGATATATACTATACGAACTAGATATTCGCAATAGCAAAGGTCAAAGGAGCATCTCAGCTTTAATTTAATGGGTTTGTTTGACAAATACATCAGAGTTCTTTGAGAAGGGATGGTGATTGTAGGACTATATGTGGCTTTTTGTGTTTTGTTCACAATTGGTCCACAATTGCTCATCAGAGTAGAAATCTATTCTTTGGACTAATCAGCAGGGGAGCTGGTCATTTGAGGTTGATATGTTCCACAGCACAAGTAGTGGTTTTATGTTCTGAGGTTGGTTTAGAGAGAATGTGATTTTATGTATCAAGGATAGTAGAGAAATGTATGATTCACTGCTTTCTACTGTTTACTGTCCATTCACTATCCTTATGAAAAAAAATAGCTTTTAGTTCAGAACTAGTCTCAGCCAGTAAGATTGTATGTTAGGGCAATTATTTTGCACATTACATGTTACATGTATTCATTATATTTTTACTACATTATTACCTGATAGAAGTTTACAAGATTATGAGGGGCATGGACAGAGTGGATAGGCAGAAGCTTTTTCCCAGGGTGGAAGAGTCATTTACAAGGGGGCATAGGTTTAAGGTGTGAGGGGCAAGGTTTAAAGGAGACGTACAAGGCAAGTTTTTTACACATAGGGTGATGGGTGCCTGGAACTCGCTGCCGGAGGAGGTAGCGGAAGCAGATACGATAGTGACTTTTAAGGGGCATCTTGACAAATACATGAAATGGATGGGAGTAGAGGGATATGGTCCCCGGAAGGGTAGGGGGTTTTATTTCAGACTGGCAGCATGGTCGGTGCAGGCTTGGAGGGCCGAAGGGCCTGTTCCTGTGCCGTAATTTTCTTTGTTCTTCTATTATATGTGATAGAAAACAGTTTTCCATTTCTATTTTGTTAGTGCCTTTCACAACCTCAACAACATATATTTATGTAGCATCATTAATGTACACGCAGAGAGTCTCAAAATCTCGGCATTGAGGAGGTGATGGATTTTGGATCTTGCCGCATTTCAGTAAAAGGTCCCAAAGCATTGCACAGTATCTGCAGTGCAATTAGATATTTACAGTGATCAAGTGTAAACTATCCACATTGAAGATGGATAGTGCTTTGGTAAAGCCATAGCTTAAAAACTGTGTCTACATTGGGTTATTGGAGCATGAGAGAAACACTCAAGATGGAAGTTGTGCAGAGAAGTGCAACTCCCTGAAGCTCTGACGGAGGTGGGACATGTCAATGGGGTGTTCTCCAGAAAGTGACCAGAATCTAATCTAGAGTATGTCCCACCTTGGTGTCTGTATTTTCGTGCTGGTGGAGGGTGCAAGTGAGCTCTGTGATGGTCTTCATGAGCTTCCACGTCATCAGGCGTGTTTTGGGAGCTCGGACTGCCCTGAGATACTTGGATGGCCTCAATCTGTTGATGCCCACGGAGTTTTAATGGATGAGTTAAGCTATTTCAGAGTACATTTGATTCACTGTGATTGTCAGGATTGGTGAACTGATGGAGCTGTGATCTCCCCTTCCCCATACAAGTGACCCCTGTCCTGCCCAGCAAGCTCTGCTGCAGCCTCCTCACATTCTGTGCGGGCGACAATCTCTGCTGTCCCTCCCCTGGGCTGGGCTCACTCACTTGTTGTGCGGCAGCTTGGCCTATATGGAGGCGAAAGAAAGGCATATGGTCAGAGGAGATGGACCAGAGTTGGGTGAGGTGCATGTCCCCTGAGTGGGCATGCCTTCCCCAGAGGAAGTCTCACAACACCAGGTTAAAGTCCAACAGGTTTATTTGGTAGCAAATACCATAAGCCTTCGGAGCGCTGCTCCTTCGTCAGATGGAGTGGAAATGTGCTCTCAAACAGTGCACAGAGACACAACATCAAGTTACAGAATACTGACTAGAATGCGAATCCCTAAAGCCAACCAGGTCTTAAAGGTACAGACAATGTGGGTGGAGGGAGCATTAAACACAGGTTAAAGGGCCAGAGCATGGAGTGTGAGCAACATGTCAGTTGGGATGGTAGTAATGTGAAAGTCGCCAGGAGAAAATGCGTATTGATATGTTTCGATTCCCATCTTGGGTCACTGTTTGTGTGGATTGCTGGCCTCCGGGACCTCCCTGGGCCATCCCCTATGTCCCAACTCCCTGGCCATCCCCCATCTCCCCAACCCCCCCACCCGGCCAGTCCCCATCTCCCGATTCTCCCTTCCCACCCACCCCCGGGCAGCCCCGACCCCCCCACAACCCTTACCTCCCCCACCCAGATAGCCAGCCCCGATTGCCATTCTCCCTTCCTCTAGTACCGATTCCAAATGCAGCAGGACCCACCCACCCCCACTGATTGCCCCCAATAGGCCACACCCCCTCTGACCCCACCTCTTTGGCACTGCCCAATGCCCTGTGGGCCAAGTGCCAAGGTGCCCCTTGGGCATTGCCACTTTGCCCTTTGAGCAGTGCCAGGGGGTCAGGCTGGCATTACCCAGGGGGCACCCCCTTACCTCTGACCTCTTGGGGGGGCCTCAATGGCCCCTTTTCACTCCAGCGCGGTCCTCCCCATTAGTGGGGAGCAGTTGTAAACCCCACTGGAGTGAACGACTCCCGGCGGGGAGGGCGAGATGCCCGAAGGCCCAGGGACTTCAATCCCGGGCCCGCTAATGACATTGAAATGCAGATTAGCATATTGAAAACTCTGAAAATCTTGGGCTACAAGACGCACGGAGGCTGTGGCGCCCAGTGGGATGTCTCCTGACCCGTTGCGCTGCTCTGGCTGGGAGAATCGCCCCCACCTTCTTTAAAATAAAGTCCAAAATGTGACGCTGTACACTGAGTGTTCCCCACAGTCTTTGTTTTATTTATCGTGGAGCTTTGTTACTTAATCAGCTAATTTCATAAGTGACACCAATAATCTGAAAAAAATCAATTCTCTAGTTATTTAATATGACAGAGGGGTGAAAGGGAAAGGAAAAGAGGCAGCACACATGTTTAAAGGTTGCATTGCCAAGCAAAAAACAGCTTCCCAAGGCCAGGTCCAGCCAGTCCGAGTTCTGTAAAGACAGCTGCAAAAATAAGGTCAAAGGTTCCCAATGACCCCATCCGTGCAAAGCCAGACCGACAAAAAACTTCACCTGCGTTAACGTGACAGAGCATTAATCTTCTTTGCCTGCAATATCTTGTTGAGTTGTCCAATCCAGGAATACAACTCCGAAAGACGTGCTGGTCAGGTATGTGCCGTGCTAAATTGTCCCGCAGTGTACCTGAACAGGCGCCGGAGTGTGGCGACTGGGGGGTTTTCACAGTAACCTCATTGCAGTGTTAATGTAAGCCCACTTGTGACACAAATAAATAACAACTAAGGATAGATTAATCGACTCAAGAGAATTTGGGTACAGTCCTTACTTACCAGCAAAATGAGGCCGAAAACAAGATTCTATTAGGATTTCCAGTAAGAGATGCAAAAGGCCACAGAAAAATATTGGGGTTTATTGGCTCCGATCTCTTGTAACAGACCAATGATCCTGGCATTGCCAGAAAAGATGGAATTAAGTACTGACTGCACCATAACCTCATGAACTCTTCATCTAGGTTTTTGGGGGTGTTGTATTGTTCATTTTTTATTATACTTCCTTAGTTTTTTCTTTCGATTCTGTCTCTGCAAAACCAGATGAATTAAAGTGTCCTTGTTTGTCTGCTTGTCTGCTGTAGGTTTCAAAGTTTCCAAAAGAGGTGGAGGTCCGAGCAGTGATAGAGGGACAGATGCTGGCCAAAAGGGCATATGCTGAGAAGCTGGGCTTCGAAGTCTGTAAGTTAGAATGATCTAATATGTCGGAGAATTCTGCGTTCATTTAAATGTGTTTTGCACACTCTGAAAACAACAGAAACAAGCTTGCAACACTTGGGACTGTTTTAGTACTGGTGTGGCTGAACCATAGCTGTGTTACCACTATAAAGCATAGTGTGAGAAGTGAAGTAGATTTGGATTTCTGCATTGTTGATTGGTAGAGGGCAGAATGTTGGCTCGGGCATCAAGGAAAGCCTTTGTGTTTCCAGTGTTTAATGTTCATCTCAAAAGTCCTTGGTTTGAAGTTCATTTGATGATACTAAAAGGCAGAGAAGGATGCATAAGAATGATCTCAAAGGCTATCCTTCTGATATAGGTTTAATTAAATATCACAATCACAAAAGTCTGCATAGGCGGGTCCTTATGCTGTAACGATAAATTTGTGTTGCAATGAACTTTGAAGAGCTATTCTATCTATTAATTTACTAGCTGAGGCTTTCTGTCCCTGGGGCTGGAATTTTACCGTCATGCCCACCACAGGAGCGGGCGAGGGGCGGACAATGGGAAACTCCATTGACCTTGGGTGGGATTTTATGGTTTCGGGCTGAGCGAGGCCATAAAATCCCACTCCCCGTGTCAAATCTTCCAGCAAATCAGTGCACTGTCCATTGTTTACTCATTGGAGTTGCAAGCAACCGTCTCGATGTTAATCATACGCAAGTGCAGGAACCACGGATTATATTCTGTTTCCTGTCCTTGTTTGAGAGTTGGCTGCAGGGGCTGTCTGTTTGGCCTCAGATGTCCTGGGCTCAATGCTTAGCGGAAGGTGGCCATGAAACCTCTGCAGCTGCAGCTTGAGAAAGTTTGAAGTTTATTTATTCGTGTCACAAGTAGGCTCCATTAACACTGCAATGAAGTTACTGTGAAAATGCTCTAGATTTTCTGAGAGTTGCTCAGGGAGCGCGCTGCCTTGCACGTGCCGATGAGGAAGTGGGGAGGGGGACAGGGTCTGCATTTTTGAAAAATAATCTTTGACTGACATGCAGAATGGAATTCCAATTCCAGTTCCTGTAAGTCTCACTGCTTGCTCTGGAGAAACTCCCCAATAAAGTGAGGAGGGGGCAGAAAGAAAGCTGTTAATTCTCTTAGGAGGTGGTGGTGTAGTGGTATTGTTGTTGGCCTGGTAATCTAGAGACCCAGGGTAATGTTCTGGGGACCGGGTTTGAATCCAACCAGGGCAGATGGTGAAATTTGAATTCAATAATGGAATCAAAAGTCTAATGATGACTGTTGTTGATTGTTGTAAGAACCCATCTGATTCACTAATGCCCTTTAAAAGAAATGATGAGGAAATCTTTCATCCTTATGTGGTCTGGCCTACACGTGGCTGCAGACCCACAGTAATTAAATGTATCTGAAATGGCCTAACAAGCTACTCAGTTCAAGGGTAATTAGGGCAGCACGATGGCACAGTGATTAGCACCGCTGTCTCACAGTGCCAAGGGCCCGAGTTTGATTCCAGTCTTGGGTGACTATGTGGAGTTTATATGTTCTCCTATGTCTGCGTGGGTTTCCTCCGGGTGCTCCAATTACCACCCACAGTCCAAAGATGTGCAGGTTAGGCAGATTGGCCATGCTAAATTGCTCCTTAGTGTCCAAGCTGTGTAGGTTAGAGGGATTAATGTATGGAATCATGGGGATAGGGCGGGGGAGGGGGGCGAGGGGGCTTGGGTAGGATGGTCTGTCGGAGAGTTGGTGCAGATTTGATGGGCCGAATGGCCTCCTGCAGTGTTGGGATTCTATGGGATTCTATTCTATGGGATGGGTAATAAATGCTGGCCCAGCCAGTGAATCCCCAATTTAAAAAAATGTAGCTCGCAAGCGGAAATTAATCAAATGGCCATCCTTATTGGCTGGAGCAAAAAGCTGCAGAACAGACGATCCTGTGGGGATCAATTTCAGCCAATCATACTGTTGGATCCATTATTGTTTCACCATTTTTATTGAATAAGCATTATTTACTGAATAAGTAGAATTAGCGTTTATAACAAACCTCAAATCTTCAATTATATAATTCCTTCTAAAAACATTACTTGTATCATATTCCACATTCTTCCTTTACCTTTGTTTTTCAAACTACAGGCCAGACCAGGACAGCATAGGGCTCACCTTGTCTCCTTATTAGCAGTTTAGTTTCTTAATCTGGACTTCCTTATTAGTTTCTTTCACTTGCGGTAGAACCCAATCCTGGTACGATTTGTGTGTGCACAAAGTTCCTTCCATTTTCTGTTTACCATTTTACAGTTATCCGATTACAATTATGATCTGCTTGTTCCCAACCTGATTGTTCAGACTCTTGGGCCTGAATTTTCAAACTTGGTGTGTCTAGTGGGAGTCGAGGAAATTCTGGTTGGTCTGCCTGCCTCGGGTGAAAGTGCCCCATATAGATGGTACCTTCATTGCCGGGCAGTGGGTATGAGCTGCAGATGGGCCAGTCAGCCTGTAAAAAAGTTTGGAGGCAGCCACAGAGGTTGTTGGGTGCTCAGATGGGCTGTTTAAAAGACCTGCCTTGGTGCAGTGTGACTTTGTCCCAGTTAGAATAAAAACACAAAGCCCTCACCCCCCTCACACTTCCCAAGCCATTGACCAATGATGCCAGACTATGCCCCTTCCCCACCTCCCATGGCCCCTCATGTCTCCTCTGCCAATTTATGGCATTTCCATGTCCCATTGACCCACCATCCACGATAGAATCAATGAACCTTTAATGACCTTTAGTCTCTCTCTCAACCTTTCTGCACCCTTATGGTGCATAGGTCAGATTTTTCTCTGTTTCTGTAGCTAATTATTCCAAGAACACGTTGTTTCTCTGTCGCCAGGGGCTTATAACCTGAAGCGCATTACACCACATCAAGCATAGCCACACACATGCGCACACACACGGCACGCACATATGTGCGTGCGCACACACACGCACACACACGCGCGCACACGCACACAACCCACGCAGACATGGGGAGAATGTGCAAACTCCGCCCAGGCAGACCTCAGGCCAGAATTGAACCCAGCTCCCTAGTGCTATGAGGAAGCAGTGCTAACCACTGCACCACCGTGTTGCCCTTAGTTACAGTAGGATGTGTTAAAAAAGGTTTTTTTAAAAGTCATTCATTCGTTATTTTTCGCAGTGTTGAAATAAATTCACTGCAAGGCAATAAAAGTCTGAATTATCCAGACTCTTTAAAGTATCAAGAAACCGCAAACCCTTGAAACCATTTAACCACTTGTAAATAAGCCTTGTGAAACAAGTAAAGCTTCCTCTGGGACACAGCTGTTTCAACAAGAGTAATGGATGTCTAGCCTTTTAGTCAACCAGAAGTGATGTCTTTTTCTTTTCAAAGCAAGTATCATCCTAACCGAGCTACTGTTTGGCCACCAAAGGCCAATTGCTTCAGGACAATTATTGGTACATCCTTCCAGAAGTCAGAACATGAAGCATAGTTTTGTCTCTGGGTCACAGTTCCCCAGGCTCGTCAAGATTGGTATACATGTGTAAATAATCTAAACTTGAAAAGCTGGCCTTGATATCTAAAGGGAAAAATGTGTGGTGCCCAGACTGCTCACCAACACCAGACGTGGACTAGGAACAGTTTTCTATGGCAATATGACATCTATCCACTTTTTTCCCTCCAGATATCAAGGCCAGCTTTTCAACAAGTTTAGATTATTTACACATTGGTCAGAACATTGAATACAGGAGTTGGGATGTCTTGTTGAAGTTGTACAAGACATTGGTAAGGCCACACTTGGAATACTGTGTACAGTTCTTGTCACCCTATTATGGAAAGGATATTATTAAACTAGAAAGAGTGCAGAAAAGATTTACTAGGATGCTACCGGGACTTGATGGCTTGAGTTATAAGGAGAGCCTGGATAGACTGGGACTTTTTTCCCTCGAGCGTGGAAGGCTTAGAGGTGACCCTATAGAGATCTAGAATATAATAAGGGGCATAGATAAGGTAGATAATCAACATCTTTTCCCAAAGATAGGGGAGTCTAAAACTAGAGGCCATAGTTTTAAAGTGAGAGTGGAGAGATACAAAAGGGTCCAGGGGGCAATTATTTCACACAGAGGGTGGTGAGTGCCTGGAACGAGCTGCCAGAGGCAGTAGTAGAGGTGGGTACAATTTTGTCTTTTAAAAAACATTTAGACAGTTACATGGGTAAGATTGGTATAGAGGGATATGCACAATTGGGATTGGCTTAATAGTAAAAACTGGGTGGCATGGACAAAATCATAAAATTCCTTCTGTGCAGAAGGAGGCCACTCGGCCCATCGAGTCTGCACCAACAACGATCCCACCCAGGCCCTATCTCCATAACCCCATCTATTTACCCTGCTAATCCCCCTGACACTCAGGGACAATCCACCTTACTTGCACAGTTTTGGAGTGTGGGAGGACATGGGGAGAACGTGCAAACTCCACACAGACAGTCACCCAAGGCCGGAATTGAACCCGGGTCCCTGGTGCTGTGAGACAGCACTGCTAACCACTGTGCCACCGTGCCGCCCACAAATTGGGCCGAAGGACCTGTTTCCATTCTATGACTATGGATGCATGAGGCCCTTTACATGGTGGCATGGTTGGCTTTGATACCTTGATGAGGCAGAAATTTCAATAGTTTCTGAAGACCCGACCTCAGAGATGCATGCACGATGTGTGTCCAAACCTTTTTCCCTGTGCACTGTGAGACACGTGTCACTGTCCTGCTATGTCCACCGTCCTGTTCAATTATTGATACTTGAAGCATCAAACTATTGCCTATCTCCCTAAAGAAGTTCCACAGCCATGACATATTAAGTAAATCTCTGCATGAGGGACAATGAGGTCAGGGTTTATTTGCATATTTATTGTAGGATTTAACATTCACGGGCATAAGGAACACAAACATGTGACCCCATGGTGGAGTTTTTATGACATGTTTCTGTGTGCAACGGTTTGGCCTCAACAGTGTTCTGTGGTAGTGAATTCCACAGATTCACCACACTCTGGGTGCAGTTCTCCACTCTCGCTAATAGGTGCCATTATATCTCCTGTTCAAAAATGCTGCAGAACTCTGCTCATTGTGGACATTTGTGGGACCCCCAGGCAGCTGCTGAGGCACAGCTTGCAGATGGTATTGTCACGATGGAGGCAAAAGAGGCAATTAGGTAGGGAAATACAAAACATACCATACATAGAGAATGAAAGGATGGAGTGCAGGCTGTAGTGTTAGTCATAGATAGGGTGTAGAGAAAAATCAACTTAATATGAGGTAGGTCCATTCAAATGTCTGATAACAGCAGGGAAGAAGCTTTTCTTGAGTCGGTTGATGTGTGACCTCAGACTTTTGTATCTTTTTCCCGACGGAAGAAGGTGGAAGAGAGTATGTCCGAGGTGCATGCTTGATTATGCTGGTTGCTTTTCTGAGACAGTAGGAAGTGTAGAGAGAATCAATGGATGGGAGGCTGATTTGCGTGATGGATTGGGCTACATTCATGACCTTTTGTAGTTTCTTGCAGTCTTGGACAGAGCAGGACCAAGCTGTGACACAACCAGAAAGGATGCTTTCTATGGTGCATCTGTAAAAGTTGTTGAGAGTTGTAGCTGACATGCCAAATTTCCTTAGCCTCCTGAGAAAATAGAGGCATTGGTGGGCTTTCTTAACAATAGCGTCGGCATGGGGGGACCAGGACAGGTTGTTGGTGGTCTGGACACCTAGAAACTTGAAGTTCTCGACCCTTTCTACTTTGTCCCCTTTGATGTAGACAGGACCTGTTCTCCACTACACTTCCTGAAGTCGATGACAATCTCCTTCGTTTTGTTGACATTGAGGGAGAGATTATTGTTGCCGCACCAGTTCACCAGATTCTCTATCTCATTCCCGTACTCTGTCTCATCATTGTTTGAGGTCTGACCCACTGTGGTGGTGTCGTCAGCAAACTTGAAAATCAAGTTGGAGGGAAATTTGGCACCACAGTCATAAGTGTACAGGCAGTATACTAAGGGGCTGAGGACACAGCCTTGTGGGGCACTGGAGCTGAGGATGGTTGTGGAGGAGCTGTTGTTGCTTATTCTTACTGATTGTGGTCTGTGGGTTAGGAAGTCTAGGATCCAGTCGCAGAGGGAGGAGCCGAGCCCCACTCACAGAGTTTGGAGATTATCTGTATAGCGCGCAAGAAACAATACTTTTCATAGTACACTTGTACATGTGACAATAATACATCAAATCAATTCAAAATATTGGACTTTAAATAAAACCTGAGGATTTAAAAAAAAAATTGACATACAAGCCAAAGATGGCTGAGGATGTAAATTCAGACTCTGGCTGGATTGCTGGTGGGTGATACGAAGAGGGGGGACAATGGATTCACACCCTGTTTCCATACAAAGATACATCAAAAGCACAAATGCCGTCTAGAAATTAATTGCTGTCTCCTGTGGAGACAATGGAAGATAATGAGAAATTAGTATCATCTCAACAGGAATGATATCCAGTGAACAATGTCTCAGACAGAATTGTGGGTTTCGCCTGCCAGGAATGTACAAAGACTGAGATAAACGTCTGCTGCAAAACTTTGTCAGGGTTGACTGGTGCTGGGTGTGTCAGCGTGTGACACAGGTGGAAACTCAGCAGCCTTACCACTGTCGAAGTTTGCAGATACTCTCTTCTCTCTGATTATTGAAGCGGCCAAGTCAGTGAAGTCACAGCTGAAAAGGGAAACAGGGCAGCTTCTAAACTGCAGAACATTGGAATCTTGACCATATAACAGAAGGAAGGTCATTAATGAAGCTGGTTGGGTTCGGCTACGACCCTGAGGAACTAGTGCGACAATGTCCTTGGATTGGGATGAGTGACCTCTGACCATCATGCAGATTTTCCTTGTGCTTGGAATGATTCCAACCAATGGAAAGTTTCTCCCCTGATTCCCATTGATTTCAGTTTTGCTCGGGCTCCTCGATCAAATGTGGCCTTGGTACCAAGGGCAGTGACTCTCCTCTCTCTGGAGTTCAGCTTTTTTTGTCCAATTATAGACCAAGGCTATAATGTGGTCAGGAGCAGAATGACCCTGGCAGAACCCAAGCTGAATGTCAGTGAGCAGGTTACAGCTGTTAGCACAGTCGACAACACTTTCCATCATACGCTGATGATGGAGAGTAGGCTGATGAGGCGGTAATTGGTTCGGTTGGATTTATCTTGCTTTCTGTGGACATAACACATCTAGGCAATTTTCCTCATTACCAAGTAGATGCCATTGTTGTAGCTGTACTTGGTTGGGGGTGCAGCAAGTTTTGCAGCTCAAGGCTTCATGTTGCTGGGATGTTGTCAGGGGCAGTAGCCTTTGCAGTATCCAGTGCCTTCAGCTGTTTCTTGATGTTCAAAGTTTTTTAAGTTTTAAAGTGTATTTATTAGTGTCACAAGTAGGCTTACATTAACACTGCGTTAACACTTACATTAACATTACGTTACTGTGAAAATCCCCAAGCCTCCACACTCCGGCACCTGTTCGGGTACACTGAGGGAGAATTTAGCATGGCCAATGCACCTAACCAGCATGTCTTTCGGACTGTGGGAGGAAACCGGAGCACCCGGAGACACGGGAGAACGTGCAGACTCCGCACAGACAGTGACACGAGCTGGGAGTCAAACTCGGTTCCCTAGCGCTGTGAGGCAGCAGTGTTAACCACTGTGCCACTGTTCCGCCATGTGGAGTGAATCGAATTAGTTGAAGACTGGCACCTGTGATGCTGGGAACCTCGGGAGGAGGCCGAGATGGATCATCCACTTGACACTTCTGGCTGAATGTGGTTGCAGTGCTTCAGCCTTAGCTTTTGCACGGATGTGCTGGGCTCCTCCATCATTGAGGATGCGGATTTTTGTGGAGCCTGCTTCTCCAGTGAGTTGTTTAATTGTCCACCACCATTCATGACTGGATGTGGCAGGACTGCAGATCTTACATCTGATCTGTGGGTTGTGGGATCACTTAACTCTGTCTGCTACATGCTGCTTCTGCTGTTTAACATGCAAGTAGTCCCGTGCTGTAGCTTCACTGGGTTGACACCTCATTTTTATGTATGCCTGGTGCTGCTCCTGGCATGGCCTCTGCAATCTTCTTGTTAGTATTTGTTGACATAGAGAAAATGAGCTTCCGATAAAATTTTCACGCTGTCCGTCTGAATGCGGCACTTGTTCAATATTTAGTGGAAAATGGCACAATGCTAGCATTTGTCTCATTTCACAAATTCTGCTGTAAATTTACGATTGCAGCAAGGTTTGTAAGCTGGAGGATTAAAACTGCTAAGCTAGCCCATTTAAATGGAAGGAGAGGTGAAAGTTTTGGCTGGTCATGTGGTGTATTCAGCTGAAGTTGCAAGTCATCCTCAAATCAAGCTGAAGTTGATGACAGTGGATTTCAGCCAGCGTAATGAAAATCTGTTTCTAAAAGTCAGAATTATTCAGAGGTTCGGGTTATTGAAAATTAATCAAACCTGTCAAAATTGTGATAAGTCCCAAAAGAAAGCATGCGACATGAATCCAACCACACGAGTCAGCAATACGGATGCAGCAGTTTCTATCTACCACAAGGGTGCAGTCAATGACCATCCGAGAGCTTCAGTCTACTTCTCCAAAGGCAATTGAGTTTCTTCATTCATATCTCAGCGTGTCAGTTTGATAATCTGGCATCTTGTGTAAATGTGTGATTGTTACAGATGTAGTTACATGAACAGGCTCAACTGCGTGTGTGTTTGTTTCTGTGCAATAATCACAGTACAGTTTGCAGGAAGAGGATCCCTTATATGCAGATAGAGTAGAGAGGAAGCCTTGTCCTTGTCACAAACTGTGTTCCCTAATCACAGAATCCATCCCTCCCTCTGGCTGCTGTCTCTGGCTGAAGTGTCCTATTTGACCCTTAGCTGAGCTTCTGCACTCGTATCCTCTCCATCACCAAGACAGTCTGTGTTCAACGTCCTAATATTGTTTTTCTCCACCCCTGCCTCAGTCCATCTGCTGCTGAAATCCGCATCAACACATTTATTACCATAAAACTTAACTAGAACAGAGAACAGTACAGCACAGGAACAGGCCCTTTGGCCCACCATGTCTGTGCTGACACAGATGCCTCTCTAATCTAATATTTTCTTGCCTCTACCTGGTCCAGAGCCCTCTATTTCCTGCCTATGCATGTCTCTATCCAGATGCCTCTTAAACGTTGTTATAGAATCTGCTTCCACCACCTCCTCCGGCAGCGCGTTTCAGGCATTCACCATCCTGTGTGTGGAAAACTTGCCCCTTACTGCTCTTTCCCTCTCTCACTTTCAACCTATACTCCCGAGTAATTGACCCTTCAACCCTGGGAAAAAGACTGACTCTCCACTCGATCCAAGCCTGTCATAATCTTGCAAACTTCTAACAGGTCCCCCCTCATCCTCCAATGAAAACAATCCAAGTTTGTTCAACCTTTCTTCATAGTCCATACCCTCCAAACCAGGCAACATCCTGGTAAATCTCTTCTGCACCCTTTCCAATGCATCAACATCCTTCCGGTAGTGTGGCGACCAGAATTGTACACAATACTCCAAATGCAGCCTAACCAAAGTCTTATACAGCTGCAACATGATTTTCCAATTCCTATACTCAACGCCCCAACCGATGAAGGCCAGCATGCCACACGCCTTCTTGACCACCTTGTCCGTCTGAGTAGTTGCCACCTTCAGGGAACTGTGGATCGACATACCTAGATCCCTCTGTATGCTAATATTTCTAAGGGCTCTACCATTTACTGTATACTTTCCTTCTGCAGTAAACCTTCCAAATCACATTACCTCACATTTGTCCGGGTTAAATTCCATCTGCCATCTTTCGGCCCATGTCTCCAGCTGATTTATATCCTGCTGTATCCTCTGACAATCCTCCTCACTATCCGCTATCCCCCAATTTTTGTTTCATCTGCAAATTTACTAATCAGACCACCTACATTTTCCTCCAAATCATTTATATATATTATAAACAACAGAGGCCCCAGCACTGATCCTTGTGGAACACTGCTTGTCGCAGACCTCCAGTTAAAAAAGTACCCTTCCACTGCTACTCTCTGCTTTCTATGCCCAAGCTAGTTTTGTATCCATCTTACCAGCTCACCTCGGATCCCATGTGACTTCACCTTCTGTATCAGCCTGTCATGAGGAACCTTATCGAAGGCTTTATTAAAGTCCATGTATACAACATCCACTGCCCTGCCCTGGTCAATTTTTTTTGTCACTTCCTCAAAGAACTCGATCAAGTTTGTGAGTCACAACCTCCCCATCACAAAATCATGCTGCCTATTGCTAACAAGCCTATTCTCTTCCAGCTGTGAGTACATCTTGTCCCTAAGAACCTTCTCCAATAATTTCTCCACCACTGATGTAAGGCTCACAGGCCTGTAATTTCCCAGATTGTCTTTTCTGCCCTTCTTAAACAGAGGAACAATGTTAGCTACTCTCCAATCCTCTGGTACCTCACGTGTGGCAAAAAAGGATTCAAAGATTTTGGCCAAAGCAGTTTCTTCCCTTGCCTCTCTCAGTATTCTGGGATAGATCCTATCTAGCCCTGTGGACTTGTTCATCTTCATGTTTTTCAAAACCTCCTCCCTTTTTATCTCAACATGTCCTAGAATGTCAACATCCTCCTTTCTGCACTCACCATCCACCACATCCTTCTCCTTTGTGAATACTGATGCAAAGTACTCATTAAGGACCTCGCCCACCTCATCTGGCTTCACACACAAATTCCTTCCACTGTCCTCGAGTGGATCTACACTTTCCTCAGCTATCCTCTTCCTCCTTACATACGCATAAAAGGCCTTGGGATTCTCCTTAATCCTGCCGGCCTAGGACATTTCGCGGCCCCTTTTTGCCCTCCTAAGTCCCTTTTTAAGCTCTTTCCTGCAATCTTTGTATTCTTCAAGAGCCTTATCCATTTTCAACTTCCTGAAATTTATGTATGCCTCCTTCTTTTTCACTAAGCTCACAATCTCTCTTGTCATCCAGGGTTCTGGAATCGTGCCATCTTTATCCTTCATTTTTACAGGGACACACTTGTCCTGAATTGTTAACAATTGACTTTTAAAAGACTCTCACATATCGGGTGTGGATTTACCCTCAAACAGCCGCCCCCAGTCTACATTGCCTAGCTCCTGCCTAATACCGTTGCAGTTAGCCTTCCCCCAGTTTAGTACTTTCACTCTGAGACTACTTCCAAGCTTTTCTACAAGTATCTTGGACTATTTCAATGCTGTCCTGGCTGGCTGCTCATCTTCAACTCTCTGTAAACTCAAGCTTATCCAAAACATTGTAGCTTATATCCTAACTTGCAAAAGTCCCATTCACCCATCACTTGAGTCTCACTGGCCTATGTTGGTTGCTGTTTCGCAGACTCCTCAAGATTAGTATTTAAATCCTTGCCACACCCTGTCTCTGTCATTTCCTCCAGCCTTACAACCCTCTGATAACTCTTTGTTGGGTGGCACAGTGGTTAGCACTGCTGCCTCCCAGTGACAGGAACCCGGGTTCGATTCCCAGCTTGGGTCACTGTCTGTGTGGAGTTTGCACATTCTCCCCGTGTCTGCTTGGGTTTCCTCTGGGTGCTCCGGTTTCCTCCCACAGCCCCAGGCTGTTGCCTGGGTGGCATTTGCCATTGTTGCCGGCAATTGGAACTTGTGCAGCAATGCTTTAGGTTAATGCGTGCTCAGGGAACCAGAAACATGGTTAAAACTAGAGGACACAGCCTCAAAATAAAGGGGGGTCAGTTTAAGACAGAGTTGAGGAGGAACTTCTTCTCCCAGAGGGTGGTGAATCTCTGGAATTCTCTGCCCACTGAGGTGGTGGAGGCTACCTCGCTGAATATGTTTAAAGTGCGGATGGATGGATTCCTGATCGGTAAGGGAATTAAGGGTTATGGGGATCAGGCGGGTAAGTGGTACTGATCCACGTCAGATCAGCCATGATCTTATTGAATGGCGGGGCAGGCTCGAGGGGCTAGATGGCCTACTCCTGCTCCTATTTCTTATGTTCTTATGTTCTTATGTAACTCACAGGATGGAAATCAATATAACATCACGGGCAATGCAGAGCTTTCAAAAAATACAGTGGACTAAAAGCTGATGGTTCAGTGCTCAATGCCAGGGATACCTGAGAGATAAAATATGTTTTATAAGGAAGGTAGAAATCTGCAAAATGAGGTGGAATGCTGAAAAAAATCAAGCTAGCTCCAGGGATATGTTATAGACCACAAGGTCAGCATAAGAGAATAGTTTTCAATAAGGAGCAATGGAAAGCATATGCATGTGAGAACAAGTAATTTATTTTAATAGGAGACTTCAATTAACTTAATATAAACAGAGTAACCCTAGGGTATTTGGGTCAAGAGTTTCTAAATGTAAGGCAAGACTCCTTGCTGACCCAACGTGTCAAAGAAGCCATGAGAAGTGATGTTTATCTTCGTCTGATATTTGCAAAAGACCCAGAAAACGTTCACAAAATCGTAGCTGCAGCACGACTTGGAGAACAATAACCGTGGAGTAGAATAAGACATCAAGATTGAAACTCGTAAAAGAGAGTTTGAGGATTGATAATCAGGAAATCTTGCAAGGGAGGCAAAAATCCCAGAATCATTCAAAAAATACCTGGATGTAACTGTGGGGGAAGTAAGGATCTCTCTGGATAAATGAACCTGACTGGATATGTGAATTGCTCCATTTTATATTTCACCCGGTTTCAGCTAAATGGATTTTTTGAAAATTATTCTTTCATGGGACATGGATGTCACTGCCAAGGCCAGCATTTGTCACTCATCACTAATTGCTCTTGAGAAGGTGGTGGTGAGCGACCTTCTTGAATCGCTGCTGTCCATGTGCTGTAGGTACACCCACAATGCTGTCCGGGAGGGAGTTCCAGGATTTTGACCCAGTAATAGTGAAGAAATGGTGATATATTTCCAAGTCAGGAGGGTGGCACAGTGGGTAGCACTGCTGCCTCATAATGCCGGACTTCATCAAATAACTTACAAAAACCTACCTAAGTAACATCCATAAGATATTCCCGGTCCACCACTTTCGTCATTTCATTGAAAAATCCAATCAGGTTTGTTAGGCGTAACGTACCCTTTAGAAATTCACGCTGGCTTTCTCCAATCAGCTGAACATTGTCAAGGTGTTCAGTCACCCTATCCTTAATTACAGGCTCCAGCAAATTCCCGACAACAGATGTTAGGCTAACTGGTCCATAACTCCCTGCTTTCTCTCTCTCATTTCTCAAATAATTAACACATCCCCCTGGTACAGTGAACACACATACCACTCACTCACTCGCTCGCTCGCACGCACGCTTGCATGCATTCACTCACTCACTCACTCGCACTCACTCACTCGCACTCACTCGCACTCACTCGCACTCACTCACTCACTCACTCACTCACTCACTCACTCACTCACTCACTCACTCACTCACTCACTCACTCACTCACTCACTCACTCACTCACTCACTCACTCACTCACTCACTCACTCACTCACCCGCACTCACTCGCACTCACTCACGCACTCATTGTGTTTATAAACAGAGATTCACATAATTTAGATTATTGCATTAATAAAAAACACTGAAAAGACATCATGGGTGATAGTAACTTTTATTCCCAGGTGAAAAATGGGAATCACAGAATACTACAGTGCAGAAGAGGAGGCCCTTTGGTCCATCGAGTCTTCATCAATGCATGAAAGGCCCTAACCTCCCCATCAAATCCCATTTGCCAGCACTTGTCCCTTAGCCATAGAGTCATAGAGGTTTACAGCATGGAAACGGGCCCTTTGGCCCAACTTGTCCATGCCGCCCCTTTTTTTAACCTCTAAGCTATCTGAATTGCCCGCGTATGACCCATATCCCTCTATACCCATCTTATCCAGGTAACTGTCTAAATTTTAAAAGACAAAATTGTACCTGCCTCTACTACTACCTCTGGCAGCTTGTTCCAGACACTCACCACCCTTTGTGTGAAAAGATTTCCCCACTGGACCCTTTTGTATCTCTCCCCTCTCACCTTAAACCTATGCCCTCTAGTTTTAGACTCCCCTACCTTTGGAAAAAGATATTGACTATCTAGCTATGAATGTTATGATGTGCCAAGTACTCATCTGAGTACTTTTTAAAGGATGTGAGGCATCCCGCCTCCACCACCCTGCCAGGCACTGCATTCCAGACCATCACCGTCTTCTGGGTAAAAAGGATTTTCCTCAAATCCCCCCAAACCTCCCACCCCTCACTTATAACTTGTGTCCCCTCATAACTGACCCTTCAACTAAGGGGAACAGCTGCTTCGTATCCACCCTGTCCATGCCCCTCATAATCTTGAACACCTCGATCAAGTTGTCCCTCAGTTTTCTCTGCTCCAGAGATAACAACCCAACCCTACACAACCTCTCTTTATAACTTAAATGTTCCATCCCAGGCAGCACCCTGGTGAATCTTCTCTGCACCCCATGTAGTGAATTCATGTCCTTCCTATAATGTGGTGACCAGAACTGCACACAGTACTCCAGCTGTGACCTTACCCAAGTTCTATCCAACTCCATCAGGACCTCTCTTCAGTGAATCAAACCCATATTTTGCAATGAGAGTGACTGCCTTTGACATCGAGGCAGCGTTTGACTGAGTGTGGCATCAAGCAGCCCGAGCAAAACTGAAGGCAATGGGAATCAGGGGAAACCTCTCCAATGGTTGGGGTCAGCCTAGCATAAAGGAAGACGGTTGTGATTGTTGGAGGCCAATCATCTCAGTCTCAGAATATTGCTGCAGGAGTACTCTCGGTCCAACAGTCATCAACTACTTCATCAATGACTTTCCCTTTATCATAAGTTCAGAAGCGGAGGTGTTAACTGATAATTGCACAACATTTAGTACCATAAGCAGTCTGTGTCAATTTGTGGCAAGACGTGGACAACATTCGGGATTAAACTAATAAATGGCATGTAGATTTTGCAACACCCAAGTGCCAGGTAATGAAATACTTCCCAACAAGAGAGAATCTAAACATCTCCCCATGACATTCATTGGCATTACCATGGCTGAATTCCCCATTATCACCATCCTTGGGACTTAACTTGACCAGAAACTGAATTGACTAGCTATCTAAAAACTGTAGCTACAAGAGAAGGTCAGAGGCTGGGAATTCTATGCCGAGTAATTCATTACCTGACTCCTCAAAGTCTGTCTACCATCTACAAGGCACAAATAGGAGTGTTATGGAATGATCTCCATTGAGTATGGCTCCAAAAATACTCTAGGAGCTTGACACAATCTAGGGTAAAACACCCTGCTTGACTCCATCCCATGCATCACCCTAAACATTCACTCCCTCCACCACTGTTGCACAGTGACAGCAGCAGTGTGTGGCATTTACAATTCATGTGGTAGCAACTCACCAAGGCTCCTTCAACAGCGCTTCCCAAACCAGCAACCTTGACCACCTAGAAGGACAAGGGCAACAGATGCATGGGAACACCACTATCTGCAAGTCTCCCTCCTAACTACGAGAGTTAGCCAAAGCTGATGTCCATGCAATTGCAGGCAAAATATTAACCAGGAAATTGACTGATTGGCAGGGACAGAATGCAAGGTTAATAAGCAGGTCCTCCAATTGGCAGAATGTATGTAGTGGTGTCCTGCAAGAATCTGTGTTGCAGCCTCAACTTTTCACTGTATCAAAAGTCAAATAAATCACCAGCTGCCTCCACTAAAGTGGGATTTTGGTAGGCCAGGAAACCTGGACGTTGTGTGAACACCATCGGCAGACCCCGGAAACAGCCGCGAAATCCGCTTCCGGCCCCGATTTCACACTGGCTGGCCAATTAAGGGGAGGTCTTCTTCCCAATCCGTCTCTGCACCTGGCAGGGGAGCCGATGGCCCAGTGGCATTATCGCTAAACTATTAATCCAGAAACTCAGTGAATGTTCTGGAGACCAGGGTTCGAATCCCGCCACGGCAGATGGTGGAATTTAAATTCAGTAAAAAATATCTGGAATTAAGAACCTACTGATGACCATGAAACCATTGTCGATTGTTGGAAAAACCCCATCTGGGTCACTAATGTCCTTTAGGGAAGGAAATCATCCATCCTTACCTGGTCTGGCCTACATGTGATTTCAGAGCCACAGCAATGTGGTTGACTCTCAACTCCCCTCGGGTAACTATGGATGGGCGATAAATGCTGGCCAGCCAGTGATGCCCATGTCCCACGAATGAATTAAAAAAAGCTTCTGCACCCATTTTGGGGCCGACGGGCTCGACTTCTAATCCAGCCTGCTGCCCACGCCCCACCAAAATGTAACCGCAGGTGGAGAGGGTTTGGAACAAGCTGCTAGAGCTGGTAGTAGAGGAGGGTACAATTTTGTCTTTTAAAAAGCATTTAGACAGTTACATGGGTAAGATGGGTATAAAGGGATATGGGCCAAACGCGGGCAATTGGGACTAGCTTAGGTTTAAAAAAAAATGGGCAACATGGACAAGTTGGGCCAAAGGGTCTGTTTCCATGCTGGAAACCTCTATGACTATTTCTAAAGGTTGGGTTGCAGGGCTGGGAATTCACCCATCTCTGCGCACCCGACTCAGGAACGAAAATTTGGATCAAGATAAGATTATCAAAATCTTGTTCAAAATTGTAGGCTTTAGGGAGTGTCTTAAAGGAGGAAAGTGAAGTGGAGAGGCAGAAGGGTTTAGGGCAGGAATTCCAGAGGTTGGAGCTTCAGCATTTGAAAGCACAGCCACTAACGGTGATGACATTTAAATCAGAAGATGCTCAAGAGGCCAAAATTAGATGAGTTATCTTAGAGGGTTATAAGTCTGAAGGAGGTTGCAGAGATAGGGAGGGGTGAGACCATGGAGAGGTTTGTACATCAGTGAGCACAGGGGTAAACAGGGCTTAGTGCTAGTTAGGGTATGGGCCACAGAGCTTTGGATGACGTGAAGCTTACAAAGTATGGGTAGAATGTGGGGGAGCAGCAGGAGCGCATTGTAACAGTTGTTTAACAGCGAAGGTTTACCAGGCTGATTCCTGGGATGGCAGGTCTGTCATATGCAGAGAGACTAAGTTGGTTAAGATTATATTCACTGGAATTTAGAAGAGTGAGAGGGGATCTCATAGAAACTTATAAAATTCTAACAGGGTTAGACAGGGTAGATTCAGAAAGAATGTTTCCAATGGTGGGGGAGTCCAGAACTAGGGGTCACAGTTTGAGGATAAGTGGTCAACCTTTTAGAATTGAGGAGAAATTTCTTCACCCAGAGGGTGGTGAATGTGTGGAATTCACTACCACAGAATGTAGTTGAGGCCAAAATGTGTGATTTCAAGAAGAAATTAGATATAGCTTTTGGGGCTAAAGGATCAAGGGATATGGGAGGAAGGCGGGATCAGGATATTGTATTCAATGATCAGCCATGATCAAAATGAATGGGGGAGCAGGCTCGAAGGGCCAAATGACCTATTCCTCCTTCTAGTTTCTATGTTTCTAGGAGTCTAGAGAGAACAATGACTTGACTTTTATACAAAGGAGGGTTGCATTCCCTGGAATTTAGGAGTGATTTGGTAGAGGTTCTCAAGATTTTAAAAGGGAACAGATAGAGTAGGTAGAGAGAAACTATTTATGCTTGTTGGGAAATCTAGGGCTGGTCAAAAAATTGGAATGAGCGATTTCAGGAATGAAAATAAGAAACTCTTGGACATACAAATAGTGGTAGAAGTTTGTGACTTTTTTCTGCAAACAGCAATTGATGCCAGATCAGTTGATAATTTTGCATCTGAGGTTAAAGATTTTTATTTACAAAGATATTAAGGGGAATGGAACAAAGCAGGTATATGGAATTAGATTCCAGAACAGGCTTAATGGTCTGCTCCTGTTCTGGTGTTCCTATTCATGGACAAAAACCAACTTTGTATGGCACTGATCAGAGTCTTCCAAACAATAGACATACAAGAAAATGTGTGGCACAGTGGTTAGCACTGCTGCCCCACAGCACCAGGGACCTGGGTTCGATTCCCGGCTTGGGTCACGATCTGTGTGGAGTTTGCACATTCTCCCAGTGTCTGCATGGGTTTCCTCTGGGTGCTCCAGTTTCCTCCCACACTTCAAAGATGTGTTTGACCGTGCTAAATTGACCCTAATTTTGGGGGGGGGGTTAGCAGGGTAAATATGGGGGGGTTATGGGGATAGGGTGGGATTGTAGTCGGTGCAGGCTCGATGGGCCGAATGGCCTCCTTCTGTACTGTCGGGATTTTATGGATTCTATAAATGTCAACTATAAAAACAATTAAGAGGCAAATTTCTAATAGGCATTAATATTTGACTGAGTAAAGTCAAATATGATACTTAGCTATGGAGTTTATTGCCTTAAGTAATGATGGGGCATTGTCTTTAAAGTGTTTGGTAATGTTGAGGAAAAGCAGAGAAGGTCATGTAAATTACAGGACTAAAATTCTGAGAAAGCTTGGATAGAGTCATCTTTTACAGCAATTACCTCAACCCCACACAATCCCTTTTCACATTCTTCTTTACATCATTCAGGAGAATCTTCCTTGTAGTACGTTTGATTAATTTGTTTTTTAAAAGATATTCCATGAATATTGGCACTGTTACCCGCACAGATTGCTAATGCGTATTAGATGGTGTGTCTGGCAGATATATAAATGACATGCTGCGCCTCGGTGTAGACCAAGGTCAGGTGGTTCACGGCTACTTTCTGACCTGTGTCTTTCTGCAGAATTGTTGTCAGCACAGCTTGTTCTTTTTTTATTCCTTCTTCCCCAAGCAGCTCGATTGAATTTTGGGTGCTGAGGCAGCTATGCCATGAGAAATCCAAGCTAAGAGACATGGGACAGGCTTGATCAGCATTCATACAGTTAGTTACGCTATGTAAAGCTTGAAGAAGAAAAGTAAAAATGCCTTGGAGGTGTCTTTTCTTGCCCCACCTGAGTATGCAGCTTGTTAAATCAACCAGTAACCAGTTAAATCAACCAGTAACCAGTTAAATCAACCAGTAACCAGTTAAATCAACCGTGGGGCAGCACGATCGCACAGTGATTAGCATTGCTGCCTCACAGTGCTAGGGACCCAGGTTCGACTCCCGGCTTGGGTCATTGTCTGTGCGGACTCTGCACATTCTCCCCGTGTCTGCGTGGGTTTCCTCTGGGCACTCCAGTTTCCTCCCACAGTCTGAAAGACGTGCTGGTTAGGTGGATTAGCCATGCTAAATTCTCCCTCGGTGTACCCAAACAGGTGCTGGAGTGTGGCGGGGATTTTCACAGTAACTTCATTGCAGCGTTAATGCAATCCTACTTGTGACACTAATAAATAAACTTTAAAAACTTTAAACTTTAGATGGGTCCCAATTTTCATTTTCCAAATTGTTTTCAAAAGAAGCATGATTGATAATTATTTTGTGCATGCATAGTTTTTGTTCCTTTAATATTAAGGCTTTATATAAAGTTGTATTTCTTCGCCCACAACTATTTTTGTTGATTTACAATACCTTAGAACTCCCCGTCCAGTTCTTTTTTTTTGCTGAGTATTTACCTGAGTCATAGAATCATAGAGGTTTACAGCATGGAAAAAGGCCCTTTGGCCCAACTTGTCCATGCTGCCTTTTTTTTAACCATTAAGCTAGTCCCAGTTGCCCGCGTTTGGCCCTTATCCCTCTATACCCATCTTACTCATGTAACTGTCTAAATGCTTTTCAAAACACAAAATTGTACCCGCCTCTACTACTACCTCTGGCAGCTCATTCCAGACGCTCACCATCCTCTGTGTGAAAGAATTGTCCCTCTGGACCCTTTTGTATCTCTCCCCTCTCATCTTAAACCTATGCACTCTAGTTTTAGATTCCCCTACCTTTGGGAAAAGATCTTGACTATCTAGCAGGTCTGTGCCCCTCATTATTTTATAGCCCTCTATAAGATCGCCCCTAAGCAACAAGGATGCTTGATGTCCAATCCCTGCTCTATTTGATCTCAGTTGGAGTGACAGTAAGGGTGTTAAGTTGACTTCAGTGACTGAGGTCCAGGAGGGGAACATTAGTGAGGCTTGTTGCTGGTAACTACTATGCAGTAAATGCGTTCCCTATTCCCTAGAGGTGAAAAAGTAAACCACATCAAAAATGAGCATTTTGCATCAATTGGTCCTGGCTGATATTTATCCCTCAGTCAGAATCACTGAAAAACAGATTATCTGGTCATTATCACATTGCTCTTTGTGATTGCTTGTTCTGCAAAAATTGTCTGCCATGTTGTTAGAATAGTGCCTTCACTTCAAAAGCATTTCCATGACTGTAAAGCGTGTTGAACATCCTGAGATCATGAGAGGCGCAATATAAATGCAAATCTTCTTTCTTTTGATTTTCGTGAAAGAATATGATAATGAGAAAGAGTTTATAAGAAGAGGCAGCAGTATTGTTAGAAAGATAGCTACAGATAAGCAAGTGGTATGGGAAACTTTGGTGGAACTTAATAGATGAAAATAAAACCGACCCTAATGGGCATGCATCCTAAATGCTAAATGAGGTGAGGATTCTGATCATAATCATACAAAGATCCTTGCCTACGGTTGTTGTATTGGAAAGTCAACACTTGAATAAATTTGTTTGAGAAAGCAGAACGCAGTAAACTCTATAATGATAAACTAGCCAGCCAACATCTGAAACACATAAACTTCGACGGGCCATATAGCATGGGATAACATTGATTTGATTTGATTTATTATTGTCACATGGGATGTGTGAAAAGTATTGTTTCTTGCACGCTATACAGACAAAGCATAAAGTTCATAGAGTACATCGGGGAAAAGGAAAGGAGAGGGTGCAGAATGTAGTGTTACAGTTACCGATAAGGTGAAGAGAAATGTCAAAATTCAAAAGTCTGACAGCAGCAGGGAAGAAGCTGTTCTTGAGTCGGTTGGTACGTGACCTCAGACTTTTGTGTCTTTTTTCTTGCGCGCTATACAGACAAAACATACCGTTCATAGAGTACATAAGGGAAAAGGAAAGGAGAGAGTGCAGAATATACGCCGGAATTTTACCGCCTGGCCCGCCAAGGGAATCGGAGTGGGCGAGGGGTAGACAATGGGAAAGCCTGTGGACCTCAGGTGGGACTTTACGGTTACGGGCTAAGTGGGGCTGTAAAACCTCTCCCATTGTGTTATATTAACACAGCGAGGGTGTCGAGAAGTATCTGCTAGGTCCATTCAAAAGTCTGATGGCAGCATATATTAAGCTGACCTTTCTCTACACCCTAGCTGTGACTGTAACACCACATTTATATAACATTTATGCTCACATGGTAATTAAGAGGAGACAACACATGTTTCTAAAATGCAAATTACATACGTCAATTTATTAGAATCTTTTAGGAAACAATGAAGTCTACTGGTGAAGGAAAGATGTAAATGTTGTGTATGTGAGTTTGTTAAGGTGCTACACAGAAATAGTCGCACATCATATCCAAAGACAATGGCAGCACAGGCCAAAAGTTGGCTCAGAAATACAAGGCAGATGTTTTCCTTTGGATACATCCGTGGGTTCTTGTTTGTATGCATGCGTGCGTGTGAATCCAACTCTCCATCAGCACTCCTAATATTAAATCAATTGTGAGCAAAAGATGCAGCATCACTCCTTCAATTAAAAATGACAAGAATAAGGTAAGACTTAAGTACGTTGTTAAATTAGAAAACTTTTTAATTATAATAAATGCATACCTATAAGAAATAGAAAATACTTCTATAAATTTGTTTTTTGTTTGTTTGTACCTTAATTGCACAAAACAATTTAATTTTTGTGGTTTAACTCTTCAGTATAATTTGAATGTTTCTCAGGGTTTTGGTCACTACTCCTGGGAGGTCAAAAGGCCTCCGTGGCTGGAAAAGGTTTGAGAAATTCTGGTCTAGAGGATTGTAAATAGTGCTGTTTCCTTGAGACCAACCTTAAGGCCATTTCTTTTAATATTTCATGAAAGGGTACAGGGGCAACATGTCAAAATTTGAAGAAAACACCAAAATGGGTTGCGTGGTTAACTGTTAGCAACTTCAGAAAGATACCATCAGATTATAGGGGTGCTATTCCTCCTAGTCAATAATGGGTGGCACAGTGGTTAGCATTGCTACCTCACAACTCCAGGGACCTGGGTTTGATTCCCAGCTTGGGTCACTCTCTGTGTGGAGTTTGCACATTCTCCCCGTGTCTGCGTGGGTTTCCTCCGGGTGCTCTAGCTTCCTCCTACAGTCCAAAGATCTGCAAGTTAGGTGCATTGGCTGTGCTAAATTGCCCCTTAGTGTCCCGGGATGCGTAGGTTAGGGGGCTTAGCAGGGTAAATATGTGGGGTTACGGGGAATAGGGCCTGGGTGGGATTGTTGTCGGTGCACACTCGATGGGCCGAATGGCCTCCTTCTGTACTGTAGGGATTCTGATTCTAGTCGCTTCATGCCCGATTTTATGACTTTTTCCCGCCGCAAAACGGGAGCAATGAGGTTGTAAAATTCCACGCACTATTTTCAGAACACTGCAGTTCTTCTAACTGCAACCCCTTTGTGCCACTTTCTGTATAGCTTTTGTGCCTTGAAAATAGATTGGCCTCAAGGATTTAATATGTTTAAGCACCTGAGGATCAGTGAGCAGAACCGTAGCCATTGCTTGTAATTGTTGAATGGAATCACGACCATTGGGATTGTATGTTCCCAAGCTACCAACCCCATGTTGATGGAATAGCAGCACTAAGGCAGTAGCCTGAAATCAAGACAGACTTATCAATAGAGATTAATGGTATGATCGCAGTTTTATGCTGAAGCCGTTTCCTATAACTCACCTTCAGCATTAATGTTGGCAGGACTAGGGGGTGACGGTCTCAAGATGGAAATCGTTACTTTATGATTGAGACTGATTGTGACCACCCATTGTGGACAGATAGTTAAAACTTGGTTCCGAGTATCTTCTGGGATATTAGGATTATGTCATTAACCTTGCTTCTCCTGGTCTATGGGGAACTTAAAAATAAGCAAGATTCTAAAACTAACCCAGCCAACTCCTCTAGCCAGTTGGCTCTTCCATGTCCTTCCATAAAATCCCTAGTAAAACGGATTTTTTTAATATGACAATCATTCGGAACTGCCTCACAGCGCCAGGCACCCGGGTTCAATTCCCGTCTTGGTCACTGTCTGTGCAGAAATCATAGAAATCATAGAAACCCTACAGTGCAGAAGGAGGCCATTCGGCCCATCGAGTCTGCACCGACCACAATCCCACCCAGGCCCTACCCCCACATATTTACCCACTAATCCCTCTAACCTATGCATCCCAGGACTCTAAGGGGCAATTTTTAACCTGGCCAATCAACCTAACCCGCACATCTTTGGACTGTGGGAGGAAACCGGAGCACCCGGAGGAAACCCACGTAGACACGAGGAGAATGTGCAAACTCCACACAGACAGTGACCCGAGCCGGGAATCGAACCCGCGACCCTGGAGCTGTGAAGCAGCAGTGCTAACCACTGTGCTACCGTGCCGCCCAGAGTCTGCACATTCTCCCCGTGTCTGCGTGGGTTTCCTCCGGGTGCTCCCGTTTCCTCCCACAGTCTGAAAGACGTGCTGGTTAAGTGCATTGACCCGAACAGGCGCTGGAATGTGGTGACTAGGGGAATTTCACAGTAACTTCATCGCAGTGTTATTGTAAGCCTTACTTGTGACTTATAAATCAACTTTACAAACTTTACTTTACATTCGTGGTGACCTTACTGAGACTAGCTTTCAATTCCAGATTTACTAACTGAATTTAAGTTCCACCAACTGTTGTGGTGAGATTTGAACCCATGACCCTGCATATACCCTGGGTCTCTGGACTACTAGTCTGGTGACATTACCACTATGCCACCATCTTCTGCGACCTTAGAACATAGAACATAGAACATTACAGCGCAGAACAGGCCCTTCGGCCCACGATGTTGCACCGACCAGTTAAAAAAAAACTGTGACCCTCCAACCTAAACCAATTTCTTTTCGTCCATGAACCTATCTACGGATCTCTTAAACGCCCCCAAACTAGGCGCATTTACAACTGAGTTCACTTGTCACTTGAGTTCAGCTCTTTTGTCCACGTTTGGACCAAGGCTGTTATGAGGTCTAGAGCTGGATGGTTCTGCTGGAACCCAAACTGAGCATCAGTGAGCAGGTAATTGGTTGAGTAAGTGCTGCTTGATGGCACTGTTGACAAAATCTTCCATCACTTTCCTGATGATTGAGAATAGACTGATGGGGCAGTAATTGATTGGATGTATTCATCCTGCTTTTTGTGGACAGGGCTTACTTGGGCAATATTTCTATATTGTTGAGTGGATACCAGTGGTCTAATTACACTGGAAAAGCTTGTTGTGGAGCACAAGTGTTCAGCACTTATGACAGGATATAGGCAGAGCCCAAAGCCTTTGCTGTATGTAATGCTCAGCTACTTTTTGATACCATGTGGAGTGAATTAAATTGGCTGAAGGCTGGCATCTGTGATGCTGTGGACCTCAGGAGGAAGCCAAGATGGATCAATACTGAAGATGGTTATAAATGTTTCACCTGGTGGGCTGTACCCTTGACTCTGACCTCCCCCGCCACAGGTAAAATCCCAGCGGCAGCGGGAGGAGGTCTCTAAGTGGCCATTAATTGACCACAATTAGCCCATGGGCAACCGGGCTAATTTTACCTGCTGCTGCTGGTAAAATTGCAGCGAGGGTGGGCGCGCATAATGCTGCTGACCAATGCATGGTGCCCAGTTTTACGGCTGTGCCCCTGTTCTGTCCCTGCCATCCCATCCCACTAGAGTGGGGAACTGTAAAATTCTGAACCTTGTCTCCAGATCATTTAGCCAGGGAAAGTAATTGGGAGAGGTTGGGTCAGATGCAGTCTTTTATAAAATATTGATCAGTGTTCTGAGTGGCTTTCTCCCACATTCATTTAGGAGCCTAATGAAGGTAAATTAAGTACCTGAAATATATCCAATAAATCTATGGCAGTTTGTCAGGGGTTTGGCAGTGTAAGATCAGGCATGGATGTTTTTATCAATTACAAAAAAGAAATGCCTCCACGAAAAGTCATTTCCACACTGATTTCTTTTAATTTGGATTCGATTGGTGCTGCCTAAGAGATGCAGAATTGCTCCATTTAGACCCAATCCAAATGAAAAAGTACTGCTCCCTCTGGAGGGTAATGTAAATTCGATACAAATTTACAAGACAGGTAAATTGGACCTAATTCTCATTCCTTTACTGTGCAATGGTATCTTCGCCTAGCTGAATCTACCTGGGGTAAATAGCATGAAGTAGAAAGAAGTTGATATCCCCTGATATGGAATGAAGGCCAGCAATCGACGCAGCTAGTTTTTTTCCCCCCCTTTGTTAGTGAGATTCAAGTTTTTAGGTGTCCAGATTACCATCAACCTGTCCTGGTCCCCCCATGCTGACGCTACAGTTAGGAAACATAGAAACACAGGCCCTTCAAATCTGCTCCACCATTCATTACGATCATGCCTGATCATCCAACTCAAAAGCCTAATCCTGCTTTCTCCCCATAACCTTTGATCCCATTCGCCCTAAGTGCTAAATCCAGCCGCCTCTTGAATACATTCAATGTTTTGGCATCAACTACTTCCTGTGGTAATGAATTCCACAGGCTCACCACTCTTTGGGTGAAGAAATGTCCCCTCACCTCCGTCCTGAATGGTCTACCCTGAATTCTCAGACTATGACCCCTGGTTCTGGACTCCCCCCCACCATCAGGAATATCCTCCCTGCATCTATCCTGTCTACTCTTAGTAGAATTTTATAAGTTTCTAGAGATTCCCCCTCATTTGTTTGAACTCCAGCGAAAACAATCCTAACCTAGTCAATCTCCTCATACATCAGTCCTGCCAACCCCAGAATCAGTCTGGTAAACCTTCGCTGCACTCCCTCGAGATCAAGAACATCCTTCAACAATGTTGTCGAGGAGAATACTGAGATACAGGCTATTGGACTAGACGGGATTGAGGTTCATAAGGAGGAGGTGTTAGCAATTCTGGAAAGTGTGAAAATAGATAAGTCCCCTGGGCCGGATGGGATTTATCCCAGGATTCTCTGGGAGGCTAGGGAGGAGATTGCAGAGCCTTTGGCTTTGATCTTTATGTCGTCATTGTCTACAGGAATAGTGCCAGAAGACTGGAGGATAGCAAATGTTGTCCCCTTGTTCAAGAAGGGGAGTAGGGACAACCCTGGTAATTATAGACCGGTGAGCCTTACTTCTGTTGTGGGCAAAGTTTTGGAAAGGATTATAAAAGATAGGATTTATAATAATCTAGAAAGGAATAATTTGATTAGGGACAGTCAGCACGGTTTTGTGAAGGGTAGGTTGTGCCTCACAAACCTTGAGTTCTTTGAGAAGGTGACCAAAGAGGTGGATGAGGGTAAAGCAGTTGATGTGATGTATATGGATTTCGGTAAAGCGTTTGATAAGGTTCCCCACGGTAAGCTATTGCAGAAAATATGGAGGCATGGGATTGAGGGTGATTTAGCGGTTTGGATCAGGAATTGGATAGCTGTAAGAAGACAGAGGGTGGTGGTTGATGGGAAATGTTCATCTTGGAGTTCAGTTACTAGTGGTGTACCGCAAGGATCTGTTTTGGGGCCACTGCTGTTTGTCATTTTTATAAATGACCTGGATGAGGGCATAGAAGGGTGGGTTAGTAAATTTGCAGACGACACTAAAGTCGGTGGAGTTGTGGACAGTGCGGAAGGATGTTGCAGGTTATAGAGGGACATAGATAAGCTGCAGAGCTGGGCTGAGAGGTGGCAAATGGAGTTTAATGCGGAAAAGTGTGAGGTGATTCACTTTGGAAGGAGTAACAGGAATACAGAGTACTGGGCTAATGGTAAGATACTTGGTCGTATGGATGAGCAGAGAGATCTCGGTGTCCATGTGTATAGATCCCTGAAAGTTGGCACCCAGGTTGATAGGGTTGTTAAGAAGGCGTACGCTGTGTTAGCATTTATTGGTAGAGGGATTGAGTTTCGGAGCCAGGAGGTCATGCTGCAACTGTACAAAACTCTGGTGCAGCCGCACTTGGAGTATTGCGTACAGTTCTGGTTGCCGCATTATCGGAAGGATGTGGAAGCATTGGAAAGGGTGCAGAGGAGATTTACCAGGATGTTGCCTGGTATGGTGGGAAGGTCTTATGAGGAAAGGCTGAGGGACTTGAGGCTGTTTTTGTTAGAGAGAAGAAGGTTAAGAGGTGACTTAATAGAGGCATACAAGATGATCAGAGGATTAGATAGGGTGGACAGTGAGAGCCTTTTTCTTCAGATGGTGATGGCTAGCACGAGGGGACATAGCTTTAAATTGAGGGGTGATAGATATAGGATAGATGTCAGAGGTAGGTTCTTTACTCAGAGAGTAGTAAGGGCGTGGAATGCCCTGCCTGCAGCAGTAGTGGACTCGTCAACATTAAGGGCATTTAAATGGTCATTGGATAAACATATGGATGATATTGGAATAGTGTAGATTAGATGGGCTTTAGATTGATTTCACTGGTTGGCGCAACATCGAGGGCCGAAGGGCCTCTACTGCGCTGTCATGTTCTATGTTCTATGTTCCTCAGAAAAGGAGACCAAAACTGCACATAATACTCTAGGTGTGGCCTCACCAAGGCCCTGTATAATTGCAACAATAAAAAGTTTAACAACACCAGGTTAACGTCCAACAGGTTTATTTGGTAGCAAAAGCCACACTTTTGGCTTTTGCTACCAAATAAACCTGTTGGACTTTAACCTGGTGTTGTTAAACTTCTTACTGTGTTTACCCCAGTCCAACGCCGGCATCTCCACATCATAATTGCAACAACACATCCCTGCTCCTGTACTCGAAACCTCTCTCAATGAAGGCCAACATGCCATTTGCCTTCTTTACCATGCTGCACCTGCATACTTACCTTCAGTGACTGGTGCACAAGGACACCGAGGTCCCGCTGCCCACTCCCATCTCCCAATTTACAGTCAGCCATTTAGGTAGTAATCTGCCGCCTTGTTTTTGCTTCCAAAGTGAATAACCTCGCATTTATCCAAATTATACTGCATCTGACATTGATTTGCCCACACACCCAACCTGTCCAGATCATTCTGAAGGATCTCTGCATCTCGTCACAGTTCACCCTCCTACCCAACTTGGTATCACCTGCAAATTTTGAGATGTTACATTTTGTTCCCTCACCCAAATCATTAATACATATTGTGAATAGCTGGGGTACCAGCACCGATCCCTACTAGTTACTGCCTGCCAATTTGAAAAGCACCCATTAATTCCTACTCTTTGTTTCCTCTCTGCCAACCAGTTTTCCATCCATCTCAAAACACTTTCCCCAATCCCATGCGCTTTAATCTTGCACGATAATGTCTTGTGCGGGACTTTGTCAAATGCTTTCTGAATGTCCAAATATACCATATCTACTGGCTCCCCCTTGTCAACCCTACTAGTTACATCTTCAAAGAATTCCAACAGATTTGTCAAGCATGATTTCCCCTTCAATAAACCCATGCTGACTCTGTCTGATCCTGTCACTGCTTTCTAAATGTTCTGCTATAAAGTCCTTGATAATGGATTTGAGAATTTTCCCCACTACCGGTGTTAAGCTTACTGGTCTATAATTCCGTTTTCTCTCTACCTCCCTTTTTGAATATTGGAGTGACAGAAAGCCCACCAATGCCTCAACTTTCTCAGAAGACTAAGGAAATTTGGCATGTCAGCTACGACTCTCACCAACTTTTACAGATGCACCATTCTGGTTGTATCAAACTTGATCTGGCTCCTGCACTGCCCAGGTTGCAAGTAACTACAAAAGGTTGTGAATGTAGCCCAATCCATCACACAAACCAGCCTCCCATCCATTGACTCTGTCTACACTTCCCACTGCCTCGGCAAAGCAGCCAGCATAATCAAGGGCCCATGCATCCTGGAACATGCTCTCTTCCACCTTCTTCCATCCGGAAAAAGGTACAAAATTCTGAGGTCACATACCAACCGACTCGAGAACAGCTTCTTCCCTGCTGCTGTCAGATTTTTGAATGGAACTACCTCGCACTAAGTTGATCTTTTTCTACACCCTAGCTATGACTGTAACACAACATTCTGCACTCTCTCATTTCCTTCTCTATGAACTGTATGCTTTGTCTGTATAGTGCGCAAGACTTTTCACTGTATGTTAATACATGTGGAAATAAATCAAATCAAATCAAAGTGATTCCACTTTGTACCGTGTGTCTCAGAATAGAGGGTGGAATTTTCCATTCTGGACATTAAGGCCCTGATTTTACCGGCACGTTCACCCCGAGGCTCGCAGGACGGCTTTCTCCGTTGGCCTCAGGCCCGATCTAATGAGCCTCTGGCGGGCGTACCGGTAAAATTCCGGCCTAAGTGCAGTGGCGGGTAAGAAAGTCGGTGTGATCCCCGCTGGACGGCAGGACTGATCTTTCTGTCCACTTTCCTGCTCTTCACCTCATTAATTATGCATCAATGAGGAATTTGTCAAATCTCTTGACAGGGCAGGCAGGGATTCATTTGCCCAGCCCTCACCTCATGGGGCTGAAGGTCTGTGGTGCCATATTTAAATGGCACCACATACACATTCACTCACTTTGTGTTGTGAACTTCTGCATTACTGTGGCACCCAAATGTAACAAGTCCTCGATTCCATGGTTCAGTGAGGCCTCCCTGGAGATTCTCCTCCAGTCCGTCATGCAACGGAGGGACGTCTTTTTCCTGAGGGATGTGAGCAGGAGGTTCACGCCAGCTTGGAAGGATGTTGCCAGAAGGATTAGCGTCCTTGGTCAGTGGAAAAAGACTGCTCTGCAGTGCAGGTAACAAATGAATAATCGGACACATGCCACCAGGGTAAATGAAACTTCTCCTCATTCCAAACTCTCACTCTCGTCTGGGCATCAGGCAGCCAAAGGGTTTGAGTGCACAGGGCTGTCAAACACTACCAGCAAATGGGACATCAGCACTGCGTCTCTGCCAACCACTTTAAGATCACCATCTCATGTAGGATCCTGCACAAAATGTCTTAGTCTTTTACTGGGAGGGCTCAGTACACGCAACACGCACACATGCTTCTGAAATGCCTTTTCAGCTGTAGTGCTCACAGTCCATTTATCTTTATGCAGTATATAATCTCCCACACCTGATGGGAGAACACAAAGATTGGAGGGAGTCCCCTAAGCTCCCATGAGGTGCAAGCAGCAGAGCTTGTGGGTGTTTAACACGTATCGCTCCTGTGCGGAAGGTCACTGTGAGTGACATGTAATGTGTTTGTCTACCTAGCCCATCGCTGATTATCTCTGCTCTCTATTCCAGCCATGATGTGGAGTTGCCGGCATTGGACTGGGGTGGGCACAGTAAGAAGTCTCACAACACCAGGTTAAAGTCCAACAGGTTTATTTGGAATCACAAGCCTTCGGAGCGCTGCTCCTTCATCAGGTGAATGGATGTCGGTTCACAAACATGGCATATATAGGCAAAGACACAATTGCAAGAATGGAATGTGAAGAATGGTTGGAATGCAAGTCTTTACAGGAAAGCTTGTGATTCCAAATAAACCTCTTGGACTTTAACCTGGTGTTGTGAGACTTCTTACTCTATTCCAGCCACCAGCAAGGAAAAGCAGGCTGCAAGCAAGACGCCTCAGCTCCAGCTTCCAGAGCACCTCAGATGCGGAGGGAGAAAAGGTTTCTGATGATGACCCATCACGACGTTCATTGCACTCTCCACCAGCACAGAGAGACGCACCTCGATGTGTCCTAATTCTAGAGTAGGCTCGTGGTCGCAATCTGGTCAACACCTCACGGACATGTATCCACAGCAGACGGAGGCAGTGACAGCCAAGATCTGACACTCAGAGGGCTGCTGGAGACCAGGTTCCTGCTGTGTCTGAATCCAATCCATTTGGCACTGAAAGTTATGTTGGAAATGCAGAGACAGGCAGGGGAGCATCAGGTAAAGTTATCACAGGCTGTCACCAGGCTGGATGGCGGAGTCTGCCCAGGTTCTATCTGATCTCACGGCTCTGGTCTGTAAGCTCATTAGCGTCTCCATGGGAAGGGTGGTGGCCGCCTTGGAGATCCAGGTCCAGCAGTTTCTGCCAGATTTATGTTCAGACCTGCTCACCACCACTCTAACCATGTGTCTGTGGTAGCAGTGGCTAGACGAGAGGGGGAAGGGACACCTGGACCTCCCTCCAGGTGTCCATTCTCCTCAAGGAGTCATGGAAGGGCCCACGGGCACCCAAAGGGAGGATGAACACCAGCCAGACACCCCTGGGGCATCCACCCCGGACACTCCAAAGATAAACTGCTGCTCCAAATTCCCTCTGCTTGCGACCATATCAACTCCAACAGGTCAGGCTGAGGAGGGTCCACCTGCCTCAAAGCAGGAGACCCTTATTAAACCGGGGCCACCTAGGCCTCGGGCCTCCGGAGGATGCAAGCTAAAGTAATCTCGGACAAAAGGGCATAGCGTTCAACAGGCTGCCTCAACCTCAGCTGTGGATCCCGGGGCTTCACCTGGACATAGCGGTGGAGTTAGGAAAACTAGAAGGTTTGAGTGCAGAATGGTGGCACGGGTGCTCATTCACTGTATATAATTTGTAAATATATTTTGCATTTATCTCAGAGTCTCAGGTATTGAATGGCTAATCAATGTGATGCAAGGTTCATTCAAGGGTATAGAATAAACCACCTTACCCCCATTATCTCCCATCTTGTCCCTTAGTTCCATTAAATCACTCAATCATGGTGGCATAGTGATATTGTCAATGGTCTGGTAATCCAGAGACCCATTGTAATGCTCGCGGGACCAGAGTTCAAATCACACCACGGCAGATGGTAAAATTTGAATTCACTAAGTATCTGAAACCAAAAGTCTGATGATGAGCATGAAACCATCATCATAAAGACCCATCTGGTCCTTTAGGGAAGGAAATCTGCCATCCTTACCTGGTAATATGTGATATATTGCGACCATATCAACTCCAACAGGTCAGGCTGAGGAGGGTCCACCTGCCTCAAAGCAGGAGACCCTTATTAAACCGGGGCCACCTAGGCCTCGGGCCTCCGGAGGATGCAAGCTAAAGTAATCTCGGACAAAAGGGCATAGCGTTCAACAGGCTGCCTCAACCTCGATATGTGACTCCATTATCTACAGCAATGTGGTTGACTCTTAAATGCGCTCTGAAATAGCCTAGTAAGCCACTCAAATCAAGGTATTAAATGCTGGTGCAGCCAGCGACACCCAGATCCCATGAATTCATTAAAAATAAATCACCTTTAGTTCCACATCTGCGACATGAACAAAGCCACTTCTGATATGAAAAGGATGGCTGGGCAACAGAATCATCATAAAATCCCTACAGTGCAGAAGGCCATTCAGCCCATCGAGTCTGCACCGACAACAATCCTTCCATCTCAGCTAGACTTTGTGACTTCATGAGAATTGTTCATTAAGGTTAGTGATTATCCGAAAGCTGATGTCTGTAGTTTGTGGATGTCACGAATATTTGTTGCGAGTCTTTTAATGTCATTGTACTTTGCAATGGTGTCTATTTCATGACTGAAGGTCTTGGAAAGAGGAATATAGCCTTTCATGCCTCCCTGCAGCGTTATTTCATCTCTGCGTTTAATGCTGAATGTTATTCCTTTATTAATTCCCACTCTTCCCATGCGTGATGCTGAGCAATGGAAGTTGGTTCTGCTTGGTGACATTTGAAATGTCTGCTCGATGGGAATGAGTGTTTGCTGTCAGGATGCGTACTCATCCTGACGAACCCGCCCACTTATCTGTGAGGATCTTACTTTGCTCTTGTACAGCTGTCTAATGGTGATTCATGGAATCTCACTGCGAAGTTGCAGAAAGCCAATCGATGTGGAATTCATTGCATGACTCTGTACTCACTGACTTAGAGTGCATGGAGAGGATCAGCCTTTGTGAGCTAGACAGTGTTCAGGACAGAAATGGGATCAAAGCGATGCTCCAGCACATCTCCCTAGTGCTTAGCAATATCATTGAAGGGAGTAAGTTATCATTGACTGCTGTGTCAAAACTGACTGAGCCACGACTCTTCCCAGCGTGTAAACTTGGCAGGCTTCTGATGAATGCAGGGTTAGGAATGTTCATCAATAATCACACGATGGTCCTGCTGAACTGCTCTCGGTGAGGACAAGGCTAACATAACTTGCAGCTTTGCGTGCACGCTGTTGTGTAACAGGCCACTGCATCCTGATATCCAAAGGTACCTTGGGGCTCAGTATCAATCTGAAACCCCCGCATTAATCATGTATGAGAGCTGGCGTTTGGAGGGAACTGGCTTCATCTTGAGACAGTCAAGCGCTAACTATTGACAAATATTGTTTGCCTTCGAGGTGCCTTGTTACGCTGCTGTCATGCTGCCATGAGTGCATCCATGTGCGCAGTAGTGTTTCAGCCTTTTGAAGGATGCCATGGCCTCTGACTTGTTGTTGCCATGGTTGGCAGGACTATATTATATGTAGTTGCTTAAAGATGTATGCTGGTGGAATGCATATCACATTCCACAGTCGCCACAAGGTCCCTCGGCTACCACGCCTTTCAAGGATGGTCCCATTGTTAGGATTGAAGGTGACTTATGTTTCCCCTGTGATCATTGTGCAATTGAAATGCGTCTTTTAGAGGCCAATAGTTTGCTGTCTTAAGTACCTTGTTAGAATAAAGAACAGTACAGCAGAGGAACAGGCTCTTTGGCCCACCAAGCCTGCGCTGATCACATTGTCCTATCTAGACCAACCGCCTGTATCCCTCCATACCCTGCCTGTTCATGTGCCTATCCAGATAAATCTTAAATGTCGCTAACGTATCTGCCTCAACCGCCTCACTTGGCAGTGCATTCCAGGCCCCCACTGCCCTCTGTGTAAAAAAACTTCGTAAGAGTTTTAACAACACCAGGTTAAAGTCCAACAGGTTTATTTGGTAGCAAATACTGCAGATTCTGTCACATTGGTAGATCCAATTCAGGTGGGAGTTATAAAACAAATGGCAGAACCATCAGGAGCATAGACACACAGAGAGATTTGGGAGTACAGGTCCACAGACCTTTATGTTCTTTATTTGGTAGCAAATTTGCTACCAAATAAACCTGTTGGACTTTAACCTGGTGTTGTTAAAACTCTTACTGTGTTCACCCCAATCCAATGCCGGCATCTCCACATCATAAAAAAACTTCCCCCACACATCTCCACTGAACCTTTCCCCCCTTACCTTGAACTTGTATTCCCTTGTGATTGTCATTTCTGCCTGGGAAAAAGCTTCCAACTGTTCACCTCATCTATGCCTCTCATAATTTTATAAACTTCTATCAGGTCGCCCCTCAGCCTCCATCTTTCCAGGGAGAACAATCCCAGTTTATTCAATCTCTCCTCATAACTAATACCCTCCATACCAGGCAACATCCTGGTAAACCTTTTCTAGTACTCTCTCCAAAGCCACCATGTCCTTCTGTTAGTGTGGTGACCAAAATTTGTACACAGTATTCCAAATGTGGCCTTACCAACATTTTATATAACTATAACATAATTTGCCAACTTTGAAACTTGATGCCCTGGTCGATAAAGGCAGGCATGCCATATGCTTTCTTCACCACCTTTTCCTCCTGTGTTGCCACTTTTAAGGATCTGTGGACCTGTACTCCCAGATCTCTCTGTATGTCTATGCTCCTGATGGTTCTGCCATTTGTTTTATAACTCCCACCTGAATTGGATCTACCAATGTGACAGAATCTGCAGCATTGTATCTCTCCTGAGATGCACTCTGTGACCAATGAAAGGTCACATGTCTTCTGAGGGTACCCCTTATCACCAAGGAATCAATTCTCTAAGCGTCAAGCTCCCTCAAATTCCTCTGACACTTGGGAGTGACTCAAAATGTACGAGTCTTGTGAGCTCCCTGTCACAAACATGCGGGATCTGCTTCCTGTGATCACAAATTAGCTGGACGTTCAGAAAGTGAAATCCTTTTCAAAGAATCATAGAATCTCTACAGTGCAGAAGGAGGCCATTTGGCTCATCGAGCCTGCACCGACAACAATCCCATCCAGACCCTATCCCCGTAATCCCACATGTTTATCCTGCTAATTTACCTGACACTAAGGGGCAATTTTGCATGGCCAATAAACCTAACCCGCACGTCTTTCGGACTGTGGGAGGAAACCGGAGCACCCGGAGGAAACCCACGCAGTCACGGGGAGAATGTGCAAACTCCACACACACGGTGACCCGTGGTGGCTGGAATTGAACCTGTCCCTGGTGCTGTGAGGCAGTCGTGCTAACCACTGTGCCACCGTGCTGCCCACTATTATTTCTATTAATGAATCTCACAGGCTGTTGCAAGGGAGCCCTCAAAGCCACATGTGTACAGTTGATGGTGCCTTGCACTTGTGGGAAGCCTGTGTGCGGCACAGTGGTTAGCACTGCTGCCTCACAGCGCCAGGGACCCGGGTTCAATTAATGGCTTGGGTCATTGTCTGTGTGGAGTTTGCGCATTCTCCCCGTGTCTGCGTGGGTTTCCTCCCACAATCCGAAAGATGTGCTGGTTAGGTGCATTGGTCATGCTAAATTCTCCCTCAGTGTACCCAAACAGGTGCCAAAATGTGGCGACTAGGGGATTTTCACAGTAACTTCATTGCAGTGTTAACGTAAGCCTACTTGTGACACTAATATAAAGAAATAAATAAAAGATTGTACTGAATCCCAAAGCTCTGGGAGCCTGGCTTACTTTAAGCATGTTGAACTGCACATAATGGTGACCTTTATTGAAAAGTGCATCTGTCACCTCCTTGATATTTTTGTGTGTCACCAATTGTGACATTCTGCTAAGGTTCCCAATGGAATCCTAGAAGGATCTGCAGGCAAAGAAGTTCAGTGCGGTGATAACCTTTAAAGCAACTGCCATTAGATGCCCACCAAATCCATGAGGCATGAGGTATTCATGGAGAATGTGTCAAGTACGAGCTATCGGGTCCCTAGAGAAGTCCAGGCGCCTGCGGCCCTGTCTTTCACCCTTCTCCATGTATGAGCTGTGTCTTCTGTAGATCCTTAGTTCTGCCAAATGTCATTGTGAATTTGGCCCCTTCTGTTTTGGCATTTGGGTGATCCTGGGATTCCACTGGCTCTTGTTCCTCAGGACAATGGTCTATTCTGAGCTTTGCCAATCAGTGAAAGACCCTCCTGCTCAATGTCAAGAAGGCAGCGATGCCTGCAGCCTGCATTCTCCTCCACTCCTGTATCTGTGGACGGATACAATTGAGCAATCAGTGGTAGGTTCCGTGGAATGGTTTCCCTCCGTATACAAGGCAGGAATGCAGTTTCCAGCCATTGATGTTCCTTCAGTCTGCACAACACATACCGAGGACACCCCATCGCAGCCTGATATAATCTTCGTGGATGACCCATGGCTGAGCTTTCCCCTGAGATGTAACTGATCAGCTGGAAACTCGCCATGTCTTTAACTCGCCATCAAAATCAGGAGAACAAAATTCCAAACTAATTATCTGCCAGTGCCCTCGCCTACCATAATGGTGAGCTTTATTGAAAAGTGCATCTGTCACCTCCCCTATGTCTTTGTGTGACGCCAATTGTGACATTCTGCTAAGATCCCCGATGGAATCCTGAAAGAATCCGCAGGCAAAGAAGTTCAGTGTGGTGATAACCTTCAAAGCAACTGGCGTTAGATGCCCTCCATATTCATGAAGCATGAGTTATTCATGGAGAATGTGTCAAGTACGATGATGGCTGGAGTGGAAAATTCCACCCAGTATAACTGATAGGACCAGATCACAGAAGCTTGCTTCCAATACAGGTACAAACTTCAATCCATTTCCGAGATTGTCTCCCTTTCTGTTCTCCACTATTCGCACAAGAACTTCTGAACCCTGGCTCCCTTTACGTTTAACTGAAATGCACACTCCAGTAATAAAAACAGAAACAATAAGAAATACTCAGCAGGTTACACAGCACTTGTGGAGAGAGCAAGAAAGTTAATGGCCGGAATTTTACCGGCATATCTGATTCCGGGGACGGGCTCGGCTCGGAGAATGGCATTCTCCGTTGGCCTCAGGAAGAATCCACCCAATGTTCCAGTTAATGATACTATGATTTCCAGCATTTTCTGCTCCTGTTTCAGATTTTCAGGAGCAGCATGGTTTTATGTCTAGTCCACTGAAGTCTGTCATGGTCATGGTCATGCTGACTACACTTTATTCTTGGAAATTGTTGGAAATTTTCACAGCTTGTAATTTTTAAAATCTAATTTTACGATATTGATTATAAATTCTGAGATCTGATGGATGCAAGGGTATCTTTTATTATTGACAAACCCAGTTTTAAAAAAAACAACAAATGTAGTTTGAAAATTGAAGGATTTGTGATTGAATATGAAAGTTAGGCTGGGGTCTTGCTGTATGCAAGGCTGATATGGTTCCTTGCACAGACAATGGTAGCTGGGTGGTTATGCTACTGGACCCAGGGGTTATTAGTTCAAATCCTGTTGGCAAGTTGTGAAATTTGTCGCACCAGGTCAAATGACCATGAAAGTAGCTGTCAAATAAGCCAAAGTGGTTCAACCCAACCTGACAGCCTGGGATAGGGGATTTATCTTGTGAGCAAAGGTTGAACCGCCTGGACCTGTGTCCTTTCGGGTTTAGAGGAATGAGAGGTGATCTTATTGGAACATATAAGATCCTGAGGGCACGTGACAAGGTAGGTGCTAGAAGGATTTTTGCCCTTACGGGAGACACCCAAACTAAGGGACACAGTTTAAAATAAGGGGTCTCCCATTTAAGATGGAGGTAAGGAGAAATGTTTTTCTCTAGGAGTCTTGAGTCTTTGGAACTCTCTTCCCCAGAGAGCGGTGGAGGCAGAGTCATTGAATAATTTTAAGGCACAGGTAGATAAATTTTTGATGAACAAGAGAGTTGAAGGGTATCAGGGGGTAGGTGGGGATGTTTGGAGTTTTTTTTTTCATTTTTACTCCATTCTTAAAGTTACAAAGCCAATGCTCAGAATGCACTGGGCAAACCCAAATCCATTACTTACTCGCTCCATAAATCAAATTCAAAATCCAATTGAATCCAATTCATTGTTCCTACAAACAAGATCCAAGCTGACAAAATGAGGCATTGCACCCATCTGGAGCTTGATCTGATGCTTGATCTTAGCCAAAAGGCTGAGATTGAGGGCACAATCAGATCAGCCATGATCTTATGGAATGGCTGAGCAGGCTTGAAGGGCCGAGTGGCCTACTCTTTCTGCTCCTAATTTGTATGTCCTTTTGTTCACTAATGACCTTCAGCAAAGAGGCCTGCCACCTCTACTTGGCCTAGTCTGCAGGTAACACCATTCCCACAATGTGGTTGACTGCTAAGGCCTTCAAGATCTTACCAGTGTCATCCACATCTCAAGAGCAAATAAAACATTGCATAGATGGCATTTGCAAATCTCCATTCACGTTACAAGGTGATAATCTAAAGCTGCCAATGCTTCAGGATTGCCCTGGAGAATTAAAGATTAATTGCCTGGATGCAGCTGCAAGCAAGCCAGGAAAAAAATCAGAGACATTCATACAAATGTGTTTCTTTTTCATTTTCTTTGAACACTTGTGTTATTAGTTATAAAACTATTGGAGATGGGGTTATGAAGATGGGTGAATGGTATACTATTACATCATGTGATGAAACCTCCAGGGGTATCACCTAAAGTTGGCAACCTTATTTGTACGCTACCATTTTGACGTAAGTAGGCAAATAAAAAAAGTAAAAAGTCTCCGGTGTTTATACTGTGGAATAATACTTGTCAACACATATTGGGCGGGATTTTACAGCCCCGCTCAGGTGAGACCAGAAATTCCCGCCCAAGGTCAACGGAGATTTCCGTTGTTGGACCCTTGCTCGCTCCGATTCCATGGCGAGCAAGGTGGTGGAGTTCCGGCCAATATGTTTTTGCTAATCCAAAGTATTGCCACCTAAGTTTAGCAAGTGAGAGTTGATGCTTTTGTCTACACAGTAAGAAGTTTAACAACACCAGGTTAAAGTCCAACAGGTTTATTTGGTAGCAAAAGCCACACAAGCTTTCGGAGGTCCAAGCCCCCTGTCTACAGCAGTGGAATTGCTCAGTTTAATTCTGAGGTTTGGAGAAGGGTCTGGATGAACATATCTAAGCTGAGGTTGTAAGATCACCTTCTGAAAAAAAAATGTTAATGGCATCAGCACAACCTGTGCCTAATCCATTGCTCACCATTCAAAACATGGATGGGGATGGGGGGCAGGGGGTGCTGGTGGGGGGTGGGGGGGGGGGGGGGCGGAGGTGGTGGTGGGGGGAAACATGCTCCAAAAACAAGCAGCAGATATGATCAGTAAGATGCAAATTGGTTATGCAAGTTGTGCCGAACATATCCCTACCTTCTAGGCCTACCTATAACCCTCCAGATCGACATATTCCAAGTAAATTTGCTAAATCTATTTCAAAAAAGACAAATAGATAAACATTCATCCATCACAAATACCTTTCAGTTATTGGCTCTTCTGATACTTACATTGGATGTCTGTTTAATTAATTTGCACCATTTTTGGAAGCCTGAGATTCACGATCGTGCAGCAACACATGAAAAGGGAATTTATTTTTAGGCATGGAAGGGTGAATGGGGAACATCTTATAAGAGTTCTTAAAATTTGATCTGTTTCATCTGTTGACTTTCTCATCTTTGATCCAGATCCATACTTTCTGTGGTGCACCTTTTACAGATGCACCAGAGAAAGCATTCTTTCTGGTTGTATAGAAACATAGAAAAACTACAGCACAAAACAGGCCCTTCGGCCCCACAAGTTGTGCCGAACATATCCCTACCTTCTAGGCCTACCTATAACCCTCCATCCTATCAAGTCCCATGTACTCATCCAGGAGTCTCTTAAAAGACCCTATTGAGTTTGCCTCCACCACCACTGACGGCAGCCGATTCCACTCGTCCACCACCCTCTGTGTGAAAAACTTCCCCCGAACATTTCCCCTGTACCTACCCCCCAGCACCTTAAACCTGTGTCCTCTCGTAGCAGCCATTTCCACCCTGGGAAAAAGCCTCTGAGAATCCACCCGATCTATGCCTCTCAACATCTTGTATACCTCTATTAGGTCTCCTCTCATCCTACGTCTCTCCAAGGAGAAAAGACCGAGCTCCCTCGGCCTATCCTCATAAGGCATGCCACTCAATCCAGGCAACATCCTCTTGTAAATCTCCTCTGCACCCTTTCAATCTTTTCCACATCCTTCCTGTAATGAGGCGACCAGAACTGAGCACAGTACTCCAAGTGGGGTCTGACGAGGGTCTTATATAGCTGAATCATTATCCCCGGACTCCTAAACTCAATCCCTCGATTGATAAAGGCAGCACACCATACGCCTTCTTAACCTCCTCCTCCACCTGCGGGGTCGATTTTAGAGTCCTATGGACCCGGACCCCAAGGTCCTTCTGATCCTCTACAGTACTAAGAGTCTTTCGCTTTATATTGTACTCCTTCATCCCATTTGACCTGCCAAAATGGACCACTACGCATTTATCCGGGTTGAAGTCCATCTGCCACTTCTCCGCCCAGTCTTGCATCCTATCTATGTCCCTCTGTAACTTCTGACACCCCTCCAGACTATCCACAACCCCACCAACCTTCGTGTCATCGGCAAACTTACCAACCCATCCCTCCACTTCCTCATCCAGGTCATTTATGAAAATGACAAACAGCAAGGGTCCCAGAACAGATCCCTGGGGCACACCACTGGTGACCGACCTGGCTCCTGCTCTGCCCAAGACCGCAAGGAACTACAAAAGGTTGTGAATGTAGCCCAATCCATCACGCAAACCAGCCTCCCATCCATTGATTCTGTCCACACTTCCCATTGCCTCGGCAAAGCAGCCAGCATAATTAAGGACCCCACGCACCCCGGACATTCTCTCTTTCACCTTCATCCGTCGGGAAAAAAATACAAAAGTCTGAGTTCACATACCAACCGACTCAAGAACAGCTTCTTCCCTGCTGCTATCAGAGTTTTGAACGGACCTACCTCACATTAAGTTGATCTTTCTCTACACCCTAACTATGACTGTAACACTACATTCTGCACTGTCTCGTTTCCTTCTCTGTGAACGGTATGCTTTGTATAGCACGCAAGAAACAATACTTTTCACTGTATGTTAATACATGTGACAATAATAAATCACCAAATCAAATCAATGGATAGAGAAAGTAACATGTTTATAACATTCAATGTTCTGCATATTCTGATAATAATGATGAAAGGGTGAAAGAACAAATTCAAGTAGTTATGGGCCAGTTATTAAACACCTGTGGCAGTGGAAGTTTTAGTGTCTCATTAAGAATGAAATTACTGTGGGCTAAATCTTCTCGCTGTGTGACTTTGTGTGCCATCTTTATCTTTCCTCATTGGGGTCAGGTTCATTGTGAAGGGTGGTTTGCAAGCCACAATGGAGTTCATGAGGAGCGTAGGTGTGGAGGCAGGCTGGTTGGAAAGCCCACTTTGGTTCTCCAGCACAGAATCCAAGCTCCTGACATTGTATAAAGAATATCCAAATTTCACCTCTCACCTTCCTCTCCACCCAACCACCATGGCAGACCAGCTCGACTGTGCCACCTGTATGCCCTCACATATCCTCCATGTCTTCTTAGATCACCTATGCCACCGCTATGCCCCATGTGTATCTTCCATTGCCTCTCAGCAGTATGCACCAGGTATAGTCCTCAGATTCTATGCAATATCAATGGAAATATTTTACATTCCTTGAGGGGGGGAGAGGGGGTGGCAGGAATTAACATCTCTCTATCTAATAAAGCTGAGAAAGCAAATGCAACCTGCTATGTGAAAAAAACTTTTAGTACTTGTAATCCTATTAGCTTGTGTCAACAAACATCAAAATGACAATCAGTTATTTCAACTTCTTGAAAATGTCATTTATTCTCAGGTTGAATGTAACACCTACTCTGTGGAAACCCATTGGCACTTGAAACTCAGCCAGGCATTGATAATGGCCTCAGCTTTCCAAACAATAGACTACCCCTGCGGAGAACAGAGGGCACTCTAATTTCAAATTAGAGTGTCTTTCACGGAGCAGGTGGCTAGATTTTTTTCCGGTGTCAATCTTTTTTTCTTAATCAGGGCCATTTAAATCATAGTAGAAAAGATGAACAAAGAACAAAGAACAGTACAGCACAGGAAACAGGCCCTTCGGCCCTCCAAGCCTGTGCCGCTCCTTGGTCCAACTAGACCACTCGTTTGTATCCCTCCATTCCCAGGCTGCTCATGTGACTATCCAGGTAAGTCTTAAGCGATGTCAGCGTGTCTGCCTCCACCACCCTACTTGGCAGCGCATTCCAGGCCCCCACCACCCTCTGTGTAAAAAACATCCCTCTAATATCTGAGTTATACTTCGCCCCTCTCACCTTGAGCCCGTGACCCCTCGTGATCGTCACTTCTGACCTGGGAAAAAGCTTCCCACTGTTCACCCTATCTATTCCCTTCATAATCTTGTACACCTCTATTAGATCTCCCCTCATTCTCCGTCTTTCCAGGGAGAACAAGCCCAGTTTACCCAATCTCTCCTCATAGCTAAGACCCTCCATACCAGGCAACACCCTGGTAAACCTTCTCTGCACTCTCTCTAACGCCTCCACCTCCTTCTGGTAGTGCGGCGTCCAGAACTGGACGCAGTACTCCAAATGTGGCCTAACCAGCGTTCTATACAGCTGCATCATCAGACTCCAGCTTTTATACTCTACACCCCTACAAAGGCAAGCATACCATATGCCTTCTTCACCACCTTCTCCACCTGTGTTGCCACCTTCAAGGATTTGTGGACTTGCACACCTAGGTCCCTCTGTGTTTCCATACTCTTGATGACTCTGCCATTTATTGTATTTATTGATAGCAAAGACTGACAGGCCATTTTATAACATTTTTCTCTGCAGTACTGTGCTATCTCCACTGGAGGAGCATTGTAATGCATGTGAACAAATACACAAGGCCTGTCAGTATAAGGGTCAACTTACCTTGAAAGGGCATATCCCTATGATGAATGACTGCATTATATACAAGTCAACATTACAATACGGTACCTAATAGTGACATTTGAAGACATGAAAACAATTTACACTTAGATTTCAGAATGTTCAGACTCCTCAGCAGCCTTAAAGCCAATTTTAGTTCCCCATTTAAATTGGAGAGTGTTTTGACACTCGGCTTTCTGGACTTGCAAAAGAGTCATGATGTGGAGATGCCGGCGTTGGACTGGGGTAAACACAGGAAGAAGTTTCACAACACCAGGTTAAAGTCCAACAGGTTTATTTGGTAGCAAAAGCCACACAAGCTTTCGGAGCTCCAAGCCCCTTGCAAAAAAGACCAGAGGAAAATGGCATGGGGTTGGGAATATGGAAAAAAATTTGATTCCATCAAGGGCAAATGTGGCCAATTTCTCATCAAAACGTGCCTCCACACCCCAGATAAAATTTCAGCCCTCAGTATCTGGAAGAGTGTCCAGTATGGGTTTCAGAGGGACGACAAAGCTCATAGAGCTACTCGAGGAGATAACAGATATGATCGATAGGGAAATGCAAGGGGTGTAGTTAAGATTGACTTCAAATAAACCTTTAATAAGGCATCACATGGGAGATTACTAGTGAAGGTTAAGGGATATGGAATGGAATCATAGAATCTACAGTGCAGAAGGAGGCCATTCGGCCCATTGAGACTGCACTGACTACAATCCCACTCAGTCCCTATCCCCATAACCCCTCATATTTACCCTGCTAATTCCCCTGACACTAGGGTTAATTTAGCATGGCCAATCAACCTAACCTGCACATCTTTGGACTGTGGGAGGAAACCGGAGCACTCAGAGGAAACCCACGCAGACATGGGGAGAACGTGCAAACTCCAAACAGACAGTGACCCGAAGCCAGAATTGAACCCAGGTTCCTGGCACTGTGAGGCAGCACTGCTAACCACTGTGCCACTGTGAAGGGAGAGAATGACAAAGTGATGAAAAAATGTGCTACAGAAAGCAGTAGTTAAGGAGAGTTTATCTTTAAGAGCAGCTGGAAATGTGTAGTGATGTTTCACAGAGTCCAAATCTGGGGCTACTGCAGTGTCCTGTCTTTATCAATAATTTGGATATAGGCTGACAAAATTTGAGTATGGTGTAGGCAATTTGTTTAAAATAGCAAAGGAATATTTGAATAATGTGAGAGGTGGAATAAAATGTGACAGATGGAGTTCACTGCCAGTAAATATGAGCTTTGATAACAGAATAACGGTAATAGTTAAAATTTAATGGAAAGATTGGTTGGAGAACAGAGGGGGTTGAGAATCCAGGTTCACAGAACATTAAAGCAGTGAATACTGGAATGCCATAAGACCATAAGACATAAGAGCAGAATTAGGCCACTCGGCCCATCGAGTCTGCTCCATCATTTAATCATGGCTGATACTTTTCTCATCCTCATTCTTCTGCCTTTCCCCATAACCCCTGATCCCCTTATTAATCAAGAACCTATCTATCTCTGTCTTAAAGACATTCAATGACCTGGCCTCCACAGCCTTCTGCGGCAGAGAGTTCCACAGATTCACCACTCTCTGGCTGAAGAAATTCCTCTTCATTTCTCAGTGCCGCAAGGAGTTGGGGAGTATAAAACATGAGGGGCACAGTCTCAAGATAAGGGGCTAATTTAGGACGGAGATAAAGAGAAATTACTTCACTCAAAGGGCTGTGAATTCTCTACCCCAGATGCGAACATACAAAACAGAAGAAGAAGTAGACAATTGTGAAGTCTGAGGCCCCCCTACTATGTACTCGGTCCCTTTACCTGCTTCACTCATAGTCACATTCTCTTGTCCCTAGCTGCTGACCAAACAGACCACCCTATTCTAAGAGGGGTGACCATCCTCTGGAACGAAGGTCGGGATTTTCCATGTGCCTTTGCGGAGTGATAGCGAGTGTTTTGTGGCAATGGAGACTGCCTGCCATTGGCCGACGGCAGGATCCTCTGGCCCTGCAATGGTTTTCCATTGTAAGCGCCAACTGCTGCTGGGTTTGCCATTGGTGGGACTGGAAGATCGCGCCGACAGGAATGGCCGGAAAATCCCAGCCAAAGTGTCCAGGTATTTCTCTCCGTCCCTAATGTTGTGCCGCATCTGAAGTACAGCTTCAAGATCAATAATCCTGATCCAGAATTCCACTTTCTGCAGATGTGTTTGTCCTCGCCTTGGCGTCCAAAAGTACCCATGTTCCACAGTTGCAACATTACACCTGTCCTACCAGTGTTGCTTAATTATTTAGTTAATATAATCACTCAATTCATTAACTTTGAATATGTATACCGCACCTCTTTCCCCATGCACTGAATTTCCAGGTGAACCTCATTCGCTACTCACTCGGTCTTTGTCTCATCCTGTGTAGTCGACTGTCTCCTCGTGTGCCCCTTTCTGCTCCATCATTGAATACACTTAAGGCGGAGGATAGACAGATTCTTAGTATCTTGGAATTAAGGAATATGAAGAAGAGACAGGAAAATGGCCAATATCAGCCATGATGGTATTGAATGGCAGAGCAGGCTCAACAGACCATTATGGTCAATTCCTGCTCCCATTTCTTGTGTTGTCATCAAGGCAGCATGTTAGGTGCTGTAAGGAGAAAGCTCATAGAATTCTAGATTTCCTCATAAGAGGTTGAGAATATAAAAGAAACAAGAGTAATGATGAGCCAACATAATACCTGAGTTAAAGTACTGTGTGCTGTATTGTCCATCATGGTAAGAAAGAAAGAATATTGAAACGGCAGATTGATAAGGATGCTGTGGAAGGAAGAAATTACAAAGAAAGACTAGAAAAATTCAGCCCTTTTTCATGACAGCAACAAAGAATACAGGGCACGTCATTCAATTCTTAATTTCTTCCACCATTTAATTTGTCCACTTCTAAATCTCACTTTCCAACCCTCGCTCTTACAGTATAAATCTGATCCTATTTTCTGTTGTCTTCAGCTCTGACAAATCCTGACTCAAAACATTGGCTCTATTCTCTCTCCACAGATACTGTCAGATCTGCTGAGCTTTTCCAGCATTTTCTGTTTTTGCTGCAGGCAGAAGCAGATTGTTTTCGGTAATTGAGGGCACAAGTATGAGGGGTCGTACACGTAAACTTAAAATTCAAGAGATTTGAAACAGAAGGCAGGAAAATTTCCCGTAGGTGAAGATTTGTGAAGTAGTGGAATTCAAATCCAGGGTTAGTGGTTGAGAACTACGTAAGAATATAAGAACTATATCAACCTTCAAGATTAGATTGGATAGCTGGATGAAACAAAAGGGGTGGAAGGGATATGGGAACTGGCAATATAAATATAGAAACATAGCAACATAGAAGATAGGAGCAGGAGGAGGCCATTTGGCCCTTCGAGCCTGCTTCTCCATTCATCATGATCTTGGCTGATTGTCCACTCAATAGCCTAATCCTGCTTTCTCCCCATAGCCTTTGATCCCACTCTCCCCAAGTTTGACGCCTGGTTCTGGACTCCCCCACCATCGGGAACATCTTCCCTGCATCTACCCTGTCTGGTCCTGTTAGAATTTTATGAGTCTCTATGAGATTCCCCCTCATTTGTCTGAACTCCAGCGAAAACGATACTAACCTAGTCAATCTCTCCTCATACATCAGTCCCGCCATCCCCGGACAAGCCTGGTAAACCTTCGCTGCACTGTAGAGGGTTGTTTTTCAAACTGGAGACCTGTGACCAGCGGTGTGCCTCAGGGATCAGTGCTGGGTCCACTGTTATTTGTCATTTATATTAATGATTTGGATGAGAATATAGGAGGCATGGTTAGTAAGTTTGCAGATGACACCAAGATTGTTGGCATAGTGGACAGTGAAGAAAGTTATCTCCGATTGCAATGGGATCTTGATCAATTAGGCCAGTGGGCTGACGAATGGCAGATGGAGTTTAATTTAGATAAAAGCGAGGTGATGCATTTTGGTAGATTGAACCAGGGCAGGACTTACTCAGTTAATGGTAGGGCGTTGGGGAGAGTTACAGAACAAAGAGATCCAGGAGTACATGTTCATAGCTCCTTGAAAGTGGAGTCACAGGTGGATAGAGTGACGAAGAAGGCATTCAGCATGCTTGGTTTCATTGGTCAGAACATTAAATACAGGAGTTGGGACGTCTTGTTGAAGTTGTACAAGACATTGGTAAGGCCACACTTGGAATACTGTGTACAGTTCTGGTCACCGTATTATAGAAAGGGTATTATTAAACTAGAAAGAGTGCAGAAAAGATTTACTCCGATGCTACCGGGACTTGATGGATTGAGTTATAAGGAAAGGCTGGATAGACTGGGACTTTTTTCTCTGGAGCATAGAAGGCTGAGGGGTGATCTTATAGAGGTCTATAAAATAATGAGGGGCACATCTTTTCCCAAAGGTAGGGGAGTCTAAAACTAGAGGTCCCTCATGGCAGACTGGTGCAGAAGGTGAAGTCGCATGGGATCAGAGGTCAGCTGGCAAGGTGGATACAAAACTGCCTCGGTCAAAGAAGTATAGATGTCAGCGTTGGACTGAGGTAAACACAGTAAGAAGTTTAACAACACCAGGTTAAAGTCCAACAGGTTTATTTGGTAGCAAAAGCCACAAGCTTTTGGAGCGCTGCTCCTTCGTCAAGGACAAAGGAGCAGCGCTCCGAAAGCTTGTGGCTTTTGCTACCAATTAAACCTGTTGGACTTTAACCTGATGTTGTTAAACTTCTTACTCGGTCAAAGAAGACAGAGGGTAACAGTGGAAGGGTGCGTTTCTGAATGGAGGGCTGTAACAAGTGGTGTTCCTCAGGGATCAGTGCTGGGACCTTTGCTGTTTGTAATATATATATATGATTTGGAGGAAAATGTAACTGGATTGATTAGTAAGTTTGCGGATGACACAAAGGTTGGTGGATTTGCGGATAGCGATGAGGACCATCAGAGGATACAGCAGGATATAGATCAGTGGGAGACTTGGGCGGAGAGATGGCAGATGGAGTTTAATCCGGACAAATGTGAGGTAATGCATTTTGGAAGGTCTAATGCAGATAGGAAATATACAGTAAATGGCAGAACCCTTAGGAGTATTGATAGGCAAAGGAATCTGGGTGTACAGATACACAGGTCACTGAAAGTGGCAATGCAGGGGGAGAAGGTAGTTAAGAAGGCATACGGCATGCTTGCCTTCATCGGCCGGGGTATTGAGTTTAAAAATTGGCAAGTCATGTTGACGCTTTATAGAACCTTAGTGAGGCCGCAGTTGGAATATTGTGTTCAATTCTGGTCGCCACACTACCAGAAGGATGTGGAGGCTTTGGAGAGGGTACAGAAAAGATTTACCAGGATGTTGCCTGGTATGGAGGGCATTAGCTATGAGGAGAGGTTGGAGAAACTTGGTTTGTTCTCTCTGGAGTGACGGAGGTTGAGGGGAGACCTGATAGAAGTCTACAAGATTATGAGAGGCATGGACAGAGTGGATAGTCAGAAGCTTTTTCCCAGGGTGGAAGAGTCAATTACTAGGGGGCATAGGTTTAAGGTGCGAGGGGCAAGTTTTAAAAGAGATGTACGAGGCAGATTTTTTACACAGAGAGTGGTGGGTGCCTGGAACTCATTGCCGGGGGAGGCAGTGGAAGCGGATACAGTAGTGACTTTTAAGGGGCGTCTTGACAAGTACATGAATGAGATGGGGATAGAGGGATATGGTCCCCGGAAGGATAGGGGGTTTTAGTTAAGTCAGTCAGCATGGTCGGTGCAGGCTTGGAGGGCCGAAGGGCCTGTTCCTGTGCTGTAATTTTCTTTGTTCTTTGTTCTTCGAGGGCATAGGTTTAAGGTGAGAGTGGAGAGATACAAAAGTGTCCAGAGGGGCAATTTTTTCACACAGAGGGTGGTGAGTGTCTGGAACAAGCTGCCAGAGGTAGTAGTAGAGGCGGGTACAATTTTGTCTTTTGAAAAGCATTTAGACAGTTACATGGGTAAGATGGGTATAGAGGGATATGGGCCAAATGCGGGCAATTGGGATTCGCTTAGGGGTTTAAAAAAAGGGCGGCATGGACAAGTTGGGTCGAAGGGCCTGTTTCCATGCTGTAAACCTCTATGACTCCTTCAAGAGCAAGAACATCCTTCCTCAGAAAAGACGACCAAAACTGCACACAATGTTCTCGGTATGGCCTCACCAAGACCCTGTATAATTGCAACAACACATCCCTGCTCCTGTACTCGAAACCTCTTGCAATGAAGGCCAACATACCATTTGCCTTCTTTGCCGCCTGCTGCATGCTTACCTTCAGTGACTGGTGCACAAGGGCACCCAGGTCCCACTGCACACTCCCCTCTCCCAATTTACAGCCATGATTGCAACTTATGATTACATATAATTGCAACTTATTCTTCCTGGAGAGGGTAAAGTGCATTAACAGTACTAACATGTAGGATTGTAGGTTAATAGTTCTTTATAATAGTTTTGTGACAGCCAAAAGTGAAATATTATACCCGGTACCACTGTTCTGACCCCTGCTTTTGCAAGCTCATCTCCTCCTCGGTGCATGAACACTAACTGTGAGCATGAAAGAGACAAAAAGGCTATAATATTGTGCCTTTGTGTGGGGAGTGTACCTAAAGTAGCACGAGAGCAGCCTGGCACCCTCAGCAAAATTCATATAGAATCCAATTGCATTGACTTGAGGAAGCGATGCAGTCAGTCGCTAGAAAGAGTTGATAATGAATTTTACAAAGAATACCTGACATATATCATCAGTCAGGACAAATGGAGACTTGCCCTTATCTTTAATGAAAGACACCACTGTATCATACCTCAGTGTCAGTAACTGATAGCAGAGTCTATCTCTGCTTCAGCTCCCTACAGTTGACTGGTTTGTTGCAAAATATCAGTGCCGAGATTGGAAAATCCAAAGGTTTCCGATGGATTTCTAATAACATTTGCAGGACAGCAATGGTTGGATGGCAGATTTCTGCAGTCTGTCATCTTGAGCAGCATTCACAAATTAATAATGCTGTGGCAATGGGCTGGATCTTGCATAGTATACTTGAAGCACATGCGATTAATCAGCACGCACAGGCATATCAGCAGTCAATGGTCTTAACACTGAATGATGATCATAGTAAAATTAAATAGAGCGTCTCTGACTAAACCTAAAGCTCTGAGTAACAGTGTGAGAGAGTTGAAACTGATAGCTGTCTCACTGTTGATGACAGTGATTTGAGAAGCCATGGCGTTGTCAGTAAAGGTATTGCTTCAATTTTAGCAGTGGCTGTATGAGCACATTGTATCTGCAACGATGCCTTTAGCTGCCCTGAGTTCTGGAATTTCCTCCATAATCCTTACTATCTCTCGACCTCCCTTTCCTTCTTTGATTCACAACTTAAAACCTACCTCCCTAACAAAGCTTTTGATCACCTGACTTGGTATCTTTTATTGAAGCTCAGTGTCAAATTGTTACTCAATAATGCTCCTTGGGATGTTTTACCACTTTAAAGGCAAATACAAGACCTGTTGTATTGTTCAGGTTTATTTATTAGTGTCACAAGTAGGCTTACATGAACACTGCAATGAAGTTACTGTGAAAATTCCCGAATTGCCACACTCTGGCGCCTGTTCAGGTACACTGAGAACACCTAGATAAAAAAGACATTTATGTCAGACTGCTATTTATTGACTACAGCTCAGCCTTCAACACCATTATTCCCACGAAACTGTGTTACCTTGGCCTCAGCTCCTCCGTCTGCGACTGGATCCTGAACTTCTTAACCCACAGACCACAATCAGTAAGGATAGGCAACAACACCTCTTCCACGATCATGCTCAACACACAGCCTTGTGTTCTCAGCCCCCTACTTTACTCCTTATACACCAATGACTGTGTGGCCAAATTCCCCTCCAACTCGATTTTTAAGTTTGCTGGCGACACCATCGTAGTGAGTCAGATCTCAAACAATGACGAGACAGAGTACAGGAATGAGATCGAGAATCTGGTGAACTGGTGCGGCAACAATAATCTCTCCCTAATGTCAATAAAACGAAGGGGATTGTCATTGACTTCAGGAAGCGTAAAGGAGAACATGCCCCTGTCTACATCAACAGGGACGAAGTAGAAAGGATTGAGAACTTCAAGTTTTTAGGTGTCCAGATCACCAACAACCTGTCCTGGTCTCCCCATGCTGACACTATAGTTAAGAAAGCCCACCAACGCCTCTACTTTCTCAGAAGACTAAGGTAATTTGGCATGTCAGCTACGACTCTCACCAACTTTTACAGATGCACCATAGAAAGCATTCTTTCTGGTTGTATCACAGCTTGGTATGACTCCTACTCTGCCCAAGACCGCAAGAAACTACAAAAGGTCGTGAATGTAGCCCAATCCATCACGCAAACCAGCCTCCCAGCCATTGACTCCGACTATACTTCCCGCTGCCTCAGCAAAGCAGCCAGCACACACTGCTGACATTCTCTCTTCCACCTTTTCCTTCGGGAAAAAGGTACAAAAGTCTGAGGTCACATACCAACCGACTCAAGAACAGCTTCTTCCCTGCTGCCATCACACTCTTGAATGGATCTACTTTGTATTAAGTTGATCTTTCTCTACACCCTGGCTATGACTGTAACATTACACTCTGCACTCTCTCGTTTCCTTCTGTATGCTTTGTGTAGCACGCAAGAAACAATACTTTTTACTGTATACTAATACATGTGACAATAATAAATCAAATTCAAATCATAAACTGAAGGAGAATTTAGCATGGCCAATGCACCTAACCAGCATGTCTTTCGGACTGCGGGAGGAAACCGGAACCCCCGGAGGAAACTCACACAGACACGGGGAGAATGTGCAGACTCCACACAGACAGTGACCCAAGCCGGGAATTGAACTGAGGTCCCTGGCGCTGTGAGGCAGCAGTGCTAACCACTGTGCCGCCTTGCACATGTATTCGGATAGCTTGCCTATGTAGTAAAAGGCGATGAAGTCAGTTGTGGCTCTAAAAGTAGCACTGTTGCCTCTGAATCACAAGGGTTTTGTGCACAAAATTCAAGGCTGACACTTTTATGCAGTATGAGAGAGTGCTGTCTTTCAGATGAGACATTGAACTGAAGGCCCAATCTTCCTGCTTGAATGAAAAAGATGTCATGGTATTCTTTCGAAAAAGAGCAGAGAGGAGCTATCCCTTGTGTCCTGGCTGACATTTATCTGTCAATCAGCATTATAAAGAGAGATGAACTGGTCATTGCCACATCGCAGTGCCTGAGAGTTTGCCCCTACGTTTCCTACACTACAACAGTTTTAAAGTACTTCATTGACTGGAAAGTGCTAAATAAATACAAGCTTTCCTTTTTTTAATGAATACTTTTGCAACCAAGATGTTTGCATCACATCACTATCATCAACATGGGCACATGAAAGGCATCTGTCCACACCTTGATCGACCTTCTCCCTTCCAGTCGCTCCGTGCCAACTGCTGTCAGTCAGCAGACTCTGGATTCAAACGGGATACGTTTTTCTGGGCAGAGGGGAGAAAGAGAAATTCCCTAAATGTGGGGTTGAATTGGGATCCTGACATTTCATCCATTTTCAGGCGAGTGGCTACTCATGTGGAGCAGTTGGGTAAGCAATTAAAATATTTAAACAGATCATTATGGCCACGGGGGATCATCAATAGATCTCCCTTGGGCCTTGTTGAATACGAGGTCCCCTCCTAGACGAGTGGAGGCTCGCCCAATAGGGAAGGAGCAGCGGAAGAGCGGGGGCGGGTGGGGGGGGGGGGGGGGGGGGGGGAGTGTTTAAAACCAGCTCGCTTCACTCAGGCTGGCAGTCAATAGACTTGGGTCTGATCTGCACTCTGCAGCCATTGAACAGCACTCAGCTATCACTGTAACTAAAGGCTGATTGGTGGTGGAAGAATGGCCTCAGTAAGAATTTTACAAGCCCCATGTCTCCATTTCAAATTAAAAGTAAGGAAAATATCCAGCCTATATCATCTATTGGGGCTTTCTCTTCACTGGTTCCCCCCAAAGGATGACAGAGCAGCAGTATCTTATCAGTACATTCAGCTGTCAGTCAGCTGTTGACTTGCTTCTCCCGTGTTGTCAGATGTGATTGGCAACTCTGCTCACTTAACAAGCCCCTGGATACTGCTGCTCAGTGATTAGCACTGCTGCCTCACAGCGCCTGGGACCTGGGTTCAATTCCCGACATGGGTCACTGTCTGTGCAGAGTCTGCACATTCTGCCTGTGCCTGCATGGGTTTCCTCTGGGTGCTCCGGTTTCCTCTCACAATCCGAAAGGTGTGCTGGTTAGGTGCATTGGCCGTGCTAAATTCTCCCTCAGTGTACCCAAACAGGTGCCGAAGTGTGGCGACTAGGGGCTTTTCACAGTAACTTCATTGCAGTGTTAATGTAAGCCTACTTGTGACAATAATAAGTGTAAATCATTCGAAATTTCCACTCTCAGCTACCTATCTCCACCTTTCTTGACACAAATTTGGTCTGAGGAGAGGTTCACTATTTCACTATCAACTTTTTGCAGAACAGAAGCAACAGTTGAATACAAGAGTTAAATTGAAAAAGAGAAGTTAAAGTTTATTTATTAGTCACAAGTAGGCTTACATTAACGCTGCAATGAAGTACTGTGAAATATTGGTGTTGATATAAGATTTTTGTTGGAGAACCTAACCAAAGAGTAGAATTTTGAGGATTGTGCTATACCTAGAAGCATAGAATCATAGAAACCCTACAGTGCAGAAAGAGGCCATTTGGCCCATCGAGTCTGCACCGACCACAATCCCACCCTGGCCCCACCCCCATATCCACCCGCTAATCCCTGTAACCTACGCATCTCAGGACTCGAAGGGGCAATTTTTTTTTAGCATGGCCAATCAACCTAACCTGCACATCTTTGGACTGTGGGAGGAAACTGGATCACCCAGAGGAAACCCACGCAGACACGAGGAGAATGTGCAAACTCCACACAGACAGTGACCCAAGCCGGGAATCGAACACAGATCCCTGGAGCTGTGAAGCAGCAGTGCTAACCACTGTGCTACCGTACCGCCCTAAGGGTTACTTTAGTTGCCCAGGTTTATAATATTTCAGTTGTTATTTTTGGAAAATGCTTAAAGAATATAGCTATGGTTTACTCTTGAGAAATATTGTCCAAAATCATTGCTTTACTTTTGTAATACAATGCTTCCAGTTTAAGTTAAACTATTAAGTTTATTTATTAGTGTCTCAAGTATGCTTACATTAACACTGTTACTGTGAAAATCCCAGGTGAGTTATGACTCACCTTTACACTCTTGGGATGGAAGAATGACCTTGATGCTGACCACACAGTTTGCACCAACAGAGAGACAGATGGTAATATTTAATGGAGGTGACAGAGGTTTTGGCTGCCACATGGAAAGCTGGCGTGAGCCCCTCGTTGCTCTCTTTTAGAGATTTAAAGTGCCCTTCAGGCACTTAGCTGGACAGCAGTGGGCCTTCCCTGGGATCGAAGACCCAAGGAGGGAAGTCCTGCCCATGGAGCCACCGGCCATTCAGAGGCTGGCAGCTCTATTGAAATGCAGTGCCCCCAGGGAAGTGGTAGCTGCTGCTGGTACAGCATTCACCCAGCATGTGTGTTCTTACCGGATCCCAGGTCACACGTGAGTGATGGTGAGTGGGCCTTTGCAGGGTGGGACGTTTTGAAAAGGGGGCACAGGCTGGGGAGGGGGTTTGACAGCAAGGGCAAGGGGTAGGCCTCTGAGGGTCTCGCCTTTCTTGATGCTGGGTCCCTTTAAATGAGAGACTTCCACTTGCAAGTAGCCCTGCACGGGTTTTCTACTCAAGCTCTCCACATGGTGAGCCTGTCTCTCGCCCTTGGACTAACCCCAGAGGTGATGGGAAGAAGTCTGTAAGTGGCTACTGATTGCCCAGTGTCCCAGTTGCAGTGGCCCATCCACAGCCTTCCAGACAGGAACCTAATTGGGATGAAGGTGGGAATGTGGCAGGGCCTGATTAAATGTCCCCTTGCCACCAAACTCACCACGAGGGAGGGCAGAAGAGTCTTGACAATGTTGTAATAAACTCTGTCAAAACAAATGCACAGAATTTCAGCTAAAATTGCAAAGTTAACAACCCATTGAATGTATCCTCACAGTCTGAGGATTCGGGGTAGACCATTTAGGACGGAGGTGAGGAGACATTTCTTCACGCAAAGAGTGGTGAGCCTGTGGAATTCATTACCACAGGAAGTAGTTGATGCCAAAACATTGAATGTATTCAAGAGGCAGTTGGATATAGCGCTTGGGGAGAATGGGATCAAAAGTTATGGGGAGAAAGCAGGATTAGGCTATTGAGTTGGATGATCAGCCATGATCGTGATGAATGGCGAAGCAGGCTCAAAGGGCTGAATGGCCTCCTCCTGCTCCTATCTTCTATGTTTCTATGTATACCATCAAGCTTGCCACTGGGGAGACCATTAAATTCCACCCAGAATGTGCAACGGCCTTAGATAATTTTCTCAACGTGAAACCCAATTGTAACATAATGATCTACTGCACCATCTGAGAGCTGCCATTTTTCCTTCACTAATAATGTTAAAGATCATACTGTTTCTTCCAAAGTATTAGTTTAGCGCACCTCAAGGGGATGTTCAAACTGTAATTAGCTGCCAGGAGCACTAACACATTAGCACCCCAGATTTATAAAGCAACTTCACATGAAACCTTACTTTCAGCGTTCTGCTGAAAGGTGATCTATCAGCCATTATTAATCCCAAAACCAATACTTTAGGACTATTGCCTAGATTAATGGTTGCTAACAGAATAGCGGGCAATTCCTGTATGAATTTCTTCTGTTACCTTATTAAATAATAGGCTGCGATCAAAAGATATGAAAAGTGGTTTGTTTGAATAATGTGCTTTTGTGGTTGGGACAAAACATCAGTGTGACACTTCACGCTATTGCAGACTGAGTATTAGAACTGTAAAGGGTAACTTTCAACTCTGTACCTCCATAAGACCATAAGACATAGGAGCGGAAGTAAGGCCATTCGGCCCATCGAGTCCACTCCACCATTCAATCATGGTTGATTTCAACTCCATTTACCCGCTCTCTCCCCATAGCCCTTAATTCCTCGAGAAATCAAGAATTTATCAATTTCTGTCTTGAAGACGCTCAACGTCTCGGCCTCCACAGCCCTCTGTGGCAATGAATTCCACAGACCCACCACTCTCTGGCTGAAGAAATTTCTCCTCATCTCTGTTCTAAAGTGACTCCCTTTTATTCTAAGGCTGTGCCCCCGCGTCCTAGTCTCCCCTGTTAATGGAAACAACTTCCCTACGTCCATCCTATCTAAGCCGTTCATTATCTTGTAAGTTTCTATCAGATCTCCCCTCAACCTCCTAAACTCCAATGAATATAATCCCACGATCCTCAGATGTTCATCGTATGTCAGGCCTACCATTCCTGGGATCATCCGTGTGAATCTCCGCTGGACCCGCTCCAGTGCCAGTATGTCCTTCCTGAGGTGTGGGGCCCAAAATTGCTCACAGTACTCCAAATGGGGCCTAACCAGTGCTTTATAAAGCCTCAGAAGTACATCCCTGCTTTTGTATTCCAAGCCTCTTGAGATAAATGACAACATTACATTTGCTTTCTTAATTACGGACTCAACCTGCAAGTTTACCTTTAGAGAATCCTGGACTAGGACTCCCAAGTCCCTTTGCACTTTAGCATTATGAATTTTGTCACCGTTTAGAAAATAGTCCATGCCTCTATTCTTTTTTCCAAAGTGTACGACCTCGCACTTGCCCACGTTGAATTTCATCAGCCACTTCTTGGACCACTCTCCTAAACTGTCTAAATCTTTCTGCAGCCTCCCCACCTCCTCAATACTACCTGCCCCTCCACCTATCTTTGTATCATCGGCAAACTTGGCCAGAATGCTCCCAGTCCCGTCATCTAGATCGTTAATATATAAAGAGAACAGCTGTGGCCCCAACACTGAACCCTGCGGGACACCACTTGTCACCGGTTGCCATTCTGAGAAAGAACCTTTTATCCCAACTCTCTGCCTTCTGTCTGACAGCCAATCGTCAATCCATGTTAGTACCTTGCCTCGAATACCATGGGCCCTTATTTTACTCCATCAAGGACCTTGCCTACTGGGGACTGCATATTGGAATTTATCAGCTCACTGCACAGAATTTAAATGATGTAGAATTATTTATGTCTGTAAAAAGGTGTGTCTGAATGCCCTACCTGTCCGCACCACTTGACTTCTGGTTGTCACATATTTGTCACACTTTGCATCATATGTTACGCCAACCTTGCCCATTATAATTATTTTTGTTCACACTTAACTGCAGCTGGTTTCCAAATTTCCCAATCCTATTGTCTATCCCGACAGGATCTCTGAGGGAGCCTATATTAGATTTGGGGTAGGGGGCAGAGGGTGAGCGGTACTGGGGATGCAGGGATGGGGACTGGGAGGTTCCCTTGGGCGGCACAGTGATTAGCACTGCTACCTCACAGCGCCAGGGACTCCGGTTCGATTCCCGGCTTGGGTGACTGTGTGGAGTCTGCACGTTTTCCCTGTGTCTGCTTGGGTTTCCTCCCACAGTCTGAATGACGTGCTGGTTAGGTGCATTTAGGTGCATTTAGGTGCTAAATTCTCCCTCAGTGTACCCGAACAGCTGCCGGAGTATGGCGACTAGGGGATTTTCACAATAACTTCATTGCAGTGTTAATGTAAGCCTACTTGTGACACTAATAAATAAACTTTAAATCACACTTTTAGAGGGCAGGAGCACCAGCTGAATGCACTGGTTAGATTGAGAAAGAGCAGAAAAAAATGTATTGATCATGAACTTTGTGGATGCAATTTTGGGATTGTCTTATATGTAGGTTGCCTTATACACAAGTATATAGAAGGAAGACTAGCATTTGCATAGTGCCATCTGTAACCACTGAATGCCTCAAAGTGCTTTGTAGCAAATTAAGTACTTTTGAAGTATAGTCACTGTTGTAATGTAGGAAAGTCGTATCGGGCAATGGGACCCTGTGCGAGAACCTCTCCGGCTATGTCGAGGGCATCCTGAAACCCATTGTACAAAGAACCCCCAGCTTTTGTCGCGACACGACGGACTTCCTACAGAAACTCGGCACACATGGAGCAGTTGAACCAGGAGCGCTCCTCGTCACAATGGATGTCTCGGCACTCTACACCAGCATCCCCCATGACGATGGCATTGCTGCAACGGCCTCAGTGCTCAGCGCCAACAACTGCCAGTTTCCAGATGCAATTTTACATCTCATCCACTTCATCCTGGACCACAATATCTTCACCTTCAACAACCAGTTCTTCATCCAGACACACGGAACAGCCATGGGGACCAGATTCGCACCTCAATATGCCAACATCTTCATGCACAGGTTCGAACAAGACTTCACCGCACGGGACCTTCAACCGATGCTATACACTAGATACATCGATGACATTTTCTTCCTTTGGACTCATGGTGAACAATCACTGAAACAACTATATGATGACATCAACAAGTTCCATCCCACCATCAGACTCACCATAGACTACTCTCCGGAATCGGTTGCATTCTTGGACACACGCATCTCCATTAAGGACGGTCACCTCAGCACCTCACTGTACCGCAAGCCCACGGATAACCTCACGATGCTCCACTTCTCCAGCTTCCACCCTAAACACGTTAAAGAAGCCATCCCCTACGGACAAGCCCTCCGTATACACAGGATCTGCTCGGATGAGGAGGATCGCAACAGACACCTCCAGACGCTGAAAGATGCCCTCATAAGAACAGGATATGGCGCTCGACTCGATTGATCAACAGTTCCAACGCGCCACAGTGAAAAACCGCACCGACCTCCTCAGAAGACAAACACGGGACACAGTGGACAGAGTACCCTTCGTTGTCCAGTACTTCCCCGGAGCGGAGAAGCTACGGCATCTCCTCCAGAGCCTTCAACATGTCATTGATGAAGACGAACATCTCGCCAAGGCCATCCCCACACCCCCACTTCTTGCCTTCAAACAACCGCACAACCTCAAACAGACCATTGTCCGCAGCAAACTACCCAGCCTTCAGGAGAACAGTGACCATGACACCACACAACCCTGCCACAGCCACCTCTGCAAGACGTGCCGGATCATCGACACAGATGCCATCATCTCACGTGAGAACACCATCCACCAGGTACACGGTACATACTCTTGCAACTCGGCCAACGTCGTCTACCTGATACGCTGCAAGAAAGGATGTCCCGAGGCATGGTACATTGGGGAAACTATGCAGACGCTGCGACAACGGATGAATGAACACCGCTCGACAATCACCAGGCAAGACTGTTCTCTTCCTGTTGGGGAGCACTTCAGCGGTCACGGGCATTCGGCCTCTGATATTCGGGTAAGCGTTCTCCAAGGCGGCCTTCGCGACTGTGGTGAACCATCGTTGGTTACCACTGGGGGTTGTTATTATGTTACTGTTGGGCTAGGGTGTTGTCACTGTGGGGGTTGTACAATGTTGTTGGGTTAGGGTGTTTACCTGTTATAAGTGTTATCATGGCATATCCCGGTGGGGCCCCGCCTCCGGTGGCGAGGTATAAGACCCTCTGCTCCGGCAGGACCCCTTCAGTCTGAACTGGTGTATTCGTGTTAGTAGTTCCATTGTTAGACAATAAAAGCCTTCAATACTGAAGCCTTGTTCCACGTGCTTGATTGTCGCGCATCAATTTTATTGTCTAACAGAAAACTCTCAGCTGTACAAAAAAGAGTATGGAACAGATCTTGAAACCAGATCGTCTGGCGCTGGACCCACGTGCGGTCGGTGCCGCTAACACCTTCGACCACTGGTGGAAGTGTTTCGAAGACTACCTGGCTGCCTCTGTAGCTATTACTACAGACAGTGACAAACTCCAAGTCCTCCACGCAAGGGTAAGCGACACGATTTATCTCGCGATTCGTGCGGCTACCACTTACCCGAGGGCCGTCGAGCTCCTGAAGAAACAATACACGAAACCACCCAACGAGATACACGCTCGTTACCTCCTCGCTACACGACGTCGGCAGTCGGGCGAAACCATGGAGGACTACGCCAATGAGCTCCTGCAGCTTGCCAGGGGTTGCGATTGTAAAGACGTATCAGCCGAACAATACATGTACGACCTCGCCCGAGACGCGTTCATAGCAGGGGTAGGGTCCTCGTACATCCGGCTTAAATTGCTGGAAAAGGGGAACCTCGACTTGACCCAAGCGATGGAGATGGCGGAGATGCTGGAAGCGGCGTCGAAAAGCTTGGCGCTGTACCCCGAGGACCACGTGCAGTCAACGTGGCAGGAGCAAGCTCAGCTCCCTCCTCGCCCCGCGAACCCGCGCTCCCAGATCGATCCGACGACGGCGGCAGCTCCAGGTGGCCAGCGATGCTATTTTTGCGGTGGGGCCAAGCATCCACGGCAACAGTGTCCGGCAAGAACGGCTATCTGCAGCCAGTGCGGTAAAAAAGGCCACTACGGTAAAGTCTGCAGGTCGAAGTCTAAAAACGGCAGTGCAGCTTGTAACCCTCCAGAACGGAGACAATCTCCTTCGGCGTCGCAGTACCCACGAGGTCCGACCACGAGCGAACCCAGGACAGCGCCATCGTGGCTGACGGAGGAGGAGGAAGACCACCAGGAGTCGCTGCGTTTGGCGCCCTCGCCCACGTGCGATTCATGGGGGCGGCCATCATGGTCCACGACGACTAGGAGCGACCAGCAGGGGTCCTCAGCATCAACATCGGCGGCATGCAGTGACGCCCAGGGGCCAACGGTGGCGTCGATCTCCCTGGACCAGACTAAGCACCACAGGCTTGAGAATTCAATGATGGATATAAAGGTAAATGGTCGAACTGTGAATTGTCTGTTTGACAGTGGGAGCACCGAAAGTTTCATACACCCTGAAACTGCTAAAAGGTGTGGACTCCGGGTTCTCCCTGCCAAGCAGACAATTTCCATGGCATCACGGTCCCGGTCTGTACCGATCCAAGGACGATGTATGGTAACTCTAGAGGTACAGGGCACAATTTACGAGCAATACAGGCTCCTTGTGTTACCTCACCTTTGTGCGCCAATTCTCCTCGGACTAAATTTTATGGTCCACATGAAGAGTGTGATCCTACAGTACGGTGGGCCACTCCCTTCACTGGCAGTAGGGAATCAGCCGCAGCCTCCAAATTGCCCAAAGCGCCCCGCATGCAATCTTTCCACTCTGAAAATCACTACACCATCCCTATTTAAGAATCTGGTACCAGGCTGCAAGCCCATCGCTACTAAAAGTAGGCGTTACAGCGCTGAGGACCGGATCTTTATTAGATCTGAGGTTCAGCGGCTCCTCAAGGAAGGGATCATACAGGCCAGTGCTAGTCTGTGGAGAGCGCAGGTCGTGGTAGTCAAAAGCGGGAACAAACCTCGGATGGTCATCGACTACAGTCAGACCATTAATCGTTATACGCAGCTGGATGCGTATCCTCTCCCGCGCATTTCTGATATGGTCAATCAGATTGCGCAGTACCGAGTGTTCTCTACCATAGACCTTAAGTCCGCCTACCATCAGCTCCCCATCCGCCCAGAGGACCGACAATATACGGCTTTTGAGGCGGATGGTCGTCTATACCAATTCCTCAGGGTTCCATTTGGTGTCACCAATGGGGTCTCGGTCTTCCAGCGTGCTATGGACCGAATGGTGGACCAGAACGGGTTGCGGGCTACCTTCCCGTACCTGGATAACGTCACCATCTGCGGCCATGACCAGCAGGACCATGACACGAATCTCCAACACTTTCTGCGCACCGCATCTCGCCTGAACCTGACCTATAACAGGGAGAAGTGCGTATTCCGTACGCGCAGGTTAGCCATCCTCGGATACGTGGTGGAAAACGGGGTCATTGGCCCTGATCCAGACCGTATGCGCCCCCTTTCTGAACTTCCCTTGCCCGCTAGCACGAAAGCACTGAGGAGATGCCTCGGGTTTTTTTCGTACTATGCACAGTGGGTCCCCAATTACGCGGACAAAGCTCGTCCGCTCATCAAGTCCACGACCTTCCCACTTACGCCGGAGGCCCAATTGGCCTTCAAGGCTTTGAAAAGCGACATTTCGAAAGCCACGATGCACACGGTGGATGAATCCATCCCTTTCCAGGTGGAGAGTGATGCATCTGATTTCGCCCTAGCCGCCACACTAAACCAGGCAGGCAGGCCCGTCGCGTTCTTTTCCCGCACCCTTCAGGGCCCTGAAATTCGGCACTCAGCGGTGGAGAAGGAGGCTCAGGCCATTGTGGAGGCAGTCAGACACTGGCGCCATTACCTGGCGGGGAAGCAGTTCACTCTGATCACGGATCAACGATCCGTGGCGTTTATGTTCAGCAACACGCAGAGGAGCAAGATCAAGAACGATAAGATCTTGCGGTGGAGAATTGAGCTCTCCACCTATAATTACGATATTATGTATCGTCCAGGGAAGCTCAATGAGCCCTCGGATGCCCTCTCGCGCGGAACATGCGCCATCATGCAGGAGGACCGCTTGAAGGCCCTCCACAATGACTTGTGTCATCCTGGAGTCACCCGACTCTACCATTTCGTCAAAGCCCGCAACCTGCCCTATTCGGTGGAGGATGTCAGGTCAGTAACGAGAAGCTGTCGGATTTGCGCAGAATGCAAACCACACTTTTATCGACCAGACCGGGCACAATTGGTCAAGGCCACTCGCCCTTTTGAGAGGCTGAGTGTGGATTTTAAAGGCCCCCTTCCCTCAACGGACCGGAACGTCTATTTCCTCAACATAATAGACGAGTACTCCCGGTTCCCGTTTGTTGTCCCCTGTGCGGACACGTCGACTGCCACCGTCATCAAGGCATTCAGTGAGCTTTTTACCCTGTTCGGGTACCCCTGCTACATTCATAGCGACAGGGGCTCGTCGTTCATGAGCAACGACTTGAGGCAATTCCTGCTCTCATTCGGGATTGCCTCTAGTAGAACCACGAGCTACAACCCTAGGGGTAACGGACAGGTGGAAAGGGAGAATGCTACAGTCTGGAAGGCTGTCCTACTGGCACTGAAATCCAGGGGCCTTCCAGTCTCCCGTTGGCAGGAGGTCCTTCCAAATGCGCTCCATTCTATCCGCTCCCTCCTGTGTACGGCAACCAATGCTACTCCCCACGAGAGGATGTTCTCATTCCCTCGGAAGTCGTCCTCGGGGATCTCATTACCAGCCTGGTTGACGTACCCAGGACCCGTCCTTCTGCGGCGACATGTGAGGGCTCGCAGGTCCGACCCCTTGGTCGAACCGGTCCAACTCCTCCACGCCAACCCTCAGTATGCCTATGTGGCATATCCTGACGGGCGAGAGGACACTGTCTCCATTAGAGACCTGGCACCCGCAGGGGACGTAGCAACTCCTGTCGCTCCCATTCCCCCTGTCACGAATCCACTACTACTCATTGCTTCCCCAGACGTGGCGCGGTCAGCACCGGGACCAGTGCATAACAGTTCTACTCCCATGTACAGCTTGCCTGAGACTCGGAGATCGGCGCCACCACCGAAGGTTCCAGGATCCCCTGCACCATCGCCTCACCAGGGCCAACCGGCCCGGGAGTCCTTGAGGGGACAGCCGGACGTTGTTTTGGAGAGAACGCCACCGCAAGCACCTGCTCCGGTTTCGCAACCGGTGTTGAGGAGATCACAGCGTCGGTGCGGTCCTCCAGACCGTCTGGACTTGTGAATTCTGTACATATGACCTGTTTTTTTTTTTGCACCCCGCCGCCTTTTGTTTTTAAAGGAGGGGTGAATGTGGTGAACCATCGTTGGTTACCACTGGGGGTTGTTATTATGTTACTGTTGGGCTAGGGTGTTGTCACTGTGGGGGTTGTACAATGTTGTTGGGTTAGAGTGTTTACCTGTTATAAGTGTTATCATGGCACATCCCGGTGGGGCCCCGCCTCCGGTGGCGAGGTATAAGACCCTCTGCTCCGGCAGGACCCCTTCAGTCTGAACTGGTGTATTCGTGTTAGTAGTTCCATTGTTAGACAATAAAAGCCTTCAATACTGAAGCCTTGTTCCACGTGCTTGATTGTCGCGCATCAGCGACACACGACGGCGCAGAGTCGCTGAGCAGAAACTGATAGCCAAGTTCCGCACACACGAGGACGGCCTCAACTGGGATATTGGGTTCATGGCACACTATTTGTAACCCCCACAGAGTTTCACTGGCTGTCTTGTCTGGAGACAATACACATCTTTTTAGCCTGTCTTGATGCTCTCTCCACTCACATTGTTTTGTTTCTTAAAGACTTGATTAGTTGTAAGTATTCGCATTCCAACCATTATTCATGTAAATTGAGTCTCTGTCTTTATATGCTCTGTTTGTGAACAGAATTCCCACTCACCTGAAGAAGGGGCTTGCAGCTCTGAAAGCTTGTGTGGCTTTTGCTACCAAATAAACCTGTTGGACTTTAACCTGGTGTTGTTAAACTTCTTACTGTAATGTAGGAAACACAGAGACTAATTTGCACAGAGCAAACTTCCACAAACAACAATCTGATAGTGACCAGGTAATCTCTTTTTGTGATGTTGATTGAAGGATAAATATTAGCCAAGGCACCTGGGATAATTTCCCTATTCTTTATTGAAATAGTGCCATGGGATCTTTTACATCCAAGTTAAGCAGGCAGACTGAGCCTCAGCTGAATGATTAATTCGAAAGACAGCACCTCCAATCGTGCAGCATTCACTCGGTACTGCACGGGAGTGTCAGCCTTGTTTTTTGGGCTTAAACCCTGGAATGGGACTTGAACACAGTAAGAGGGACTTGAAGCCAGAGTTAGAGACGAGAGTGTTATCAACTGAGCCATAGCTGTCACTACGAATGTCTTTATACATTTTCCACAGAAACGTTATATATACTTACCTTGTATTATCCTCCGTGGTGACAGCCTCAAAATGAGGATAAATTATGCAGTTCCTCACCGATTTCTGGTGCGGAGCTGATGCCGCCGTTGGAAATCAGGTTGTCAGAGACTCGTGGAGGCCGTGGTGCCCAGCAAGGATCTCGTGAAACGGCCTCCACTTGGGAGAATCCCCCCACCCCCTTAGTTTCTTGCCTCTATACTCTGAGGAATGTGCTTCAAAACTATGAGGTTATATTTGTAATCCGCTGCTTCTAAACCTTTGCTCAATGGTGTCCTTGTTTGCAGCGGGGTGTGAACAGCCGGAAAATTCCGGTCAATGTGGTTGATTGATGCAGACTGTAATGACAAAAGTGGCCCACTTGGCAGCATGCTTGTTCTTTGAGCATTTTCAGAATCTTCAACATTCAGTCTGGTTTTTTTTATTCCAGTGCGTTTTCGTTTCAAATTTTCATCCTTTATGAGCACTTGTAGCACCTAAATTTACTATATTTTGTTTTGATTCATTGAATAATTTGAATTCAGATTTCAACATCTGCCAAGGTGCGATTCAGACCCAGGACCCTCTGGGTCCTTGGGTCAGCGGGATATTCTGCTTGATATTTGCAGGCTAAACCTGTGATAGGATGATTAGCCTGGTGTGCGTGCGTGTGCGTGCGTGCAGGTGTGTGCGTGCGTGCGTGTGTGTGTGTGCATGTGTGCGTGTGCATGCAGGTGTGTGCGTGTGTGACATGTGGCCGAACCAGCTGGCAGGTGTGAGCGATCGGGGCTGGCTGAGGGCCCGAGTGCTGCGTTGGTGGCGTCCAGAGCTACCAGTAGTGGTTTTCTGAAAAGTGGGAAGTTTTAAGTTTTTAAAGTTGTTTTTTAACTTCTTAAGTTTTAAGTTTCTAAAGTTTATTTATTAGTTACAAGTAGGCTTACATTAACACTGCAATGAAGTTACTGTGAAAATCCCCTAGTTGCCACACTCCGTGCCTGTTCGGGTACACTGAGGGAGAATTTAGCATGGCCAATGCACCTAACCCGCACGTCTTTCGGACTGTGGGAGGAAACCGGAGCACCTGGAGGAAACCCACACAGACACGAGCAAACTCCACACAGACAGTGACCCAAGCCGGGAATCGAACCCGGGTCCCTGGCGCTGAGAGGCAGCAGTGCTATCCACTGTACCACCCTCTCCCGGGAAGGGAGATTATTGCTGAGAAAGAAGTTGTTCCAGCAATTGATGGGTCAGCTTAAGCCACAAATCAAGCACAAAATCTATTTGGACAATCTGAGAGTTAGCCCAGGAACAACAATTTAGCAGATGGAACTGTGTGCGGGAATCAGGTTTTTTCGTAAGAGCAGCTTTAACGAGGACATTGGCAATTTACAACAGCCTACAAGCGTAGTTGATTCTGCAGGTACACATTGATGCTTTATAATGGCCTTTAGATTACTGGAGTGCGTCATTGATAATTGGAATAGTATTTTAATTTGACCTGTTAAATTTCATTTCAATTTTTGTTAATTTATTATTGGTGCCCCCTTAATAGCTCTTATTACCTTTTCTAGTTGATCAGGTGTAGAAAGGTTCAGTGTATTTCTGAATGGAATGTTGTGACCCATTCTGCATTTTTAATACATAATCAATGCTTCAATTAATTTTTTTATATAGCTCTTGGACTTCCATTTGCCACCTTCAATAAATTTGAGTTTCGTCCAAAACTCTGATGCCCATATTCCTAACTTGCACCAAGTCCCAATCATCTGCTCCTTCCCTGCCTGGATTTTAAAATTCTGATCCTTTTTTTCAAATTCCTCCATGATGTAAAGCTCTCCTTATCATTGTATTTTCCCACAGTCTTACAGCCTCAGTTAGCACTGCTGCCTCATAGCGCCAAGGACCCGGGTTCAATTCCCGGCTTGGGTCACTGCCTTTGCGGAGTCTGCATGTTCTCCCCATGTCTGCGTGGGTTTCCTCCGGGTGCTCCAGTTTCCCCCTACAGTCATAGAATAGAATAGAATAGAATCCATACTGTGCAGAAGGAGGCCATTCAGCCCATCGGATCTGCACCGACAATAATCCCACTCAGGCCCTATCCCACATATTTACCCTGCTAATTCCTCTAAGCTACACATCCCGGGCCACTAAGGGGTAATTTAACATGGCCAATCAACCTAATCCGCATATCTTTGCGCCGAAAGAGATGCTGGTTAGATGCATTGGCCATGCTAAATTCTCCCTCAGTGTACCTGAACAGGCGCCGGAGAGTGGCGACTAGGGGATTTTCACAGTAACGTAATTGCAATGTTAATGTAAGCCTACTTGTGACACTAATAAATAAACTTAAAAGATATCTGCTCGTCTTCGATTCTGGCCTCATGTACATCCCCGTTTTAATCACTTCACCTGCCTAGGCCCTAAGCCCTGAAAATCCCTCCCTAAACCTTTAGCCTTTCCCCCACCCTCTCCTCCTTTAAAACGCTTCTTAAAACCTACCTCTTTGATCGAGCTTTTGACTATTTGTCCGATGTCTCCTTTTGTGGCTCAGCGTCACGTTTTGCTTGATATCGCTCCTGTGGAACATCTTGGGAATTTTAATTATGTTAAGGGTACGATATAAATGCCAGTGTTTTTTGATATTCTTTCTCAGATTGAATCTGTACATTATTAGCTTGTAATTCTTCCGCCATGCCTGGAGCAACTCTCAGCATCTGCCCCCGTGTCTTAGGAATTAAAAAAAATATACTGAGTTTCTTTTTTTAGAAAGGAAAACTTTGTTGCAGTCAAAGATAAGCCTAGCCCAATGCCTGCTGTGTTAATACTTGAGGGTGTGCTCTGCCTGACCTGATGCCTGCCCCAAGCCCCATGTCACCAGTCGTGTTGTCTACCCCTAATTCAGTGCATCCTGGCCTCATGTTTTCTGTTTACTTGCTTCCATCTACTGCCCCAGTTGTTAGTTATAGCCACCATAGTCCCTGCTGATGTCTTCAGATCCAGTGATTCAGCTGTGCTGGTGTTGTCACCAGTCCAAGGTGCCTCGTGCCCATGATGGATCTTGACAGTGTGAAAACAGGAGAATTAATGCAGGGATATGATCTTGGTGTTTGGGGGAGAGGCTGCCTCTGATGGGACAGGGGATCCCCAAAGGAGTTTCCCCCTTTCTCTCCAACAGTAGCCTACGCAGTGAAAGCTACCCGCCTGGTCTCCACCTTCTCCTGTCGCCAGTAAAATAGTGGTGGAGGCAAAATGAGGCCCTTACATTGCCAATAAGGACCTCATTAGACCCAAGGGCGAGTGGACTTCCTGATGTCTTCCCCATCCACCATAATATGAGAGACAGGCCAGGGGTGGGTGGGTGGGAGGGCCATGCGCTTTATTTAATGAGACCCCTGCCTCAAATATCCTGGGAGGTCGGGGTAAAATCCAACTCTATATAATAATAAAGATAGAATGTATGTTTCCATATATAGATGTTTCCACTAGTAGGAAAATCTAGAACCAGAGGGCACAACCTCAGGCTAAACTCGCTGCCAGAGGAGGTAGTAGAAGCAGATATGATAGTGAGTTTTAAGGGGCGTCTGGACAAATACATGAATAGGATGGGAATTGAGGGATATGGTTCCTGAAAGGGTAGGGGGTTTTAGTTCAGTTGGGCAGCATGGTCGGTGCAGGCTTGGAGGGCTGAAGGGCCTGTTCCTGTGCTGTAATTTTCTTTGTTCTTTGTTCTAAATGGACGATCCTTTAAAAAAGACATGAGGAGGAATTTCTTCAGCCAGAGGGTGGTGAATCTGTGGAACTCTTTGTCGCAGAAGGCTGTGGAGGTCAGGTCATTGAGTGTCTTTAAGACAGAGATAGATAGGTTCTTGATTAATAAGGAGATTGGGATTATGGGGAAAAAGGAGAATGGGGATGAGAAAAATATCAGCCATGATTGAATGGCGGAGCAGACTCGATGGGCCGAGTGGCCTAATTCTGCTCCTATGTCTTATGGTCTTATGGTATGACTTTAAACTGGTAATGAATTATATCTGTGCGCCCAGTTCTATTTATTGACAAACTTATTCGAAGACTTAACTTAGGGTGTGATCTTACCGGCGGTACATACCATGCTCCCGCTGCAGCAAAGTCAGAGAATTTGGTGCCCAGCCAAACCTCCATTCAGTACAGCGGGATGGGAAAATCCCGCAAGAATGAACGGCCGTAATATTCCGGCCTCAGTATTGAATGCTACAGTGCTGTGCCTCTGAAACTTGACTACTCGATGCCCCCTGAATTCCCTTTTCTCTTGATATGGTAATACTTTTGTGACATCGATAATGCGTAAACTATCATGATAAAATCTGCTGTTACTTTGAGTCGGTAATATTGAGCCCTCCCAACACTTGGCACATCCTGGTACAAGAAACTCACATTTGCCTGTCGTCATATCTTTCAAAAGGAAATAATTTCAGGGCTTGTGATGAAAGAGTGGGATGTGGGTGTCGCTGGCTGGCCAGCATTTATTGCCCATCCCTAGTTGCCCTTGTTCAGAGGGCAGTTAAGAGTCAACCACATTGCTGTGTGGCTCTGGAGTCACATGTAGGCCAGACCAGGTAAGGACGGCAGATTTCCTTCCCTAAAGGACATTAGTGAAACTGATGGGTTTTTCCGACAATCGGCAACTGTTTGATGGTCATCAGTAGATTCTTAATTCCAGATATTTTTATTTTATTGAAGTCAAATTCCGCCATCTGCTGTGGCGGGATTCAAACCTGAGTCCCCAGAACATTAGCTGGGTTTCTGGATTAATAGTCTAGCGATAATTCCACTTGGCCGTTGCCTCCCCTGAATTGGATAGTTCTTTCAAAGAGCTAGCACAGGCATGATGGGCCGCATAGCTTACTTCTCTGCTGGATACTTGTGACTTTTGCCATGGAAGATTAACTACATATTTCAGATTTAGAAAAGCAATCTTTTCAGCATCTTACTGTTAACCATTCCAGGAATCCGTATAATTTGCAGTTGGACGCCTTATGATTCAGAAGATAGGATTGGACAAATCAGTTGAATTTAATTGCACAACCTTTGCTGCTTTCCGGCTAATCCCACAAAAACACGTACAAAAATTCATGCAACAGCTATCTTCTCTTTCAGTCCCGCTTCAAAACTTTCCCATGTTTTTTTCCCCGGCATTTGGGTAAAGCTGTGCTGAAACTTGTATCTGAAAATTACCATTCCTCACATTGTATGTACGCTGGTTGGTGTATCTTTGATGATTCATTAAATATCTTTGATGAATCAATCTCACAAATAAAAGATGTGGAAATGGATTATTTTGATCTCTGCATGGGAACGCTGACTCCATTAAGACAAGAGCTGCTGTTTATCCATTAACTATCTGATGTCCATTCTGACTGAAAGCATTAAAGAGATTAGAGAGCTTTGTTCCACTTCTAATGGGATAGCAAGACTAATTAGCTAGGTTACGATAGAATGAAACACGTTCCTCCCAGAGCCACAGTTGTATTGATAGAAAGAAAGTCTGAAGGGGGAAATTACAGCCAGTTGTGGGTGTATACAGTATAGCTGTCAATATCGGAGGAGAGGCAAGATAGAAAGGGTTTCAGATAGAAAACCTCCCTTTAGTCCAGTTCCCACAGTTGTATGATTTGGCATTCTAAGATACAGTTTAATGCTCAATTGATTCACACATCAGAAATATAGATGGTTTACTGGAAGGAAGGACTGGGGCAATTGCCTGGGCATTCCACTGGGGAAGGAAATCTGTCCTTTACGGGGCTGGGTACTTACAAATACTCTGCTTTATTGCTTGTGCCTGGATGAATAGTCGATCAAAAAGCTTTCTGCTGGCACAAGAGAATCTACGAGATGTTAGATGGCACGACTAATTTGGATGAACCAGTGCAGAGACAGAATGGAGCAGAAGGGACTGAAACCTCTCGGGAAAAGTGTTGTTTAGCTTGTCCTGCTGTTTAGGTTCAGATACAGAAACCACTCAGTTTACTTTCAGCTGAGGTTTTTCCTATTTTCCCTGTTCTCCTCCCTCCCCCCCAACATTCTCCAAGTTCTGATGAGCACAGGCCAATGACAGATGCAAGGAATCTTTTGCACCAAGTATTTTGAATTATTTAATAGCCTTAATTCAGCAATGTAAATATTGTCAAATGAAGAATTTACAGTTCATTTAGTATCAGGTTGTGTAGAAAAGGGCGGCACGGTGGCACAGTGGTTAGCACTGCTGCTTCACAGCTCCAGGGACCTGGGTTCGATTCCCGGCTTGGGTCACTGTCTGTGTGGAGTTTGCACATTCTCCTCATGTCTGCGTGGGTTTCCTCCGGATGCTCCAGTTTCCTCCCACAGTCCAAAGATGTGCGGGTTAGGTTGATTGGCCATGCTAAAATTGCCCCTTAGTGTCCTGAGATGCGTAGGTTAGAGGGATTAGCGGGTAAATATGTAGGGATAAGGGGGTAGGGCCTGGGTGGGATTGTGGTTGGTGCAGACTCGATGGGCCAAATGGCCTCTTTCTGCACTGTAGGGTTTCTATGATTCTATGATATAGGAAAAGGACATTCAGTCCAACCTGTTGTGATGATGTTAATTTTCCGCAGTAGAGGAGCATATGCCTTACCTGTGCCTATATCTCTTTATACGTCTTCCACCTTCTTAAGCTATTTTTAACTGTGTAAATGCCTCTGCTTCAATCACTAACTCTGTTCACGTACTATAATGTAATGACTCAGGAAGCCCGACTGGAAAGGAACATAGTCTATTACAGAATGCAAAGTAAAACTACGACTGTGGTGCACACATACTAGTCCTTCCTTGGGACTACAGTTCAGCAGGCCCAGTCCTGGGCCTGCCTTATAAAAGGCTAAGATAATGAGTTCCAGCCAAACAGGCCACCGCCTGTTACCAGGGGAACTTGTACTCAATGAGCTCCCAGGGAGATCAATCAGTGATTCTCCATGGACCCTGTAGGGTTATCACCTTTATGGAGTTCCATTCATCTGTAGTCTATTGCTGGAATTTTACTGCCCCGCTTGCCCGAGGCTCGTAAGATCCCGCCCGATGCCAACAGAGAATGCCATTTTGCGAGCCTCAGGCGGGCATGCCGATAAAACTCCGGCATATATATATATAAGTTGAATCTTCTGTCCATGTCCCATGCCTCTCAGTTATTGGAAACAGTTGTCTATTCTATTTAATCCTATCATGTAGCGACATTTAACGCTGGCAGTGAGATTCCTGCTCAATGCCATGTGGTCTGCCTGCTCTCATTCCTCTTGAACTTTATAGTGAACCACTTGCTCGGCCATCCCAGAGCCAGCCACATTGCTGTGGATCTGGAATCACAGGCCAGTTACAGACAGCAGGTTTCCATCCCTAAAGGACAAGAATGAACCAGATGGCTTTTTTATGACAATTGCCAATAGTTTTGTGGTCACCATTAGACTAGCTTTTAATTCCAGGTTTATTAATTGAATTTCAATTCCTCCAGCTGTGGTGGGATTTGAACCCATATCCCTAGAGCATTACCCTGGGCCTCTGTATTCCTAGTCCAGTGGTTGGTTACCACGATGCCACTTCCTTCCCCCTAACATGAAGGTGCGAGAGACACAATATAAATTCGAACTCTTTGATTTACAATTAGAAATAACACATTTGTGAATACTTTTTATTTGTTGGCTGCTGTGCAGCATTTTGTTGACCATCCCTAACTGCCCTTGAAAAGCTGGTGAGCCACGTTCTTGAACTCCAATACTGTTAGGGAGTCAAGTTCCAAGATTTTGACCCTGCAACGGTGAAGGAAAGGCGGTATAGTCCCAAATCAGGAAGGTGTGTGCGATGGAGAGGAACTTGCACTTGGTGGTGTTCCTATACATCTGCTGCCCTCATCCTTTTAGACGCTAGAGCTTGCAGATTTGCTAAGTGCTATTTGTTGCAGTATATGGCACAACCCTGTTTTCACGATGCATTGGTGTTGAAGGGTGTAATTGATTCATGTTTCCGGTGAGCATGAAACCCCAGATTTCTCTGCTGTTCCACATCACCCAACTTTCCCCTTTTCAAAACGTTATGAACTTTTATTTATTTTCATCCAAATGTGCCACCTCGCACTTCTTTACTTATTGCACCATTTTCTCAATATTCCCTTTCATATTTGCCATGTTGTGTGTGAACGACTCCTCGATGTGAATCATTGGTATACAGAATAAACAGAAGTTGGCTCAGAACAGAATTCTGTAAGGCACAGCTGACCATTCCCATTACATTGAGAAATTACCCTGAATTACTACTGTCTGTTCGCTCCCTTCTGTCCAGTTTTTATTCCAATTTCCTGCCTTCACTCACGAAGGCTTTCGGAAAGTTCATTAACACAACATCCACTGCCCTTCCCCCAAACACAACATCCACTGCCCTTCCCTCAAACACAACATCCACTCCCCCTCCCCCAAACACAACATCCACTCCCCCTCCCCCAAACACAACATCCACTGCCCTTCCCCCAAACACAACATCCACTCCCCCTCCCCCAAACACAACATCCACTGCCCTTTCCCCAAACACAACATCCACTGCCCTTCCCCCAAACACAACATCCACTCCCCCTCCCCCAAACACAACATCCACTGCCCTTCCCCCAAACACAACATCCACTGCCCTTCCCCCAAACACAACATCCACTCCCCCTCCCCCAAACACAACATCCACTGCCCTTCCCCCAAACACAACATCCATTGCTCTTCCCCCAAACACAACATCCACTGCCCTTCCCCCAAACACAACATCCACTCCCCCTCCCCCAAACACAACATCCACTGCTCTTCCCCCAAACACAACATCCACTGCCCTTCCCCCAAACACAACATCCACTGCCCTTCCACCATTGGCTGTTTCTGTTGCTTCCTCAAAGATAATTTGAATTAACTGAAATAAGTTAATTAACTGTACTTGTTAAAATATGGATTCTATCAGATGTTGAGGGAGGTGGAGGAAAACAAATTCATAGAATCATAGAAGCCCTACAGTGCAGAAGGAGACCATTCGGCCCTATTGAGTCTGCACCAACAACAATCCCACGCTGGCCCTATCCCCGTAACCCCATGCATTTACCCTAGCTAGTCTCCCTGACACCAAGGGGTAATTTTGCGTGGCTAATCCACCATACACCTTGGACTGTGGGAGGAACCCGGAGGAAACCCACGCAGACACGGGGAGAACGTGCAAACTGCATACAGCCAGTGACCCAAGCCAGGAATCAAACCCGGGTCCCTGGTGCTGAGAGGCAGCAGTGCTAACCACTGTGCTGCCAAATCCTGTGGCTCTTGTGGAAACTGTTGCTAAGGCGGTTAAGTTCATTGGTGAAAGAAAGAACTATAAACTCTCCACAGGACAGAAAGAGGCCACCTGGCCCATCGAGTCTGTACCAGCTCTCTGGAAGAGCATCCCACCCATGCCCTCCCCTCCGCCCTATTCCTGTAGCCCCGTGTATTTACCATGGCTAATGTACCTAACCTACACATCTTTGGACACTTAAGTGGAAATTTAGCATGGTCAATCGACCTAACCCACACATCTTTGGACTGTAGGAGGAAACCAGAGGACCCGGAGGAAACCCATGCAGACGTGGGGAGAACAGTCACCCAGGGCTGGAATCAAGCCCAGGTTCCTGATACCATGAGGCAGCAGTGCTAACTGCTGTGACACAGTATTCCTTTTATGATACTGGGATGTTCCAAAGTTTCTCAGCCAATGAAATATTCGTGAAGTTACTGCTTTAGTCTCAGAAATTAACACGTGGCAAAATCCTACTAACCTTAATGTGTTGATGCCCAGGTAATCTGTTTTAAATTGTTTGAGGGATAAATATTGTCCAGCACACCCAGGGCAACCTGCCTTTCCTTTGCTCCAATAGTTGCCACAGGACCTTTTATTAGCAACTGAGAGACAGAAAGGCCTCAGTTTAACGTCACTCTGAGAGACAGCGTCCCTGACATTGCAGCAATCCCATCATCAGAAGTAAAGCACTTGAGGTGCCCAGTGGTTGTGAAAAGCGCAGTATAAATTCAAGCCTTGTTCTTTCCCACAGTATAGTACTGGGATTGTCAGTCTAAATGTGTGGTCCAATTATGCGGGCAGCATGGTGGCACAGTGGTTAGCACTGCTGCCTCACACGCCTGGGACCCAGATTTGATTCCGGTTTGGGTCACTGTCTGTGCGGAGTCTGCATGTTCTCCCCATGTCTGTGTGGGTTTCCTCCCACAATCCAAAATACATGCTGGTTAGGTTGATTGGCCATGCTAAATTCTCCCTCAGTGTACCCGAACAGGCGCTGGAGTGTGGCGACTAGGGAATCTTCACAGTAACGTCAATGCATGTTAATGTAAGCCACAGTAATGTGACACTAATAAATAAACTTTAACACAATCTCTGGAATGGTCCAAAACTATAATGACAGGTTGGGGAAAGGGAGTCCCTTTCTCATCGATAATCATAGAATCCTACAATGCAGAAGGAGGCTATTTGGCCCATCGAGTCTGCACTGACCACAATCCTACCCGGGCCCTATTCCCATAACCCCATGCAATTACCCTAGCTAGTCCCCCTGACACTAAGGGGCAATTTAGCATGGCCAATGCACCGAACCAGCACGTTCTTTGGACTGTGGGAGGAAATCGAAGCACCCGGAGGAAACCCACGCAGACACGGGGAGAACGTGCAGACACGGGGAGAACGTGCAGACTCCGCACAGACAGTGACCCAAAGCCGGGAATTGAACCCGGGTCCATGGTGCTGTGAGGCAGCTGTGCTAACCACTGTGCCACCGTGCTGTCCTTTTCTTTCCACTTTTGACTTTTTCACTCTCCATTACAGCTCAGCATTTCTCACAGCAACTCTGCAGTAAATGAATATAAACAAAGTTACAATTAGCCTCAGTCACTGAGAAGTAAAAAAAAGACGTTAACATGGAGGATTTTTAATAAAAATTGAGAGCGTTGCCTGTGTCCCCAGTATTACTATGGCTAGAAATGGCAGGAAGAGGAAAAGACCATTTATTCCATTTACCGAAGAATTAAAGTATAATTGAATCACAGTAATAACCTGTGGTTTTATAGTAGGTTGTAATTGAGCGCAGGCAGTTTGAATGCAAGGTTTGACCTGTGGTCTTGCTATTCAACTGGATTACAGGTTCTCAATTATAACCTATTCCACTTCTGCACAGTCATTATTGTTTAACTTTCCATCTTGGTTATTTATTTTTACACTTCTGTTCTCTCCTGATAGCGATGATCCATGCTGATACGAGATAGAACATTACAGAGCAGTACAGGCCCTTCGGCCCTCGATGTTGCGCCGACCTGTGAAACCAATCTAAAGCCCCACTAACCTACACTATTCCAATATCATCCATATGTTTATCCAATGACCATTTAAATGCCCTTAATGTTGGCGAGTCCACTACTGCTGCAGGCAGGGCATTCCACGCCCTTACTACTCTGAGTAAAGAACCTACCTCTGACATCTGTCCTATATCTATCGCCCCTCAATTTAAAGCTATGCCCCTCATGCTAGCTATCACCATCCGAGGAAAAAGGCTCTCACTATCCACCCCATCTAATCCTCTGATCATCTTGTATGCCTCTATTAAGTCACCTCTTAACCTTCTTCTCTCTAACGAAAACAACCTCAAGTCCCTCAGCCTTTCCTCATAAGACCTTCCCACCATACCAGGCAACATCCTAGTAAATCTCCTCTGCACCCTTTCCAATGCTTCCACATCCTTCCTATAATGTGGTGACCAGAACTGTACGCAATACTCCAAGTGCGGCCGCACCAGAGTTTTGTACAGCTGCAACATGACCTCCTGGTTCCGAAACTCAATCCCTCTACCAATAAAAGCTAACACTCCGTACGCCTTCTTAACAACCCTATCAACCTGGGTGCCAACTTTCAGGGATCTATGCACATGGACACCGAGATCTCTCTGTTCGTCCACACTACCAAGTATCTTACCATTAGCCCAGCACTCTGTAATCCTGTTACTCCTTCCAAAGTGAATCACCTCACACTTTTCTGTATTGAGCTCCATTTGCCACCTCTCAGCCCAGCACTGCAGCTTATCTATGTCCCTCTGTAACGTGCAACATCCTTCCGCACTGTCCACAACTCCAACGACTTTAGTGTCATCTGCAAATTTACTAACCCACCCTTCTACGCCCTCATCCAGGTCATTTATAAAAATGACAAACAGCAGTGGCCCCAAAACAGATTCTTGCGGTACATCACTAGTAACTGAACTCCAGGATGAACATTTCCCATCAACCACCACCCTCTGTCTTCTTACAGCTAGCCAATTCCTGATCCAAACCACTAAATCACCCTCAATCCCATGCCTCCGTATTTTCTGCAATAGCTTACCATGGAGAACCTTATCAAACGCTTTGCTGAAATCCATATACACCACATCAACCGCTTTACCCTCTTCCACCTCTTTGGTCACCTTCTCAAAGAACTCAATAAAGTTTGTGAGGCACGACCTACCCTTCACAAAACCGTGTTGACTATCCCTAATCAAATTGTTTCTTTCCAGATGATTATAAATCCTATCTCTTATAATCCTTTCCAAAACTTTTCCCACAGCAGAAGTAAGGCTCACTGGTCTATAATTACCAGGGTTGTCTCTACTTCCCTTCTTGAACAAGAGGACAACATTTGCTATCCTCCAGTCTTCTGGCACTATTCCTGTAGACAATGACGACATAAAGATCAAAGCCAAAGGCTCTGCAATCTCCTCCCCGGCCTCCCAGAGAATCCTGGGATAAATCCCATCCGGCCCAGGGGACTTATCTATTTTTACCCTTTCCAGAATTGCTAACACCTCCTCCTTATTAACCTCAATCCCATCTAGTCCAATAGCCTGGATCTCAGTATTCTCCTCGACAACATTGTCTTTTTCCTGCGTGAATATTGACAAAAAATATTCATTTAGCACCTCTCCTATCTCTTCAGGCTCCACGCACAACTCCCCACTACTGTCCTTGACTGGCCCTAATCTTACCCTAGTCATTCTTTTATTCCTGACATACCTATAGAAAACCTTAGGGTTTTCCTTGATCCTACCTGCCAAAGACATCTCATGTCCCCCTCCTGGCTCTTCTTAACTCTCTCTTTAGGTCCTTCCTGGCTAACTTGTAACTCTCAAGTGCCCTAACTGAGCCTTCATGTCTCCTCTTTACATAAGTCTCCTTCTTCCTCTTCACAAGAGATTCAACTTCTTTAATAAACCACGGTTCCCTCACTCAACCATTTCCTCCCTGCCTGACAGGTACATACTTATCAAGGACACCCAGTAAGCTGTTCCTTGAACAAGCTCCACATTTCAATTGTGTCCATCCCCTGCTGAGGTATAATTCTCTCAGCATCAGCAGTCAACCCTTACCTTATCCCGGTTGCCATTTCCATGTGTGAACCCAGCCAGTTTTGCCACACCAGCTTAACCATGGATTTGAATGGAGGTTAAACAGTTAAAGTTTTAAGTATATTTATTGGTCACAAGTAGGCTTACATTAACACTGCAGTAAAGTTATGTGAAAATCCCCTTGTCGCCAAACTCCGGTGCCTGTTCGGGTACACTGAGGGAGAATTTAGCACGGCCAATGCACCTAACCAACATGTTCTTTGGCCTGTGGGAGGAAGTCGGAGCACCCGGAGGAAACCCACGCAGACACGGGGAGAACGTGCAGACTCCACACGGACAGTGACCCAAGCCGGGAATTGAACCCGGGTCCCTGGCGCTGTGAGGCAGCAGTGCTAACCACTGTGCCACCGTGCCGGCCCAAAATCTCAAGTGAAAGCTGGTATCAGTAAGAAAAAGAACACGAAGCACAAATTGTTGTAAAAACACAACTGGTTTTGGGTATTTCTGAGTTGTGGATGTTACAGACTTACAGATCATGTTAAACTTTATCATCTTATGGCCACTGTTGCGGCGATTTCCATTTCCTGTACAGTATATGAATCCGTAATAAGCACCAGGTCGACATGGACACTGCCTCTCATTGCTTCCTTGAATTATTAACAATGCTGCATTACATTGACCAGGATTGATTCTAAGACAATCACCACCACTTACATTCTCTTTGTCTTTTTGTCCATGGCATCTTTGTCAATCTCTCCCCAGTTTCCATCCAAGGCCTCTACCTATCCAACCCTTACTGCCAATTCATACACGGGCAGCATGGTGGCACAGTGGTTAGCACTGCTGCCTCACAACTCCAGAGACCCGGGTTCAATTCCAGCCTCGGGTGACTGTGTGGAGTTTTCACGTTCTCCCCGTGTCTGCGTGGGTTTCCTCCCACACTCCAAAGATGTGCAGGTTAGGTGGATTGGGCATGCTAAATTGCCCTTTCATGTACCAAGATATATAGGTTAGATGGGATTAGCCATGGTAAATGTGTGGGAATTTGGGATAGTGCCGGATGGAGAGGACCTGGGCAAGATACTCTGTTGGAGAGTCCGTGCAGACTTGATGGGCTGAATGGCCTCTTCTGCACTGATTCTATGATTCTATGTACAATATATGAATCCATAATAAATACCAGGTCGAGATGAACACTGCCTCTCATTGCTTCCTTGAACTGTTAACAATGCTGCATTACATTGACCAGGATTGATTCTAAAACAATCACCACCACTTACATTCTCATTATCTTTTTGTCCATGGCATCTTTGTCACTCTCTCCCCAGCCTCCACCTAACATCTTCATTTATCCAGCCCTTACAGCTGCACACCATCCGCAGCGTGTTTTGTGGCGGCAGAGGTGACCTGCCATTGTTGTCGAGGGGAGTACTGAGATGCAGGCTGTTGGACTGGACGGGATTGATGTTCATAAGGAGGAGGTGTTAGCAATTCTGGAAAGGGTAAAAATAGATAAGTCCCCTTGGCCGGATAGGCTTTATCCTAGGATTCTCTGGGAGGCTAGAGAGGAGATTGCAGAGCCTTTGACTTTGATCTTTGTGTCGTCATTGTCTACAGGAACAGTGCCAGAAGACTGGAGGATAGCAAATGTTGTCCCCTTGTTCAAGAAGGGGAGTAGGGACAACCCTGGTAATTATAGACCGGTGAGCTTTATTTCTGTTGTGGGCAAAGTTTTGGAAAGGATTATAAGAGATAGGATTTATAATCACCTAGAAAGGAATAATTTGATTAGGGATAGTCAGCACAGTTTTGTGAAAGGTGGGTCGTGCCTCACAAACCTTATTGAGTTCTTTGAGAAGGTGACCAAAGAGGTGGAAGAGGGTAAAGCGGTTGATTTGGTGTATATGGACTTCAGCAAAGCGTTTGATAAGGTTCCCCATGGTAAACTTTTGCAGAAAATACGGACACATGGGATTGAGGGTGATTTAGTGGTTTGGATCAGGAATTGGCTAGCTGTAAGAAAACAGAGGGTGGTGGTTGATGGGAAATGTTCATCCTGGAGTTCAGTTACTCGTGGTGTACCGCAAGGATCTGTTTTGGGGCCACTGCTGTTTGTCATTTTTATAAATGACCTGGATGAGGGCGTAGAAGGATGGATTAGTAAATTTGCGGATGACACTAAAGTCGGTGGAATTGTAGACAGTGCAGAGGGAAGTGGCAGGTTACAGAGGGACACAGATAAGCTGCAGAGCTGGGCTGAGAGGTGGCAAATGGAGTTTAATGCGGAAAAGTGTGAGGTGATACACTTTGGAAGGAGTAACAGGAATACAGAGTACTGGGCTAATGGTAAGATACTTGGTAGTGTGGATGAACAGAGGGATCTGGGTGTCCATGTGCATAGATCCCTGAAAGTTGGCACCCAGGTTGATAGGGTTGTTAAGAAGGCGTACGGTGTGTTAGCTTTTATTGGTAGAGGGATTGAGTTTCGGAGCCGGGAGGTCATGCTGCAACTGTACAAAACTCTGGTGCGACTGCACTTGGAGTATTGCGTACAGTTCTGGTCGCCGCATTATAGGAAAGATGTGGAAGTGTTGGAAAGGGTGCAGAGGAGATTTACCAGGATGTTGCCTGGTATGGTGGGAAAATCGTATGAGGAAAGGCTGAGGACTTGAGGTTGTTTTCGTTAGAGAGAAGAAGGTTAAGAGGTGACTTAATAGAGGCATACAAAATGATCAGAGGATTAGATGGGGTGGACAGTGAGAGCCTTTTTCCTCGGATGGTGATGGCTAGCACGAGGGGACATAGCTTTAAATTGAGGGGTGAGAGATATAGGACAGATGTTAGAGGTAGGTCCTTTACTCAGAGAGTAGTAAGGGCGTGGAATGCCCTGCCTGCAGCAGTAGTGGACTCGTCAACATTAAGAGCATTCAAATGGTTATTGGATAAACATATGGATGATATTGGAATAGTGTAGATTAGATGGGCTTTAGATTGGTTCCACTGGTCGGCTCAGCATCGAGGGCCGAAGGGCCTGTACTGCGCTGGTATGTTCTATGTTCTATTGGCCAGTGGCGGGGTCTTTTGGTTCCGCCACTGTCGTTGGGGTTTCCTGTGGTTCACACCCTTAGCCGCCGAGTAGTTCACGGCAAGAGGTTGCCGTCAACTGGACCAGCCGGAAAATTCCGCCCGATATCTAACCTTGCCATTTCCTTTATTGTAAGCCCTTGCAGCTTGTTTCAGATTTGTTATTATTTCTCAGCATATTGGCATCGCTGGCAAATCCAGCATTTATTGCTCATTCCTAGTTGCCTCGAAATGATGCTGGTACTTCTTCTTGATCTGAAATTCATCTGAGCAGTTTAATATAACTGAATGGATTGCTAGTCCACTTCAGAGGACAGTAAAGAGGCAACCATGTTTGTGTGCGATGAGCAGCCCAAATCCAGTGTGGATGGCAGGCTTTCTTCCCTGAAAGACCATGGTGAATATGTTGAGTTTTTAACACAGTGCAATAAACATAGAAACATGGAAGGAGGAGGCCACTCGGCCCTTCAAGCCTGCTCCACCATTTATCACAATCATGGCTGATCGTCCAACTCAATAGCCTAATCCTGTTTTCCCCCCGTTTGCCTCAAGCGTTATATCCAGCCACCTCTTGAATACATTCAATGTTTTGGCATCAACTACTTCCTGTGGTAATGAATTCCACAGGCTCACCACTCTTTGGGTGAAGAAATGTCTCCTCATCTCCGTCCTAAATGGTCTATCGTCTATCCTCTGGTATGGACACCCCCACCATCGGGAATATCCTTCCTGCATGTACCCTGTCTAGTCTTGTTAGAATTTTATAAGTCTCTATGAGGTCCCCCCTCATTCGTCTGAACTCCAGCGAAAACAATCCTAACCTAGTCAATCTTTCCTCGTACATCAGACCCACCATCCCCGGAATCAGCCTGGTAAACCTTCGCTGCACTCCCTCGAGAGCAAGAACATCCTTCCTCAGAAAAGGAGACCAAAGCTGCACACAATACTCTAGGTGAGGCCTCACCAAGGCCCTGTATAATTGCAACAGCACATCCCTGCTCCTATACTCGAAACCTCTCGTAATGAAGGCCAACATGCCATTTGCCTTCTTTACCGCCTGCTGCACCTGCATGCTTACCTTCAGTGACTGGTGCACAAGGACACCCAGGTCCTGCTGCACACTCCCCTCTCTCAATTTACAGCCATTCAGGTAGCCTCTTGCTTTTGGTTCCAAGGTGAATAACCTCACATTTATCCAAACTATACTGCATCTGGCATTGATTTGTCCACTCACCCAACCTGTCCAGATCATGCTGTAACTTCATGGTAATTTCTATTGATACATAGAACATAGAACAGTACAGCACAGAACAGGCCCTTCGGCCCACGATGTTGTGCCGAGCTTTATCTGAAACCAAGATCAAGCTATCCCACTCCCTATCATCCTGGTGTGCTCCATGTGCCCATCCAATAACCGCTTAAATGTTTCTAAAGTGTCTGACTCCACTATCACTGCAGGCAGTCCATTCCACACCCCAACCACTCTCTGCGTAAAGAACCTACCTCTGATATCCGTCCTGTATCTCCCACCACGAACCCTATAGTTATGCCCCCTTGTAATAGCTCCATCCACCCGAGGAAATAGTCTTTGAACGTTCACTCTATCTATCCCCTTCATCATTTTATACACCTCTATTAAGTCTCCCCTCAGCCTCCTCCGCTCCAGAGAGAACAGCCCTAGCTCCCTCAACCTTTCCTCATATGACCTACCCTCCAAACCAGGCAGCATCCTGGTAAATCTCCTCTGCACTCTTTCCAGCGCTTCCACATCCTTCTTATAGTGAGGTGACCAGAACTGCACACAATATTCCAAATGTGGTCTCACCAAGGTCCTGTACAGTTGCAGCATAACCCCACGGCTCTTAAACTCCAACCCCCTGTTAATAAAAGCTAACACACTATAGGCCTTCTTCACAGCTCTATCCACTTGACTGGCAACCTTTAGAGATCTGTGGATATGGACCCCAAGATCTCTCTGTTCCTCCACAGTCTTCAGAACGCTACCTTTGACCCTGTAATCCACATTTAAATTTGTCCTACCAAAATGAATCACCTCACATTTATCAGGGTTAAACTCCATTTGTCATTTTTCAGCCCAGCTTTGCATCCTATCTATGTCTCTTTGCAGCCTATAACAGCCCTCCACCTCATCCACTACTCCACCAATCTTGGTGTCATCAGCAAATTTACTGATCCACCCTTCAGCCCCTTCCTCTAAGTCATTAATAAAAATCACAAAGAGCAGAGGACCAAGCACTGATCCCTGCGGCACACCGCTAGCAACCTGCCTCCAATCCGAAAATTTTCCATCGACCACCACCCTCTGTCTTCGGTCAGACAGCCAGTTACCTATCCAATCGGCCAACTTTCCCTCTATCCCACACCTCCTCACTTTCATCATAAGCCGACCATGGGGGACCTTATCAAACGCCTTACTAAAATCCATGTATATGACATCAACTGCCCTACCTTCATCAACACACTTAGTTACCTCCTCAAAAAATTCTATCAAATTTGTGAGGCACGACTTGCCCTTCACGAATCCGTGCTGACTATCTCGGATTAATCCGCATCTTTCTAAATGGTCGTAAATCCCATCCCTAAGGACCCTTTCCATCAATTTACCAACCACCGAAGTAAGACTAACCGGTCTATAATTACCAGGGTCATTTCTATTCCCTTTCTTAAACAGAGGAACAACATTCGCCATTCTCCAGTCCTCTGGCACCATCCCCGTGGACAGCGAGGACCCAAAGATCAAAGCCAAAGGCTCTGCAATCTCATCCCTTGCCTCCCACAGAATCCTAGGATACATTTCATCAGGCCCAGGGGACTTATCGACCTTCAGTTTATTCAAAACTGCCAAGACATCCTCCCTCCGAACATCTATTTCCTCCAGCCTATTAGCCTGTAACACCTTCTCTTCCTCAAAAACATGGCCCCTCTCCTTGGTGAACACTGAAGAAAAGTATTCATTCATCACCTCGCCTATCTCTACTGACTCCATACACAAGTTCCCACTACTGTCCTTGACCGGCCCTAACCTCACCCTGGTCATTCTTTTATTCCTCACATAAGAGTAAAAAGCCTTGGGGTTTTCCTTGATCCGACCCGCCAAGGACTTCTCATGTCCCCTCCTAGCTCTCCTAAGCCCCTTTTTCAGCTCATTCCTTGCTAACTTGTAACCCTCAATCGAGCCATCTGAACCTTGTTTCCTCATCCCGACATAAGCTTCCCTCTTCCTTTTCACAAGACATTCCACCTCTTTTGTGAACCATGGTTCCCTCACTCGGCCATTTCCTCCCTGCCTGACAGGAACATACCTATCAAGGACATCCAGTATTTGTTCCTTGAAAAAATTCCACTTTTCATTAGTTCCTTTCTCTGACAGTTTCTGTTCCCAACTTATGCCCCCTAATTCTTGCCTAATCGCATCATAATTACCCCTCCCCCAATTGTAAACCTTGCCCTGCCATACGGCCCTATCCCTCTCCATTGCAATAACAAAAGACACCGAATTGTGGTCACTATCTCCAAATTGCTCTCCCACAACCAAATCTAACACTTGGCCCGGTTCATTTCCCAGTACCAAATCCAATGTGGCCTCACCTCTAGTCGGCCCATCCACATATTGTGTCAGGAAACCCTCCCGCACACACTGCACAAAAACTGCCCCATCCAAACTATTTGACCTACAAAGGTTCCAATCAATATTTGGAAAGTTAAAGTCCCCCATGACAACTACCCTGTGACCCCCACACATATCCATAATCTGCTTAGCAATTTCTTCCTCCACATCTCTATTACTATTTGGAGGCCTATAGTAAACTCCTAGCAACGTGACCGCTCCTTTCCTATTTCTAACTTCAGCCCATATTACCTCAGTGTGCAGATCCCCCACGAAGTGCCTTTCCGCAGCCGTTAAACTATCCTTGATTAACAATGCCACTTCTCCACCTCTTTTACCAGCTTCCCTACACTTAGTGAAACATCTATACCCCGGAACGTCCAACAACCATTCCTGTCCTTGTTCTACCCACGTCTCCGTAATGGCCACAACATCGTAGTCCCAAGTACCAATCCACGCCCCAAGTTCATCTACCTTGTTCCGGATGCTCCTTGCATTGAAGTAGACACACTTCAACCCACCTTCCTGTCTACCAGTACCCACCCTTGACCCTGATACCTTCCCCAATACCTCACCACCCTCACTGACTTCTGGACTACAACTCCCTTTCCCACTCCCCTGACAAATTAGTTTAAACCCCCCTGAAGAGCCGTAACAAATTTCCCTCCGAGGATATTGGTGCCCCTCTGGTTCAGGTGCACCCCGTCCTGTTTGTACAGGTCCCACCTTCCCCAGAACGTGTTCCAATTATCCACGTATCTGAAACCCTCCCTCCTACACCATCCCTGCAACCACATATTTAGCTGCACTCTCTCCCTGTTCCTCAACTCGCTATCACGTGGCACCGGCAACGTACCAGAGATGACCACATGTTTCGTCTTGGCTCTCAGCTTCCAGCCCAGCTCCAGAAATTCCTGCTTTAAATCCCCGTCCCTTCTCTTACCTATGTCATTGGTACCAATGTGCACCACGACTTGTGACTGTTTCCCCTCCCCCTTCAGAATCTGGAAAACACGGTCTGAGACATCACGGACCTTGGCATCCGGTCGGCAACATACCATCCGTGAGTCTCTTTTGCTGCCACAGAACCTCCTATCTATCCCTCTAACTAACGAGTCCCCAATAACTATCGCCCTCCCGCTCTCCCCCTTTCGCTCCCGAGCCACAGAGACGGACACAGTGCTTGAGATTCTCTCACTGCGGCTCCCCACTGGTATCTCATCCCCCTCAACCGTATCCAAAGCGGAATACTTGTTGCTAAGGGGAATGACCACCGGGGATCCCTGCACGGACTGCTTCCTCCCAGCCCCTCTCACCGTCACCCATCTGTTTTCAATCCTCGGAGTAACTGTATTCCTAAAGCTTGTGTCTATGGCCATCTCTGCGCCCCTGATGATCCTAAGTTCATCCAACTCCAGCTCCAGTTCCCTAACACGGTTTTGGAGGAGCTGCAGATGGGTGCACTTCCCACAGGTGTAATCAGTAGGGACACTGTCGTCGTCCCTCACCTCAAACATAGTGCAAGAGGAACATTGCACTGCCTGCACACCCATCCCCTCTAGATACCTTGCCAGTACCAGGTAGAAAGTGCAAAAATGAATTCAACTCACCCCTGCTCGCCCTTTCAGCCTAAGCCCTGTGAGCCAAAGTCTTATAGCTCACACTCTGCTTCCCACACACTCCACTGCCCGCTCCCGACGCTGCCCGCTGTATACTGCAGCCTACCTTTTATACTTCACGCGCTTAAAAATATTTCCAAATTTTAAAAAGTACTAATTAAAATTCTCAAATTGTTATGTGTTCGGGTGCCAGATCAGAAACCCCAAGGTATGTTGTGAAACCAGGCTAGACCCAATAATTTTTCTATTTTGATATAAATGTGAGGAAAGGGTGCTTCACCTCCGGAGTGATTCCATTGACAAATTAGGGAATGTTAAAAATCAAAACAAGCTTTATTCATAACACAGTTTAAATGTCACTCTAACAAAATGCAGCAGTCTAACTCTTAACTGCTGAACAATCTTTAAACATGAAAAAGGAACAACACTTAACTGCTAACTTATCACTCGCCAGTTCTAATTAAACAGTATTTCTCTTTTAGACTTAAACCTCACTTAAAAGGCAGTTTGCAAATCCAGGCATACTTGCTTTGATCTTTGTGAACAGTTTTGGAGCTTCCAGAGAGATTTTGTAGAGAGAGACGGAGCTGCTTGTAGGCTGTGATCTTTACCCAGCCCCATCCAGCAACTGCACTCTTTTTTAAAAGTGAAATTGAAACTCTTTTTCTGCTATAAGCCTAACTGCTCCCCTTAACCTAATATAACGTAACTCGGTCAATCTAGTCTGAAATCCCAGGAGAACTTAAGTAAACAAAGGTACATTAACTTTCCAAAGTAACACATTCGAAGCTTAAAATGAGTTATCAGCCTACTTTCTCAGCATTCGCTGCATTCCTCCCAAACAAACCGATCCTTGCAGAAAAACACTGTAAAAGCACTCCTCCCCCACCCCCCAAACATAAAATATATTAATAGCACAATATCATCACGCATGGTTATCTTTGAACTCACCTTCTCTGTATTATTCATCCAGGCCTCTGGATTACTGGTCCAGTAACGTAACGTGTTGTTCAGGTGTTATTTTCCCAGTCTGATGACAAAGTAATAATTGAGAATATTATTGATCTTGTGCTTCTTTGCAGTTTTAAGCCCATCCACATTTTATAATGCCACTTTGTTTGTTGTTTGACAGTCCTTGGGGTGAATTTTACCATCCTGCCCACCATGGGAATTCGAGCGGACCATGGAAAGATTTGTTGACCTCGGGTGGGATTTTCTGGTTTCAGGACGGGCGAGGCCAGAAAATCCCACCCCTTGTCTATAATTCTGAAAGAAATTTGCAGTATTATGCTTTTATTCAATTACTCTTAGCCCTGTTGATCGATCTTCATATGACTGTGTATGCTTCTATATTTGTCCCAGTGAACCTTTTCCCTTTTATCCCTGAAGGATTTGTATTTCCTCTCTTTAATTTACTTGTAATCTTTTAATCCATTTGGAATCAAATTTATTTAATCCGAGTTTGCCAATCACAGGTATGTAGTTGTTCTGTATCTCTCATAGAAACTAGAAGCAGGAGTAGGCCAGTTGGCCCTTCAAACCTGCTCCGCCATTCATTTTGATCATGGCTGATCATCGAATTCAACATTCTGATCTGCCCTTCCCCCCAAAATCCCTTGATCCCTTTAGCCCCAATAGCTATATCTAATTTCTTCTTGAAATCAGACGTTTTGGCCTCAATAGCTTTCTGTGGTAGTGAATTCCATACATTCATCACCCTCTGGGGGGTGAAGAAATTTCTCCTCACCTCAGTTCTAAAAGGTTTACCCCTTATCCTCAAACTATGACCCCTAGTTCTGGACTCCCCCACCATTGGAAACATTCTTTCTGAATCTACCCTGTCTAACCCTGTTAGAATTTTATAAGTTTCTATGAGATTCCCCCTCTTCTGAACTCCAATGAATATAACCCTAACCGACTTAGTCTCTCCTCATATGACAGACCTGCCATCCCAGGAATCAGCCTGGTAAACCTTCGCTGAATTCTCTTTACAGCAAGGACATCCCTCCTCAGATTAGGACACCAAAGCTACACACAGCACTCCAGTTGTGGCCTCACCAACGCCCTACACAATTGCAGCCAAACATCCCTATTCCTATATTCAAATCCTCTCGCACTATTCTTTCAATGGTGTTCCAATTGCTTTTTACTGAAATGTGGATGAACACCCTCCCATAATTCATTTGTTTCAGCTCTTCTTTCATCTAATTGAAACCAACCTTTCAAAGATGAAACCTTGTCCTGTTCTTTAGTATAATTGAATCATAGATCATGTGAAACTTGATCATTCTGTGTTTACTGACCCCCTCAGGGTCACTCTGACTTACATTTCTTGTATGCTATTTGGGTCATTTGCAAATGGCAGAATTAAGGTAACCCTTACCTCCCATGGCTTCTCCTAAGCACTCAGTCATGAAGCAGTAATGTGTTGAATCCACCAACTCAAACTAAAGCACTTGGATTTTCCCAGTTTATCTCTGGTTGAATGATGTTCCCCATTAAACTAACTTAACTGCTCTCAACTATCCTTCAAATCTTTTGTGACATCCTGAGGTTTGTGAAAGGGGCTGTATAAATACAAATCTTTCTTTTTTATAAATCAATTTGTCCTATAGAATCATAGAATGGTCACAGCACAAAAGGAAGCCATTTGATTTGATTTGATTTGATTTATTATTGTCACGTGTATTAGTATACAGTGAAAAGTATTGTTTCTTGTGTGCTATACAGACAAAGCATACTATTCATAGAGAAGGAAACGGGAGAGTGCAGAATGTAGTGTTACAGTCATAGCTAGGGTGTAGAGAAAGATCAACTTAATGTGAGGCAAGTCCATTCAAAAGTTCTCATCTGGTCTGGCCTACATGTGACTCCAGGCCCACAGCAATGTGGTGGACTCTTAAATGCCCTCAGGGATGGGCAATAAATGCTGGGCCAGAAAGCTTCGCCCACATCCCATGAATGAATATTTTAAAAATGGCTAGTCCAGTTCAGTTTCTGGTCAATGATAACTCTCAGGAGGCTGAATAGTGGCAGATTCAATGATGGTAATTCCATTGAATGTTATGGGGTGATGGTTAGGTGTTTTCTTGTTGGAGATGGTTATTACCTGGCACTTGTTAGGCACAGATGTTATTTGCCACATATCAGCCCGAGCGTGAAGAATATTGTCCAGCTCTTGCTGCAGTTGAACAGGGACTGCTTCAGTAATTGAGAAGCGGCATTGAGGGTGGCAAGGTGGCACAGTGGTTCGCACTCTTGCCTCAGCGCCAGGGACCCGGGTTTGATTCCAGCCTTGGCAGACTGTCTGTGTGGCGTTTGCATGTTCTCCCTGTGTCTGCGTAGGTTTCTTCCAGGTGCTCCGGTTTCCTCCCACAGTCCAAAGATGTGAAGGTTAGGTGGATTGGCCATGGTAAATGTGTGGGGTTACAGAGATAGGGTCGGGGAGAGGGCTTGGGTAAGATACTCTGTCAGAGAGGCGGTGCAGAGTTGATGGGCCAAATGGCCTCTTCTGCACTGTTATGATTCTATGAATGGTGCTGAATATTGTAGAATCATTTACAAACATCCCCACTTCTGACCTTTATGATGGAGGGAAGGCCATTGATGAAGCAGCTGAAGATGGTTGAGTCGAGGACACTATGCTGAAGAACTCATGTCACTCAATGTCCCAGGGTTGAGATGATTGACATCCAACAGCTATACTCACCCTCCTTTGTGCTAGGTATGATCCCAGCCAATGGAGGGTGTCCCCCTGCTTCCCTTTGATTTTGGTTTTGCCAGGGCTCCTTGCCAACATGCTGAATGAAATGCTACCTTGATGTCAAGGGCAGTCACTGTCACCTCACCACCTGAGCTCAGCTCCTTTATCCATGTTTGAACCATAGCTGTAATGAGGTCAGGAGCTGAGTAGCGCTGGCAGAACCCAAACTGAGCATCAGTGAGTATCTTATTTCTGTGAAAATGCCTCTTAATATCACTGTTGATGGCGCCAGCTGATGGTCAAGAGATGAGGCGGTAATTGGCCAGATTAGATTTGTCCTGTGTTACAAGTCAGGTTGGATACTTCAAGGTGTTCTATGAAGCTTGCCTGACCTGTAATGTTTTACGTTGAATTTGGCTAGGATGAGCAGGAGAGGTTTCACTCCAGGTGTGATTGAACTGACCCACGAGGAGCTTTTATCAAAGACAAAGTTTAATTAAGAATATTGTTGACATGTACAGTAAGACAATTAGCAAGAACTTTTAACAATTACAAACAAGAGACACAACAACCACGATAATGTATAACGGAAATATCTCGAATGTGTTCCAACCAAAGTCAACATCCAATACACAAAACCCTCCAAATAAACACAATATAGCGTAGGGTAATGCTCACTGGTTACAGGAATCCCGCCTGCTGGGCTGAATGCTGATAATCCCTTGGGAAGAAACTCAGAAAAGGTTTTGTTGTCGAATCTGTTTCCTCAAAACACAGCTTCTTAAAGAGAAGAACAGGGAGAGGGAGAAACTGCTTCTTAGCTTGCTGCTAAAACTGCTTCCAAAACACTGCCCAAAACCAAACTAAAAGCCCAATCGAAACTAAAAGGAAAAACCTCTATCACCTGACTGACACAAACAAAACTGAAAGCCCTATCACCAAAGCTGTCCAAAGATGTGCGGGTTAGGTGGATTGGCCATGTTAAATTGCCCCTTAGTGTCAGGGGGACTGGCTAGGGTAAATGCATGGGGTTTTGGGGATAGGGCCTGGGCGGGATTGTTGTCGGTGCAGACTCGATGGGCCGAATGGCTTCCTTCTGCACTGTAGGATTCTATGATTCTATGACTTGACTGCTACAGCTTAGCTCCACCCCCAGTGACATCACTGAAGCTGAAAGCTGCATGATTTTTTAAAAAAAACCTTTCTTAAAGGTACACTCACATGACACCTGTTTTTTGTTGACAGGACATACCTGGCCAATTTTCACATTTCCAGATAGATGCCAGTGTTGTAACATGACTGATTTGATTTGATTTATTATTGTCACATGTATTAACATACAGTGAAAAGTATTGTTTCTTGCGTGCTATACAGACAAAGCATACCGTTCATAGAGAAGGAAACGAGAGGGTGCAGAATGTAGTGTTACAATCATAGCTAGGATGTAGAGAAACATCAACTTAATGCAAGGTAGGTCCATTCAGAAGTCTGACAGCAGCAGGGAAGAAGCTGTTCTTGAGTCGGTTGGTACATGACCTCAGACTTTTGTATCTTTTTCCCGAAGGAAGAAGGCGGAAGAGAGAATGTCCGGGGTGCGTGGGGTCCTTAATTATGCTGGCTGCTTTGCCGGGGTAGCAGGAAGTGTAGACAGAGTCAATGGATGGGAGGCTGGTTTGAGTGATGGACTGGGCTTATTTCATGACTTTTTGTAGTTGCTTGCAGTTTTGGGCAGAGCAGGAGCCATACCAAGCTGTGATACAACCAGAAAGAATGCTTTCTATGGTGCATCTGTAAAAGTTGGTGAGAGTCGTAGCGGACATGCCAAATTTCCTTAGTCTTCTGAGAAAGTAGGGGCATTGGTGGGCTTTCTTAACGATAGTGTCGGCATGGAGGGACCAGGACAGGCTGTTGGTGATCTGGACACCTAAAAACCTGAAGCTCTCGACCCTTTCTACTTCGTCCCCATTGATGTAGACAGGAGCATGTTCAGGGGCACTGGAACAGTGCAGAAGGAGGCCATTTGGCCCATCGAGTCTGGACCCGACCACAATCCCACCCAGGCTCTATTCCCACAACCCTATGCATTTACCCTAGCTAGTCCCCTTGACACTAAAGGGCAATTTAGCACGGCCAATCCACTGGAACAGCTTGGATGGGGGAGCAGCAAGTTCTGGAAGACAAGCCTTCTGTACTATTAGCAGACTGTTGTCAGGGCTCGTAGCCGTCGCGGTATCCAGTTGCTTCAACTATTTCTTAACATCACATGCAGTGGGGGAAACTGTGGCATTGTGATAATCTTGTTCGACAAGTAATCAAGAGGCCCAGGCTAATGCTCTGGAGACATGGGTTCCAGTCCCACCATGGCAGCTGGTGGAATTTGAATTCAGTTAATAAACCTAGAATATAAAACTAGCCTCAGTAATGGTGTCCATGAAACTATCCTCAATTGCCATAAAAATCCATCTGGTTGACTAATGTCCTTCCTTTCTTTAGGAAGGAAAATCTGCCTTCTTTAGCTGGTCTGGCCTTAACTGCCCTCTGAAATGACCTAGCAAGTACTCAGTTCAAGGGCAATTAGGGCAACAAATGCTGGCCTTGCCAACGACGCCCACATCCCATGAAAGAATAAAGAATAGAATTGACAGAAGACTGGCTTCTGTGATGCTGGGAACCTTGGGAGGAGCCGAGATGGATCATCCACTGGCCGAAGATGGCTGCAAATGCCTTATCTTTTACACTGGTGTGCTTGAGGATGGGGATATTTGTGGAGTCCCCACCTCCAGTTAGTTGTTTAATTGTCCCCAGCACCATTCATGACCAGGTGTGCCAGGACTGCAGGGCTTAGATCTAATCCATTGGTTGTAGACTTAGCTCTGTCTAATGTAGTGTGCTCCTACTGTTCGGTATGTAAGTATTCCTGTGTTATAGTTTCACCAGGTTGGCACCTCATTTTTAGATATGCCCAGTGTTGCTTCTGGCATGCCCTCCTTCACTCTTCATTGAAGCATGGTTCATCCCCTGGATTGATAGTAATTGATAGTCGAGGGATGCCAGGCCATGAGGTTACAGATTGTGGTTAAGTACAATACTGTTGCTACTGATGGCCACAGCATCTCCTGGATATCCAGTTTTGAACTGCGAGATCTGTTCAAAATCTGTCCTATCTAGCACGGCGGTAGTGTCGCACAACTCGATGGAGGGTACCCTTAATGTGGTGTATACTCCTAGTGATACTACCATGGACAGATGTACCTGCAGCAGGTAGATTGGTGAGGACAAGGTTAACTTGGTTATTCCTTCTTGTTGCTCCCCTCACCACCAGCCTAGCAGCTATGTCCTTTAGGACTCAGCCATTGTATTGTATAAGATATTGTATAGGATATTGTAGTTCCCCATCCAGAATACATTCTATGCCCTTGCCACCCTCAGTGCTTCTTCCAATTGGTGTTCAACATGTAGGAGTACTGATTCATCAGCTGAGGGGGTGCGGTAGGTAGTAATCGGTAGGAGCTTTTCTTGCCCATGTCTGAATTGATGGGGCAGCATGGTGGTACAGCGGCCAGCCTCCTACGTATTTGGGGAAGGTGGAGGAGGGAGGGGGCTTCTTGATTGGGTTCCTGTGGCCCAGGGTGCTCCGCAGGCGGTAAGGACCCTCCTGCCCCAGCTCCTCCCTTCTCCAGAGCATGCTTGATTAGAGCGGCATGGTGGCACAGTGGTTAGCACTGGCCCCTCACAGCGCCAGGGACCCGGGTTCGATTCCTGGCTTGGGTCACTGTCTGTGTGGAGTTTGCACATTCTCTCCATGTCTGCATGGGTTTCCTCCGGGTGCTCCAGTTTCCCCCCACAGCCCAAAAATGACCGGCTTAGGTTGATTGGCCATGCTAAATTGCCCATTAGTAAGAGGGATTAGTAAGGTAATTAAGTAGGATCATGGGGATAGGGCCTGGGTGGGATTGTGGTCGGTATAGACTTGATGGGCCAAATAGCCTCCTTCTGCACTGTAGGGATTCCATGATTCTATAATGAAAGCCAAATTTGCCTTCATTCCAGGGTTGCCCATTCACTGTTGGCACAGGCCTGGTGCAGTTTCAGCAGTGGCCGTTAGGACTGGAACGCTGCCAGCCCTTCAGTTGGCTGACAGCTCTGGGGGATGGAGGGGGTTGGGGAGGGGTGCGGGGAGGGGGGATCTCATTCCTTAAAGTTATGGCAAACTTGAATGCAGCCAGTTAATTAACCGATTGATGTAAAATGTAGTTCGGGCCCTCCATGATTGTCTGGGGTAGGGTTGCCGCAGAGTTCCTAGCTGGTGGACAGGGCCAATGCCATCCTGTAAAGTCCTGAGCCAAGTTTTTCTGACCTCTCCTCATAACTCAGACCTCTGATACAAAAAATAAGCTTTGTGAACCTTTTCTGGACGACAATCAGATATTGAATTTCCCTTATGCTTCACTGATGGGAACTGAATGCGCTACTCAAGGTGTTATCTAACCAGCGTATGATATAGCTCCAGCATGATAGCCTCAGATTTATACCCTATTGCTTTGGCAACTTAACAGCGGCTTGCTTCCTTTATTGATTGCTTCTCTGCAATAACATAGTAACTGTTGATTAAACTATCAAACTGACCTCTTCTTCAGACTTCTGCCTGACCAATTCAATACCATTTCCAAGTCTGGTGCCATATTTTCTTCTTTGTACTTATCTATACTGGATTTTATCTGCAATAATTCTAACTGCCAATAAATTTCATCCAGATACTTCTGTAGAGGAGACGGCACAGTGATACACAGCCAGGACGGAGTGGTCCTGGGAGTCTAAAACATTACATCGGACCCTATGAAGTCTTACGGCATCAGGTCAAACATGGGGAAGGAAACATCCTATTAATTACAAGCAGATTATCAGTTACCCCCAGCTGATGAATCCATACCCATCCATATTGAATACTGTTTGGGAGAAACATCAAGGGTATCAAGGGCACAGACATGTATTCTGGTGGGGGACTCTGGGTGAGTGGCTCGGTAGAACTTCTACTGACGGAGCTGGCCAGGTTCTGAAGACGATGTGGAGGTGCCGGCGTTGGACTGGGGTAACCACAGTAAGAAGTCATAGAATCATAGAAACCCTACAGTGCAGAAGGAGGCCATTCGGCCCATCGAGTCTGCACCGACCACAATCCCACCAGGCCCTACCCCCACATATTTACCCGCTAATCCCTCTAACCTACACATTTTAGGATTCTAAGGGGCAATTTTTAACCTGGCCAATCAACCTAACCTGCACATCTTTGGACTGTGGGAGGAAACCGGAGCACCCGGAGGAAACCCACGCAGACACGAGGAGAACGTGCAAACTCCACACAGACAGTGACCCGAGCCGGGAATCGAACCCTGGACCCTGGAGCTGTGAAGCAGCAGTGCTAACCACTGCGCTACCGTATTCTAAGTCTAAGTCTCACAACACCAGGTTAAAGTCCAGTAGATTTATTTGGTAGCACAAGCCACTAGCTTTCGGAGCGCTGTCCCTTCATCAGGTAATTGGGAGTTCTGTTCACAAACAGGGCATATAAAGACACAAACTCAATTTACAAAATGATGGTTGGAATGCAAGTCTTTACAGGTAATCAAGTCTTAAAGGTACAGACAATGTGAGTGGAGAGAGGGTTAAGCACAGGTTAAAGAGATGTGTATTGTCTCCAGACAGGGCAGTTAGTGAGATTTTGCAAGTCCAGGCAAGTCGTGGGGGTTACAGATAGCGTGACATGAACCCTATCTGTCACATTATCTGTAACCCCCACGACTTGCCTGGGTTTGCAAAATCTCTCTAACTGTCCTGTCTGGAGACAATACACATCTCTTTAACCTGTGCTTAACGCTCTCTCCACTCACATTGTCTGTACCTTTAAGACTTGACTACATGTAAAGCCTCGCATTCCAACCATTATTTTGTAAATTGAGTTTGTGTCTTTATATGCCCTGTTTGTGAACACAAGTCCTCACTCACCTGATGAAGGAGCGAGACTCCGAAAGCTTGTGCTGCCAAATAAACCTGTTGGACTTTAACCTGATGTTGTGAGACTTCTTACTGTGTTTACCCCAGTCCAACGCTGGCATCTCCATATCTATTCTCTCTCCGCAGAGGCTGTCAGACCTGCTGAGATTTTCCAGCATTTTCTGTTTTCTTTCAGATTCCAGCATCCGCAGTATTTCGCTTTGATGAAAGTACATCAACCATGGCTAATAAAGAAAGTTAATGATTGTAGTGGATCAAAGGAAGAGGTTTATAAAGTTGCGAGAAATAAGTCATAAGCTGGAGGACTGGGAGCATTTTAGAATTCAGCAAGGGATGGACCAGGAAACCGAGAGGGCAGAATTTGATACGTGATGTGTACGCTCAGTACGTGAACCGACAGCGGCCGTGATTCCTATTACCAGGATGTTGCCTGGTATGGAGGGTCTTAGCTATGAGGAGAGATTGGGTAGACTGGGGTTGTTCTCCTTGGAAAGACGGAGAATGAGGGGAGATCTAATAGAGGTGTATAAGATTATGAAGGGTATAGATAGGGTGAACAGTGGGAAGCTTTTTCCCAGGTCGGAGGTGACGATCACGAGGGGTCACGGGCTCAAGCTGAGAGGGGCGAAGTATAACTCAGACATCAGAGGGACGTTTTTTACACAGAGGGTGGTGGGGGTCTGGAATGCGCTGCCAAGTAGGGTGGTGGAGGCAGGCACGCTGACATCGTTTAAGACTTACCTGGATAGTCACATGAGCAGCCTGGGAATGGAGGGATACAAACGATTGGTCTAGTTGGACCAAGGAGCGGCACAGGCTTGGAGGGCCGAAGGGCCTGTTTCCTGTGCTGTACTGTTCTTTGTTCTTTGTTCTTTGTTCCTAGTCCCACCCCAGCTCAATTCTGAATCAAGACATTTCACTGGCCGGCCACTTAAATGACAGCCAGCGCAAATCGTGGCCGCATTGGGCTGGTGGGGATGGGCGCTTGGCAGATTCCATGTCCAATGGCAGCTTACCACGAAGTTTAAAGGTGGCAGGCAGAGGCTGCCTGCAGAATGGCCAGTGCTGGTAGACACAGCAAGCTGGGAGGGGACTTCCAGCGGCCAGCTAGAGGACAGCAATATCCTGAGGGCTCTACACCATGCTGACAACAACACATAAAACATTCTCTCAGAACTCCAAAACTCCACCTCAACTCACTCCCTGAAATTCACAATTCCTCAGCCAGCTTTTGCTCCATTCCCCTTTTATTCCACCCTTGATTCCATTAAGTTAAAAAAGTGGCAAGTCCATCTGCCCATGTTTCCATGCGCTGAGCTTGGAATCGCACGGGACACAGGGTAAAATGTTGATCAGTTGGGGGTTTAATCCCCTCAAAAAGCAGCATAACTATCGGTGGGTGTGCGGATGATCCTTGCCAACGTCCAACTTATCGCACAACATCATCACGCACTATTTAGCGCACTTTTGGGTCAGGCGCACAATTACCTGCCCAGCAGATGTAAAATTCCACCCATAAAGAATGGGAGAATAGAATATGAATGTAAATTAGCAAGAAACATAAAAAGGGACAGTAAAAGCTTCTATAGGCATGCAAGAAGGAAAAGATTAACAAAGACAAATGTGGCCCCATTACAGGCAGAGACAGGAGAATTTATAATGGGGAATGGGAAAATGGCAGAGACTCTAAATAATTACTTTAGACACAAAAATCTTTCCAGAAATAGGCGAGAACCAAGGGGGATGAGGAACAGAAAGAAAATAGTGTTTGTAAAAATATAGGACTGGAGAAATTAATGAAACTGAAAGTTATTAATTCCCCTGGAGCTGATGATCTACATCTCAGAGTGTTGAAAGAGGTGGCAGTCGACATCGTGGATGCATTGGTATCCATCGTTCAAAATTCAGATTGGAGGGTAGCAAATGTAACCCAAATATTTAAGAAAGGAGGGAGAGAAAGGATATACTGGCACTGGAGCGGGTACAGGGGAGATTCACTACATTGATTCCAGAGTTGGGAGGGTTGGCTTGTGAGGAGAGACTGAGGAGACTGGGACTATACTCATTGGAATTTAAAAGAATGAGGTGGGATCTTATAGAAACATATAAAATTTGATTTGATTTGATTTAGTAGTGTCACATGTATTAACATACAATGAAAAGTATTGTTTCTTGCGTGTTATACAATCAAAGCATACCGTTCATAGAGAAGGAAGCAAGAGAGTGCAGAATGTAGTGTTACAATCATAGCTAGGGTGCAGAGAAAGATCAACTTAATACGAGGTAGGTCCATTCAAAAATCTGATGGCAGCAGGGAAGAGCTGTTCTTGAGTCGGTTGGTACGTGACCTCAGACTTTTGTATCTTTTTCCCAATGGAAGAAAGTGGAAGAGAGGATGTCTGGGGTGCATGGGGTCCTTAATTATCCTGGCTGCTTTGCCGAGGCAGCGGGAAGTATAGACAGAGTCAATGGATGGGAGGCTGGTTTGCGTGATGGATTGGGCTTCGTTCACAACCTTTTGTAGTTTCTTGCGGTCTTGGGCACAGCAGGAGCCAGACCAAGCTGTGATACAACCAGAAAGAACGCTTTCTATGGTGTATCTGTAAAAGTTGGTGAGGGTCGTAGCTGACATGCCAAATTTCCTTAGTCTTCTGAGGAAATAGAGGTGTTGGTGGGCTTTCTTAACTATAGTGTCGGCATTATAAATTATGAAGGGAATAGATAAGATAGAAGCAGGGAGCTTGTTTCCGCTGGCGCGTGAAACCAAAACTAGGGGGCATGGCCTCAAAATAAGGGGAAGCAGATTTAGGACTGAGTTGAGGAGGAACTTCTTCACCCAAAGGGTTGTGAATCTGTGTAATTCCCTGCCCAATGAAGCAGTTGAGGCTACCTCGTTGAATGTTTTTAAGGCAAAGATGGATAAATTTTTGAACAGTAAAGAAATTAAGGGGTTATGGTGAGTGGGCAGGTAAGTGGAGCTGAGTCCACGAAAAGATCAGCCATGATCTTATTGAATGGCGGAGCAGGTTTGAAGGGCCAAATGGCCTACTCCTGCTCTTATGTTCTTATGAGAGAAAATGGGGAACTACAGACCTGTTAGTCTGATGTCAGTAGTAGGGAAAATACTAAAGTCTATCAAAGTTTATTAGTGTCACAAATAGGCTTACATTAACGCTACAATGAAGTTACTGTGAAAATCCCCTCGTCACCACACTCCAGCACCTGTTTAGGTACACTGAGGGAGAATTTAGCATGGCCAATGAACCTAACCAGCACATCTTTCGGACTGTGGGAGGAAACCAGAGCACCCGGAGGAAACCCACGCTGACACGGGGAGAATGTGCAAACTCCACACAGATAGTGACCCAAGCCGGGAATCGAACCCCGGTCTCTGGCGCTGTGAGGCAGCAATGCTAACCACTGTGCCACCGTGCTGCCCTTAGATTTCTATAAACTAATGATATCAAGGGATATGGGGCTAATGACAGCAAAGTGGCATTGAGGTAGATGATCAGTCATGATTACTTGAATGGTGGAACAGGCGCGAGGGGCTGAAGGGCCTACTCCTGCTCCCATGTTCCTGTGCCAATGAGTTTATTTCTAATACTTAATTTATAGCTGCTTATCATTGTTTTCCTAGTGCCTTTTTTCAGAGATGTTTATCCTGGTGCTAGGATATGCTGACTAGATTTAATGGTGGGAATTCGTGTGCTCAGCACTGTATGTGGATGTGCCATTGATTTGCAGCTGGAATTATTTATAATGGAATAAATAATATTGTAAAATATGCGACAATACAAATCAACAAGTGTAATTTTCCAAAGAGCAACAACTTTTTCCATTAAATCTTAACAATCCGATTTTATTCGAAATGAGAAAATTGAAAGATGAAAAGTGACGTGAGGAAAACCTTTCTTTCATGCAGCAACCAAAAGAGAAAACGCTGGAAAATCTCAGCAGGTCTGGCAGCATCTGTAAGGAGAGAAAAGAGTTGACGTTTCGAGTCCAGATGACCCTTTATCAAAGCTTTGCAAGGATCATCTGAACTCGAAATGTCAGCTCTTTTCTCTCCTTACAGATGCTGAGATTTTCCAGCATTTTCTCTTTTGGTTTCAGATTCCAGCATCCGCCGTAATTTGCTTTTACCTGCAGCATGTGGTTAAGATCTGGGATGCACTGCCTGAGAGTATGGTGATTTTCCAGCTGTTCCCTCTGGCGAGCTCGTCCGGTCCCCACGGGTCCCTCGGCGGGAAACAACGGGAAATCCTGTTGACAGCGGCAGGACCGCAAGATCCCACCTCCAGCCAATGGTGCCGCAAAACACACCTGGGTGAGAGGTGAAAAATCCCACCCGAGGAAATTGGAGGGGAGTGGGAATGGTTGAATTGGGCTTGCAGAGATCTGGTGTGTACTCAATGGACCAAATGGCCTCTTTCCGTGCTGTAACCATTCCATGATCTTAAACAAAGTGCTGGAATCTGTGAAAAATCTGCTTCTGCTTAATCTCACTTAACACAAATGATTCTCCACAGCCCGAGCTAATAGTCTGTCAGTGGAGCATTTTGTATCTGTCAGAGCTAAGAAGTGTACACTTTCTTGTTTTGTGCGCACCTCAGTGGTTACTAAAATGTAAACAAATAACCCTGGAATTATCTTGCGAGGCAGACGGCATCTGTGGAGAGAGAAATAGGATGGATTTTCCGGCCGTTCTTGCTGGCGGGATTCCCTGGTCCCGTTGCAGTGAATTGAGATTTGGCTGAGCGCCAAATTCTTCATCCTTGCTTGCAGCTGTGGGAGGAAACCGGAGCACCCGGAGGAAACCCACGCAGACACGGGGAGAACGTGCAGACTCCACACAGACAGTGACCCAAGCTGGGGATGGAACCCAGGTCTCTGGCGCTGTGAGGCAGCAGTGCTAACCACTGTTCCACCGTGCTGCTCTTAGATTTCTAGAGACTAATGGTATCAAGGGATTTGGGATAATGACAGCAAGGTGGCATTGAGGTAGATGATCCCGGCCATAGAATTAACAGGTGATATTCTCCACCCTCCCAACCGCGTGTTTCCCGCCAGCGGGAGATGGCACGTTTTTTGCTAGTGGTGGGATTCTCTGGGAATTCCCATTGACGTCACCCCACGCCAGCGGGAAACCTGGGGGTGGGGGTGCGTTGTCAGTGGGACCGGAAAATCCCGGTGGCGTGCACGGCCGGAGAATTCTGGCCAATATTTCAGGTCAATGTCCTTTTGTCAGGTAGAGTTCCTTGTTTCTCCGGAGGCTTACTGTCCTGCATACATTATTCTCAAGTTCAGTGAAAATATGTCCTTCCCAATGGTTGCCAATCTTTGTGTTGAGCACTAACACAACATCCCAAATCATTGCAGCAACTTTGCTCTGCATCAGCTTACTGTGAGAGACAAGCCAGGAGCGTGAAAAGCTGGAGGATTGTGGAGTTAGTTTCGGTACGAGTTCAGCCTTAAGATTTCATTTCCTCAATATAGTTGTATCATTGGTTCCAAGTATCCTATAAATGTCTGAGGCCTGATACAACAAGGTGTTTTATCCCTGAATATCCCTTCAAAAGAAAGACTTGTATTTATATAATGAAAACAAATTATTGCGGAGGCTGGAAGCTGAAACTGGAAATGCTGGAAAATCTCAGCAGGTCTGACAGCATCTGTGAAGGGATAAACAGAGCTAATGTTTTGAGTCTGGATGACTGTTCGTCAGAGCATTTATTTGATTTGATTTGATTTGATTTATTATTGTCACATGTATTTGTATGCAGTGAAAAGTATTGTTTCTTGCGCGCTGTACAGACAAAGCATACTGTTCATAGAGTACATAGGGGAGAAGGAAAGGAGAGGGTGCAGAATATAATGTTACAGACAACATTACTGGAAAGTTAGAGTATAGTTTTAAAAGCATAGAATGAGTGTGAAAAATAGAATTAGAGAATATGCTGGGGACAGCTCACAAGAAGTCACCTCATATTGTGGCTTTTGCATTTGCATTATATATATATTTTTATTATTTTTTATTATCTTTATTATTTATTATTATTTGCATTTAAAGCGTGGCTTTCATGACCACAACCGTTTACAGTACTTTTTGGATTGTAGTCACTGTCGCAATGTTGGGACTCCTTTTTCCACGATGAATGCCATAAAATAAGCACAAAATGAGTGGAATAAAAAGAAAACAAGGCACATAAAAAAATGTGAGTCATGAAGGAATGAACAAAACTGAAAGTAAAAGAGAAAACCGAGTAGAAATCTATTCGTAATGCTGAATGAAACAGAAGATGATGGTAAAATGTCAGTACCTTTAAAGAGAAAATTCAGGATTTCTTTTATTCTTTCATGGGAACGTGGGCGTTGCTGTCTCGCCAACATTTATTGTCCATCCCTGAGGACATTTGAGAGTCAGTCATATTGCTGTGGATCTGGAGTCACATGTAGGACAGATTTCCTTCCCAAAAGGACAGTAATCAACCAGGATGAGTTTTTGCAATAATCAACAATAGTTTTATGGTCGCCAATAGACTGTTAATTCCAGATTTTTATTGAATTCAAATTTCACCACCTGCCATGGTGGGATTCGAACGGGGGTCCACAGATTACCCTGGGTCTCTTGATTATCAGTCTAGTGATAATATCACTATGCCACTGTGTGCCCTACGTAAACACAGTAAGAAGTTTAACAACACCAGGTTAAAGTCCAACAGGTTTAACCTGGTGTCGTTAAACTTCTTACTGTGTTTACCCCAGTCCAACGCCGGCATCTCCACATCATGCCCTATGTAAGCCACCCTCTGCCTGCTTGACAAAGAAGGGCACCCGTTATGTTATTTGGTTAGGCTTGGGTGTGATTCTAGATGGAACCTAATAATTCTAGATCACCAACCCTTTTCCTGCTTGCTGCAGTACCTTGTGCTGTATCCTTTCCAGACAGAGGTCACCAAAAGAGAAGGCCCCTGTTGTGTGTGTTATAGTGCTATAAAAGCACCAAGTCAAAGATGTGCGAGTTAGGTGGATTGGCCATGCTAAATTGCCCCTTAATGTCCCAAGATGTGTAGGTTAGGGAGATTAATGGGGTAAATTTGTGGGGTTACGGTGATAGGCTGAGAGTAGGCGTGGGTAAATGCTCTGTCAGAGAGTAGGTGCAGACTTGATGGGCCGAATGGCCTCTTCTGCACTGTAGGGATTCTATGCTTGATCACTCACAAAGGATTGGGTAAACATATTGTGAGTTCATTTATTAATTCTAGATGTGTGAACAAATACAGGTGTCGGAAAGCGCAGACACGTCAGCAGTAAAGCTGTCTGTGCTGTGCTCTGTTTGAAAACAAAAGTGAAACTAAAACTGGATTGCATTTATTGCCCATCCCTCGTTGCCCTTGGAGGTCAGTTGATAGTCAACCACTTTGCTGTGGCTCTGGAGTCATGTAGGCCAGACCCGTAAGGATGACAGATTTCCTCCGCTAAAGGATATTAGATGGTTTTTTCTGACAATTGGCAATGGTCATTATTAAAAATAAAGTAAAGTTTATTTATTAGTTGCAAGTAGGCTTACATTAACACCGCAATGAAGTTACTGTGAAAATCGCCACACTCCGGCGCCTGTTCGGGTACACTGAGGGAGAATTTAGCACGGCCAATGCACCTAACCGGCACGCCTTTTGGACTCTGGGAGGAAACCAGAGCACCATTGAGGGGCAACTTATTATGGCCAATCAACCTAACCCGTATATCTTTGGATTGTGGGAGGAAAACGGAGCACTCGGAGGAATCCCACGCAGAAACGGGGAGAACGTGCAAACTCCACACAGACAGTGACCCAAGCCGGGAATTGAACCCAGGTCCCTGGCGCTGTGAGGCAGCGGTGCTAACCACTGTGCCACCCCTTAGATTCTTGATTCCAGAATGTTTTTTTATTGAATTCAAATTCCATCAGCTGCCGTGGCGGGGTTTGAACCCGGGTCCCCAGAACATTTCTGGATTAATAGTCTAGCGACAATACCACGAGGCCATCGCCTCTGGTATTGCCAAATATGCTGCATGTTACACATCTTTGTTCTTTGTTATCTGCCATGCTGCATGTCCAACTCACCCAGTCAGATAGCCGTTTTTAACCAAGGGGGGACTGGGTGAGAAGGTGGGGGTAATTTTATGGATCCCACAAGAGTGGGAAAGGTGGCGTGACTTAATTAAGCATGATGTGAAATGTTGATTTCCTGTCAGTGGGTGGAGATGCAGAGATAAAGTCAGTGGTGTGTTTGCAGCGTGTCAAGCCTCATGCTGGCCTGTGGCAGATTCCTTACTTGTAATATGTTTGTATGCCATGAATTATCATTAGCATCAAACTGTTTTTAATTACATCCTACCTTTAACATAAAGTCAGCATGCGCAAGAATCTGATGGCACTCGGTTCACATTCGCTTGTGTGTGTTCGCAGGTGTGCGTAAGGTCAGCGGTTTTCCTTGTCTAACTCTATGGGGAGGGGAGGTGTCAGGACAATGGCAGCTTGCATGGAAGCTTGGGATCAGCAAAGGTGAATCAGTGGTGGGGAGGGGCTCTAGAAGAGTGGAATCAGATCCGAGGAAGGACAGAGGTTGGGTTGGTGGTGAGGAGGGGTGAACTGGGAAAGGCATGTTGTTGTGGATGTATTGTGGAGGGAGAGCGGTAGGGAGAGGTGATGTTGGTTGTGGAAAAGTCCCCTCCACAAGTGTCTATCTCAGAGAGTGGCTGGCAGAGTCATAGAATCATAGGAATCCCTACAGTGCAGAAGGAGGCCATTCGGCCCATCGAGTCTGCACCGACAACAATCCCACCCAGGCTCTATCCCCACAACCCCACACATTTACCCCGCTAATCCCTCCAACTTACACATCCCAGAACACTTAAGGGGCAATTTAGCATGGCCAATCAACTTAACCTGCACATCTTTGGACTTACAGGCTGTTGAGTTCACCCAGCAACATTTCAGTTACTCTGACTGAGATTGCCCTCAGTCAATGTTCTTTCCAATGCGTAGAAGTGGGGATCAGCTGACCCTACAATTTCAGCCCTAGTCCCACAGAGAGGTGAGCACTGTACACCAACGTGACCATTCGATTGTTGAAAACAGACAACATTGTTTCTTCCACAATGAAGGAAAAGTCGCTCACTTCACTCATTGGGTCAGTCATGACGTGTGCCAGGGCGTTTCGCTCTCTGACTGAGCTCATCTTTATAAATAACAATAACACACACATGGAGAAAGTGAAACCAATGTAATGTCAAATATTGCAAGTGAAATTTAATTTTGGAGGACACCTATGCCACCTTTATCCTCTCACGTCTTGTGTAAATGGCAGCAAAATCCTGGCTGTGTTACAGAACCTCCCTGTTTGTTGAGGAGGCTGCCTTGTCGCCCACCTGTAGCTGCAACTATGTCGGCTGATGGTGGGGTTTCACTGTTGAGACGCAACCCCCACCGTGGACCTGCATGTTTATCCTGTGCATGTTGTGACCACTTTACATCTCACTTGTGAATGCGTAGGAAACAGGAAAAAACAGGAGATTGGAAGTGGTGCCCACTTCTGGTTCTGCCGTTGGGAACAGCACGCACTGACAAGATTCAGCCCCTACAGCGCAAATATTTCTTATAACCATTTATTTCCTAGTGTCACAAGTAGGCTTACATTAACACTGCAATGACGTTACTGTGAAAATCCCCTAGTCGCCACACTCTGACGCCTGTGCAGGTACACTGAGGGAGAATTTAGCATGGCCAATGCACCTAACCAGCATGTATTTTGGACTGTGGGTGGAAACCGGAACACCCGGAGGAAACCCACGCAGACACGGAGAGAACGTGCAGACTCCACATAGGCAGTGATCCAAGCCGGGAATCGAACCCGGGCTGTGCCATCTACAAATAAAAGAAGATGAAGGAAACATTTTCTCTCAATGCCCCCATGGTTTTTTTTACTGTGTTCCTTGTCCTGCGTTTTTAACCTTTGATTCCTGACAGTTGCAGGACATTCTCGGAGGCTCCAGGGCAATCCTGGACAGTTGGAGACCCTCAATACACACGAATATTTGAAACTCTACCCAGTGTGAGCACCTCCAGGAAAGGAGGGGCGGATTTCCTAAATTAAAACAAATCCCAGAGGCTCAACGTGAGGGATAGTGGAGTAGGAAAGAGCTCCCAGTTTCCGGGCTGCCAGAGGCTCCGGGCTGGATTGATTATCTGCTGCACAGTGGCTGATGGAGTACAATTTATCAGGAGCTGAAAGTGGTGTAAAAATGAGGTTTCATTTTGCAGCTGTTTTGGAGTGAACGCCAGGCAAAGATTTATAAAGTAAACTGTTGTCCACATCCTGGCTGGAAAGCATCTGTGGAAAGGAAATTGATTACATTTCAGCGGAGTAAAGAAAGCTGGTTGTGGAGCAGCCATAGTAAAAATAATAGGCAAGCAATTAAGCTGTCAAATACAATTACCATTTGTATAAAATCAGTTCAGATTCTCCCTCCCGCCGTTTGATAGCAGCAGTAATTAGCCATTGACTTTGCTGCGAGACACATTTTAATTCCATAAATCAGTGCGGTATTGGGGCTGTAGCCATTAGGATGATTTAATTAGGCCAAGTGTCTTACATGGAAATGAGGATTGTTGAACACACACACATACACCTGCTGATTCTTATAAAAGTCGGTTTTCACAACGCACGGCGTTTTTACAGGCGTTAGCCTTCTTCTGAAACAGATGTGTCGGTGATATTTTTATATTAATGAAGGCAGGCGGGTGAGGGGGGGCTGATTTCTCTTCAAAGCTGCGTTGGTAGCTCGATTCGACTTTGCCCATAGCGCTAATGTTTCCCCAGCTCACAATGTGTCTCATCAGTGCAGCGTCAAACCCTGTCTCCCAGCTAACCGATTGATTTTTATTTTCTCTCCCTCTGTACGCAAACTTTAATCACTCGCAAAAAAAAATAAAAGCAACAAATCAATTAAAAAAATCATTACCTGAAAGGTCTAATTTATCATTGCACCCTTAAGCTTGAATGTGACTGCATTAGATGGATTCATATAAAACAGAAGAGGTTGCTGTTCCTTTCCAAAGGCATTACTGTTCTGCACAGAGCCGGGAATGATGCTTTTACCTTTATCTCTCTTACTGTCAGTCCTTGCACATGGGTATCGATGTAAAAGATTAACATTATCCCTTTCTTATTGTTTTCCAACTTGGGCTTCCCGATTAATTTTTGTTTCTTCCTCTTCCGATTGATATGGTGAAATGGTTAGTCCCGGAGACTCTTCTCACGGCTCTTAGCTCAGTCGTTCTGTGTCTGTTTCTCTAACGATCCCTTTACCTTACGGAGATTTTCCTGGGGAGATAATCATTCTGATTCTTGGATGGCTGAGCAAGCAGTAGAGAGCATTGTTGATTGGGGCGTCCTTACTGGTGAATACACTGACCAGTGGAGAGCGCTGACCGGTGAAGAGCACTGACCGGTGGAGAGCACTGACCGGTGGAGTGCACTGACCGGCGGAGAATGCACTGACCGGTGGAGAGCACTGACCGGCAGAGAATGCACTGACCAGTGGAGAGCGCTGACCGGTGAAGAGCACTGACCGGTGGAGAGCACTGACTGGTGGAGTGCACTGACCGGCGGAGAATGCACTGACCGGTGGAGAGCACTGACCGGCGGAGAATGCACTGACCAGTGGAGAGCGCTGACCGGTGAAGAGCACTGACTGGTGGAGAGCACTGACCGGTGGAGTGCACTGACCGGCAGAGAATTCACTGACCGGTGGAGTGCACTGACCGGTGGAGCAAACTGACTGGTGGAGAGCGCTGCCCAGTGGAGAGCGCTGCCCGGTGGAGAGCGCTGACCGGTGGAGAGTGCTGCCTGGTGGAGCGCGCTGACCGGTGGAACGCGCTGCCCGGTGGAGACCGCTGCCCGGTGGAGACCGCGGAGCGCGCTGACCGGTGGAGCGCGCTGACCGGTGGAGAGCGCTGACCGGTGAAGAGCACTGACCGGTGGAGTGCACTGACCGGTGGAGCGCACTGACCGGTGGAGAGCGCTGACCGGTGGAGAGCGCTGACCGGTGGACAGCACTGACTGGTGGAGAGTGCTGACCGATGGAGAGCGCTGACCGATGGAGAGCGCTGACCGGTGGAGCGCGCTGACCGGTGGAGCGCGCTGACTGGTGGAGAGCGCTGACCGGTGGAGCGCACTGACCGGTGGAGAGTGCTGACCGGTGGAGAGCGCTAACCGGTGAAGAGCACTGACCGGTGGAGAGCGCTGACCGGTGGAGCGCGCTGACCGGTGGAGAGTGCTGACCGGTGGAGTGCACTGACCGGTGAAGAGCACTGACTGGTGGAGCGCACTGACCGGTGGAGCGTGCTGACCGGTGGAGAGCGCTGACCGGTGGACAGCGCTGACCGGTGGAGAGTGCTGACCGATGGAGAGCGCTGACCGGTGGAGAGCGCTGACCGGTGGAGCGCGCTGACCGGTGGAGCGCGCTGACTGGTGGAGAGTGCTGACTGGTGGAGCGCGCTGACCGGTGGAGCGCACTGACCGGTGGAGAGCGCTGACCGGTGGTGAGCACTGACCGGTGGAGAGCACTGACCGGTGGAGCGCGCTGACCGGTGGAGCGCACTGACCGGTGGTGAGCACTGACCGGTGGAGAGCACTGACCGGTGGCCACAATAAAGGCCTTCTTGATGTAATGTACACCACGTGGAATGAAACATTCCGGGGGCAGTTTCCTGACCTCTTCAGAGATCAAGCTGGATTCCCAATGCCCCGGGTGAATGGGGCGTTTGCCAAAAATCGGGATTTCCGATAGGCGCGAATGTTCTCGGGATTTTCCCGAACCCTCCCCACCCCCCACCCCACCCGCCGGCTCCGATCGGTTTCCCACCCAGAGTGGACGGCAACCCGATAACCTGATTTGATTTAATTTGATTTATTATTGTCATATGTATTAGTATACAGCGAAAAGTATTGTTTCTTGTGCACGATACAGACGGTTCATAGAGAAGGAAATGAGAGTGTGCAGAATGTAGTGTTACAGTAATGCGAGGGTGTAGAGAAAGATCAACTTAATGTGAGTAGGCCCATTTGAAAGTCTGATGGCAGCAGGGAAGAAGCTGTTCTTGAAATCATAGAAATCATAGAAACCCTACAGTGCAGAAGGAAGCCATTCGGCCCATCGGTTCTGCACCGACCACAATCCCACCCAGGCCCTATCCCTACATATTTACCCGCTAATCCCTCTAACCTACGCATCTCAGGACTCTAAGGGGCAATTTTTAACCTGGCCAATCAACTTAACCCGCACGTCTTTGGACTGAGTCGGTTGGGTACATGACCTCAGACTTTTGTATTTCTTTCCGGATGGAAGAAGGTGGAAGAGAGAATTTTCGGGGTGTGTGGGGTCCTTGATTATGCTGGCTGCTTTGCCAAGGCAGCGGGAAGTGTAGACAGAGTCAATGGATGGGAGGCTGGTTTGAGTGATGGACTGGGCTTATTTCATGACTTTTTGTAGCTGCTTGCAGTTTTGGGCAGAGCAGGAGCCATACCAAGCTGTGATACAACCAGAAAGAATGCTTTCTATGGTGCATCTGTAAAAGTTGGTGAGAGTTGTAGCGGACATGCCAAATTTCCTTAGTCTTCTGAGAAAGTAGAGGTGTTGGTGGGGCTTTCTTAACTATAGTGTCGGCATGGAGGGACCAGGACAGGTTATTTGGTGATCTGGACACCTAAAAGCTTGAAGCTCTCAACCACTTCTACCTCATCCCTGTTGATGTAGACAGGGGCATGTTCTCCTTTACGCTTCCTGAAGTCGATGACAATCTCCTTCATTTAGTTGACAATGAGGGAGAGATTATTGTTGCTGCACCAGTTCACCAGTTTCTCTATCTCATTCCTGTACTCTGTCTCGTCATTGTTTGAGATCCGACCCACCACGGTGGTGTCGTCAGCAAACTTGAAAATTGAATTGGAGGGGAATTTGGCCACACAGTCATAGGTGTATAAGGAGTATAGTAGGGGCTGAGAACACAGCCTTGTGGGGCACCGGTGTTGAGGATGATCGTGGCGGAGGTGTTGTTGCCTATCCTCACTGATTGCGGTCTGTGAGTTAGGAAGTTCAGGATCCAGTCGCAGAGGGAGGAGCCGAGGCCCAGACCACGGAGTTTGGAGATGAGTTTCGTGGGAATAATAGTGTTGAAGGCTGAGCTGTAGTCAATAAATAGGAGTCTGACATAGGTGTCCTTGTTATCCAGGTGTTCCAGGGTTGAGTGCAGGGCCAGGGAGACGACGTCTGCTGTGGACCTGTTGCGGCGGCAGGCAAAATGTCGTGGATCCAGGCAATCTGGGAGGTTGGAATTGATTTAAGAACATAAGAAATAGGAGCAGGAGTAGGCCATCTAGCCCCTCGAGCCTGCCCCGCCATTCAATAAGATCATGGCTGATCTGACGTGGATCAGTACCACTTACCCGCCTGATCCCCATAACCCTTAATTCCCTTACCGATCAGGAATCCATCCATCCGCGCTTTAAACATATTCAGCGAGGTAGCCTCCACCACCTCAGTGGGCAGAGAATTCCAGAGATTCACCACCCTCTGGGAGAAGAAGTTCCTCCTCAACTCTGTCTTAAACCGACCCCCCTTTATTTTGAGGCTGTGTCCTCTAGTTTTAACTTCCTTACTAAGTGGAAAGAATCTCTCCGCCTCCACCCTATCCAGCCCCCGCATTATCTTATAAGTCTCCATAAGATCCCCCCTCATCCTTCTAAACTCCAACGAGTACAAACCCAATCTCCTCAGCCTCTCCTCATAATCCAAACCCCTCATCTCCGGTATCAACCTGGTGAACCTTCTCTGCACTCCCTCCAATGCCAATATATCCTTCCTCATATAAGGGGACCAATACTGCACACAGTATTCCAGCTGCGGCCTCACCAATGCCCTGTACAGGTGCATCAAGACATCCCTGCTTTTATATTCTATCCCTTCGCAATATAGGCCAGCATCCCATTTGCCTTCTTGATCACCTGTTGTACCTGCAGACTGGGCTTTTGCGTCTCATGCACAAGGACCCCCAGGTCCCTTTGCACGGTAGCATGTTTTAATTTGTTTCCATTGGGATAGTAATCCCATTTGTTATTATTTCCTCCAAAGTGTATAACCTCGCATTTATCAACGTTATACTCCATTTGCCATATCCTCGCCCACTCACTCAGCCTGTCCAAATCTCTCTGCAGATCTTCTCCGTCCTCCACACGATTCACTTTTCCACTTATCTTTGTGTCGTCTGCAAACTTCGTTACCCTACACTCCGTCCCCTCCTCCAGATCATCTATATAAATGGTAAACAGTTGCGGCCCGAGTACCGATCCCTGCGGCACGCCACTAGTTACCTTCCTCCAACCGGAAAAACACCCATTTATTCCGACTCTTTGCTTCCTGTCGGATAGCCAGTCCCCAATCCACTTTAACACACTACCCCCAACTCCGTGTGCCCTAATCTTCTTCAGCAGCCTTTTATGGGGCACCTTATCAAACGCCTTTTGGAAATCCAAAAACACCGCATCCACCGGTTCTCCTCCATCAACCGCCCTAGTCACATCTTCATAAAAATCCAACATGTTCGTCAAGCACGACTTTCCCCTCATGAATCCATGCTGCGTCTGATTGATCGAACCATTTCTATCCAGATGCCCTGCTATCTCCTCTTTAATAATGGATTCCAGCATTTTCCCTACTACAGACGTTAAGCTGACCGGCCTATAGTTACCCGCCTTTTGTCTCCTTCCTTTTTTAAACAGCGGCGTAACATTAGCCGTTTTCCAATCAACCGGCACTACCCCAGAATGCAACGAGTTTTGATAAATAATCACTAACGCATCCACTATTACCTCTGACATTTCTTTCAATACCCTGGGATGCATTCCATCCGGACCGGGGGACTTGTCCACCTTCAGTCCCATTAGTCTACCCAGCACTGCCTCTCTGGTAACATTAATTGTATTAAGTATTTCTCCTGCTGCCAACCCTCTATCGTTAATATTTGGCAAACTATTTGTGTCCTCCACCGTGAAGACCGACACAAAAAACTTATTTAAAGACTCAGCCATATCCTCATTTCCCACTATTAACTCCCCCCTCTCGTCCTCCAAGGGTCCAACATTCACTCTAGCCACTCTATTCCTTTTTATATATTTATAAAAACTTTTACTATCATTTTTTATATTAATTGCTAGCCTAGCTTCATAGTCTATCCTTCCTTTCTTTATCGCTTTCTTAGTCTCTCTTTGTTGTTTCTTAAATTTTTCCCAATCACTTGTTTCTCCACTATTTTTGGCCACTCTGTACGCAGCTGTTTTTATTTTAATACTCTCCTTTATTTCCTTCGTTATCCACGGCTGGTTCTCCCTTTTCTTACAATCCTTGTTTTTTGCTGGAATATATTTTTGCTGAGAACTGAAAAGGATCTCCTTAAAAATCCTCCACTGTTCCTCAGCTATCCTACCTGCCAGCCTGCTCTCCCAGTCTACCTTAGCCAATTCATCCCTCATCCTATCATATTTCCCTCTGTTCAAACAGAGGACACTGGTTTGGGACCAAACTTTCTCCTCTTCCATCTGAATCAGAAATTCGACCATATTGTGGTCACTAGACCCAAGAGGGTCCTTCACAATAAGATCCTTAATTCTACCTACCTCGTTACACAATACCAGATCCAAAATAGCTCGTTCCCTCGTCGGTTCCGTAACATGCTGTTCAAGGAAACTATCCCGACAGCATTCTAAGAACTCTTCGTCCATTCCACCCTTACCGACTTGAGTCTGCCAGTCAATGTGCATGTTGAAGTCCCCCATGATTATTGCCGTTCCGTTTTTACACGCATCCCTTATCTGCTTGTTTATAGCCCTCCCTACCTCAACATTATTATTTGGGGGCCTATATACCACACCTACTAGTGTCTTTCTCCCTCTACTATTCCTCATCTCTACCCATAATGATTCCACGTTTTGTTCCTCAGAGCCTATGTCATCCCTCAGTACTACCTTGATATTATCTCTTATTAATAGCGCGACCCCACCACCTTTTCCTTCCTGTCTATTCTTCCTAAACGCCTGATACCCCTGGATATTCATCTCCCAGTCCTGGTCACCTTTCAGCCACGTTTCTGTAATGGCCACTAGATCGTACCCACTCGTGCTGATTTGCACCATCAACTCATTTACCTTGTTCCGAATGCTTCGTGCATTCAGGCAAAGTGTCCTTATTCCAGCTTTTATCTGGACCCGCTTTGATGAGTCGCGAACACCCTCTCCCTCTACTCCCTTATCTAAATTACCGCCTTCATTCACTTGCACCCTCTCCTCTACCATTAATTTTGTAATTCCCCTTACCCCTGCATCCTCCCCCCCATCAATTAGTTCCTTGATCCTAGTCAACTCTTCTAGCTCCCCTCCCCCCAACCTATCTAGATTTGTGCCGTGACTAACCTTGAAATGGCATTAGCGGGTTTGACAGGCCATTCACCAGCCTCCCGTCATTCACCCGGCCCACCGCTGGGAATGGCACCAGGTGGGCTTTATAGATGCCACACAGATGCAGGGGCATGGCATGCTGGACCCCGAGGGTACAGGGGATTGCCGCCAGCTCCTCAGAAAAGTAGGGCATCTGACACCCCCACCGCCAACTCAAATCACAGATCACCCCACCCACACACCACGCAGTCATGAGGTTGACCTGACCCAAACCCCTCAGTCCCCTCTCCCCTCAGTCCCCCCACGCAGCCCCCCTCTCATAATTTCAAAGAGGGAGTGAAACGACAGACTGTTAATCAGGATTAGACTCTGTCTACATTGTGATCAGGATCAATAAGGTGCAGTCAACCATGAAGGGGAATCAAAATAAACACAGGTGGCTGGAGGATGATAGATATCGCTTCATTTGACAGCTGAATCTTTTACAAGGCCCTGCCTGTTGAATTTGTTACAAATTAAAGGCTTCAAGTGCAGTGGAGAGGGTTTAAGCGATTTCTAGCTGCTGGGAAGCCTTAGGAACATCAAATTAAAGCTGTGTGCATACATTGGAGCTGTGTGCCCAGCTGGGCAGACTGGAACCACCCCCTCTCCCCCAGATGAAATTGACATCCCTCTGTCAGAGGACTTCAGAGGGCTATGTTCACACCTGCAGCTTCTGACAGGGAGAAAGGGAAACCTCTGCTGCAGAATGGAGTGCTGCAGTGATTTTAAAATCCTGCCAGATGATCAGGGGGCATGGAGGTGAAAGTGACCTGGCCACTTCAGAATTTTCACAGCTTACAGACAGGAATGTAGATGTTAATCACAGAGCTGCCTGAAATCACCATAAGAAGTCTCACAACACCAGGTTAAAGTCCAACAGGTTTATTTGGTAGCAAATACCATAAGCTTTCGGAGCAATGCTCCTTCGTCAGATGGAGTGGTCTCTGTTCTCACGACACCCTCATCCCGTGGGAGAGTGGCACCCAATCTCAATCCGACCCACCCAATCCTCAGGATCATTCAGGGACCCTTGCTCTGCAGTCTGGCAGCAACAGAGGGGCAGGCGGCCACTGGTCCTACCTTCACAATTCCCCACAGGGTCCAAGGCACCAGGCCAGGGTGTCAGTGCCAGGGCGCAAAGGGGCAGTAAGTACACTGTTGGCACTGCCAAGGCACATTGCTGAAGGGGGCCTGAGTGGGAGGAGGGATGGGTTGGTTCACCTTATGCCTTTGTGGTGTGGAGGGGGGTATAATCCATTATATGTGGCTGGGGGTTGAAGATGCCCCCTCTTTGATGAGGGGTTGTTGGCGCTCCCCTGGTTAGTGTGTGGGGAGGGGGCACCATTTCGTATTTTGTGTGGAGGGGGGCCTGTCTTCGAGCGCGGAGAGGCCCCCCTCCACACAAAAGCCATTTAAATATGGCTGCCCGGTCTTGAAACAGCGGGGCTGGGCTGGCAGGTTGCTCGAAGTGAGCTTGTTCACATCTTTCAGGTGGGTGAATCCCAAGTGAAAGGTGCTGCCAAAGCCAGCGGGAAACACTCCCGTTGTCCAGCCAAAGTGGGCACCTGACCTCAGATCAGTAGAATCGGGCCCACAGTCTCTGACTTTCCATGAGTAATGCTGCTGGAAAGCATTGCTGCTCATGTGTGCTTTGTTACATATTTGGTCTTGTTTGTACAATGCAAATATCTGTATTTTCATTCGGTTTAAAAGCACAACAACTCAGAAACTGTATAATTATATACATAAGGAAAACGGTCGATTATTTCCTAAAATGCAGACACTGACCCAAATTATTCAAAAGAAAAGTTCAAAATTATTTTAATAATGGTGGCACAGTGGTTAGCACTGCTGCCTCACAGCGCCACGGACCTGGATTCAATTCCGGTCTCGGGTTACTGTCTGTGTGGAGTTTGCACATTCTCCCCGTTTCTGCATGGGTTTCCTCCGGGTGCTCCGGTTTCCTCCCACACTCCAAAAAAGATGTGCGGGTTAGGTTGATTGGCCATGCTAAAATTTGCACTTCGTGTCAGGGGGATTAGGAGGGTAAATGTATGGAGTTACGGAGATGGGACAGGACCTGGGTGGGATTGTTGTCGGTGCAGGCTTGATGGGCCAAATGGCCTCCTTCTGCACTGTAGATTCGATGAACACCATATCTGATCTTGAGCTGTATTCCTGAATAATATATACCTATCAAGTTGGTGACACTGATTTTTTTTCAGTGCAGTGTTCCACCTTCATATCCACTCTTGTGGTATCATCGCTAGACTATTAATGCAGGAACTCAGCTAATGTTCTGGGGACCCGGGTTCGAATCCCGCCAGGGCAGATGGTGGAATTTGAATTTTGAATTCAATAAATATCTGGAATTAAGAATCTACTGATGACCATGAAACCATTGTCGATTGTCGGAAAAACCCATCGGGTTCACTAATGCCCTTTAGGGAAGGAAATCTACCATCCTTACCTGGTCTGGCCGACATGTGACTCGAGAGCCACAGCAATGTGGTTGACTCTCAACTGCCCTCTGAAATGGCTGAGCGAGCCACTCAGTTTCAAGGGCAACTAGGGATGGGCAATAAATGCTGGCCCAGCCAGCGACGCCCATGTCCCACGAATGAACAAAAAAAACGGACAGTTTGGCCGTTTTTTTGCAAGTCTTCTCTGTCTGCCCCTGCCCTTGCCCTATTGCTGGCTTCAGCGCTATCGGCAATTTATACTGCAACTATAGTTGGCAAATGCAGTTTGTGTGTAAAGCGCTGAATAGCATCTTCTGGTTGACAGTCCCATCAATGAAACAAGGGAAACAATCTAGCAACAGAACCAGAGGGGAGATGAGTTTTTTTTTAACGCAGTGAGCTGTTATGGTCTGAAATGTGCTGCTTGAAAGGGTAGTGGAAGCAGAATCAATAATAACTTTCAAAAGTGAATTGTATATATAGCTGAAAAGGAAACATTTGCAGGGCGGTGGGGTGAACAGGAATAACAGAACTGATTTGATAGCCTTTACAAAGACCCTGCATAGGCACAATGGGTTGGATGGTCCTCTTCTATAATTCAATTGACAAAGATGAAAACAATCTCGCAACCACGTGTTTAAGCGACCACTCCAGGCATATTAGATAGAAAAAAAGCAAGAATACAAGAAGTGGTGAAGACTGGTTTTCCAATGTCAGCTGAGGAAGATAAATTGCAGAAAACAGCGAGATCTTTTAGCCGCATTCGTAGTGGGTGGCACGTTACAGACAGGCTAGGATGTTTCAGACTGTTAAATAGATCCTTTCAACATCCACAAAGACCCTGGTTAAATTCCAGATTCAGTCATTTTGGATCTGGAGTCGGCACTGTAAACAGATGTCAGAATAACATGCTTATTTTGAAATAAGCAAGGGTTAGAACATCAAAAGGTACAGCACAGGAACAGCCCTTCGGCCCACGATGTTGTGCCGAACATGACGCCAAATTAAACTAATCCCTCCTGCCTGCCCTTGGTCTATATTCCTCCATTCAGGGTGACACAGTGGTTAGTACTGCTGCCTCACAGCGCCAGGGACTCAGGTTTGATTTTCGGCTTGGGTCACTGTCTGTGTGGAGTCTGCACGTTCTCCCCGTGTCTGCGTGGGTTTCCTCTGGGTGCTCCAGTTTCCTCCCACAGTCCTAAGGACGTGCTGGTTAGGTGCATTGGCCATGCTAAATTCTCCCTCAGGTTTTACAGGTTAGCTCTGCTGACTTACAACCCGAGTCCCTGGCGCTATAAGTCAGCAGAGCTAACCACTGTGCCACCGCGCTGCCCTTGACACAGCCACGCTATCAGTGCTCACGTAAAGAGCTCAGTTGATACAAGGGGTATTTTAAAATAATAGCTTATGATTTACTAATTTACTGGAATAATTGAAGGGAATAACTGTATTAGTGGATGCGGACTAACCAGTGGATGCCTTGTACTTCGGTATTCAGAAAGTGTTTAATGAAAGTGCCACATGGATTTGTGCCTGCTGCCCAGCTGGTTTTACTGGTGGGAGAATGTCTTGCCATATGTCAGGAGCACGCTCCAGTCAAAATATCCAATTATGGTGTTCCAAATGAACTGTATCACAGGAAGCCACAGAAGAAAATCATCCATAATCTCAAAGTCACACACTGAACAGGACATGCTCAAATTCTGTCAGTTTCCTCTCTGGCACTGTGTTCTTTTCTGCATTTTCTCTTTGCCGGTCTTGCCTGTTCACCAAGTTGATAAGGGGAGAAGATGGGGGCGTGATCAAACTTGCTCATCCTTATCGCTTCCAGTTTGTGCTTAATATTTTTGATTGAAGGTGGCCTTCAATTAGTGCAGTTGGCGAGATGGCTGGCACGCGACTCAGGATAATGCCAACAATGTGGGTCTGGCCCCTGTCGCACCTGAGGTAGACTTGGGACTTCCCTCCTCACTTTGGCCTGAAAATGGAAGGCAATGACAAGCCACCTCTAATAGAAATTGCCAGGGAAACAGCTCAGGATGAAGACAGTGAGCTACAGACTGGCCTTCAGGCCATGCACACATGGTGAATGAATGAACGGGTTTGTTACTTTTCCCATGCTGTACCTTGTTCCCATTCATCCACTTTCAGTGCTAATGGCCAAAATTTTCCTATCTCGTCCGCCACGGGAATCTTAACGAGCGAGACAAAAAATGTGGCAGACCATTCAAAGGTGTGCTGAGCCCGGACAGGAATTTCCAGTCTTAGGGTGCACGCGGCCGGAGAATCCCGTCCAATGAGTTGGATTTTCCCACGGGTTCAGGATCAAATGGGAGTCCTGAACCGATACCTGCTGGCAATGAGAGCAGCTATGCAATCTTTCTGGAGGTGGCCTCCTAATTGCCCGCTCCTGCTGTCCATCATAGGAAGGACAGCAGGTGGATTGCCAATGCTGGAGACCCAATCAGAGGGCTGAAGGCTCAGTAACCCCACTAGCAGACCCTGTGAGGAGCAATCTTTTGTCCCAGAGGAATGGCCATTCCTACATGCAACTGCTCTCTTTGGGGCAGGAAACCTCTGTCTTGAAAGACACCCCAGCCTGCTGCAAGGAGGCCACGTTAATTGAATCAGGGGATTCCTCCAACGGTGGCAAAATGCCCCAGTTAACCATCTTGATTGGTTGTCTGCCTTTGTAGAGTGGGCTGCCATTCCCAGCCCGATTTTGGTGAAAAATTGTCGGTTGGAAGGCTGTCTCAATGTGGCTCCTCTTATTTTCCCATTCCTTTCACCTCCAAGCTCACCATTACATGGCTGCAAAAATCCAACTCAACACAACCAAAATGATTTGAGGGTCTGAAGGGATTGGTTTATGAGGAACGTTTGTATGAATCAGGCATGTTCTCACTGAAAGGGAGATGGTTAAGAAGATTGCTGTTGTTAAGACTGTAAATGCTACATAATGTAGTGTATGACAATCTATCTCACATTGCCCAGAACATCAAACCAGAAGACACAGCCTATCTGGGAAGGGGTTAAGTTCCAAACTAATTTGTGAAACAAAGGATCCACTATTTATTAGACAAGAAATAGGCCAAAGATCTTGACAACTGGGCAGATGAAGGGACTACTAATCTTTAGAACAAGACCTGTAAGAAGGATGTGTTTGTACGAGAGGGGATACAGAGGAGGTTCACCAGGATGTTGCCTGGGATGGGGCATTTGAGCTATAAGGAGAGACTGGATAGGCTTGGATTGTTTTCTTTAGAACAGAGAAGGCTGAGGGGGGACATGATAGAGGTGTATAAGATTATGAGGGGTATGGACAGGGTGAATAGGAAGCAGCTGTTCCCTTGGTTGAGGGATCAATCACATGGGGGCATAAGATAAGGGGCAGGAGATTCAGAGGGGATTTGAGAATTTATTTTTCACTCAGAGGGTAGTGGGAATCTGGAATGCACTGCCTGGGAAGGGAGTGCAGGCTGGAAACCTTACAACATTTGAAAAGTATTTGGGATGAGCACTTGAAGCATCATAACATTCAAAGATATGGGACAAGTGCTGGAAAATGGCATTCGTGCGACTTTAGTGGCAGATATTGTTGGTGCAGATTCGATGGGCCAAATGGCCTTTCTGCGCTGTTTGACCCTATGGGGATGATCTTACCAGCTACATATAACTCCATTGGTCTCCACAGATGCTGCCAGAGCTGCTGAGTTTATCCAGCATTTTCTGTTTTTATTAAAGAAATGAGGCAGTTAATATCACCAATATCTCAACTTCAGTTACAAACCAAGTGAGATGTTCATTGGTTGATGCAATGGAAATCTGAAACCTGTACCATATAAAGAATGGTTAGATAACTATTGCAGTCTACTGCTGAATGTGTTTTTAAATCTGTTTTTAAAAATACCTCACTTACCTTACACATGAAACTGATTTTCCATAACTTTGAGTAAACTCAATTTGTCTCTGAGAGAAAGCTTCAATTGCTTCTCAGCTGGAACACTGAAATACAAAGCCAGTCCCATGGGAAAGGACAAATATAATCATCATTCCCCTCTGACCTTCTTTCTGAATCACCTGTGACACATGTGGACCTTTGTCTGATTCTTAAAACTGAAAGAGTTAGGTCAGTGGCAGGAAGCGACCTAGAGAGAATAACGCAAGCAAATATCCCATGGTATTATGGTTTATAATGATAGGGACGTTATACCCTCCAACCCAGAATGTAGTATTAACTGAGATATTTCATCTCCTGAAGAAAAACCAAAGCAAGATTTCCTGAAACTTGCTCTTTCCTGCTTTTATAGAAACATAGAAGATAGGAGCAGGAGGAGGCCATTTGGCCCTTCGAGCCTGCTCCGCCATTCATTACGATCATGGCGGATAATCCAACTCAATAGTCTTTCATTCTGTCCATGTTGCTTTGTGTTTATTTTCTCTCTCTGTCTTTGTAACACTGTCTTCATTGTGGTGGCCTACTGTTTGTCATTCTCTCTTTTATCACTCCTGAAAGTCTTGCCTTCACTGTGTCTTCTCCCTCTCCTGGCCTGCCTTTATGGTTCATATATCCTTTCTCTGCACTCTTAGCTTTTACCTCTTGCCTTAAACAAGAAAGATTTCTACAGCACCTTTTGTGATCTCAGAATGTCCCAAAGTGCTTTACATCCAATGAAGTATGTTTGAAGTGTAGACACTAATGTAGGGCAATGCGGCAACCAGTTTGTGTGCAGTAAAGTCCCACAATTAGCAATGAGGTAATGACCCGATTTTGACCTGGAATTGTCAGCGCTAGGTAAAACTGACAGCAACTTCTGGCACTGCACATGCGCTATGAACATGGAACAGAGCTCAGATACACACCCCATTTCCTATACAGGGTCCGCTACCATAGTCTTCACAGAGGAAATCACCGTAGAAATCACTGATTTGAGTCATAGAAGGGTCATAGAATCCTACAGTGCAGAAGGAGGCCATTCGGCCCATCGAGTCTGCACCGACAACAATCTCACCTCGGCCCTACCCCCATAACTCCACATATTTACCCCTCTAATCCCTCTAACCTATACATACCGGGACACGGGGGCAATTTAGCATGGTCAATCAACCTAACCCACACATTTTTGGACTGTGGGAGGAAACCGGAGAACCCAGACGAAACCCACGCAGACACGGGGAGAACATGCAAACTCCATGCAGACAGTGACCCAAGTTGGGAATTGAACCCAGGTTCCTGGCGGTGTGAGGCAGCAGTGCTAACCACTGTGCCACCGTGCCACCCCAAATGATCTGGTATGAACTTAAACTAATTACCCACTATGTTCGCTGTAAAGAACAATGAAGTCTTGCACAATCAGGAGTAGTTGAGTATTTCATGGATTACTAAGTTATAATTACTATTGATCAACCTCTCTGACCCAGAGAAACATATTTTACAAATATGGATTTTCATTCCCTCAGAAAAAATTACACTGTTGCTGATTTTTTAAAAAAGTGCTTGTGTTTTGAAAGTTAACTTTCTCCCTGTAATAACTCAAGAAACCCAACTGGAAAGGAACATCATTTAATTACAGAATATAAAGTAACTGTGGTGGACACTAGTCCCTGCCTGGGATTGCAGTTCAGCAGGCCCAGTCTTGGCTCTGCCTTATAAGAAAAGGCTTAGGTAATGCAATTCCAGTTGAATCTCTCAGCCCACGTGTTAAATTCCTGCCATAGTGGGTTTGACCCTCCCAGAATAATACAGCATAGAAGGAGGCCATTTTGCCCGAGGAGCTTGCATTGAAGAGCAGTTCAGTTAATCCCACTCCCTCAATCTTTCCCCATATTCCTGAAGGTTTATTGCCCCTTCAAATTTTTATTCAATTCCCTTTGAACTGTTGTGCATTTACCACTCTTATCAGGCAGTGCATTTCAATCATAACCACTGTGTGTTAAAGCGGCACGGTGGTTAGCACTGCTGCCTCACGGCAGCAGGAACCCGGGTTCGATTCCCGGCTTAGATCACTGTCTGTATGGAGTTTGCACATTCTCCCCGTGTCTGTGTGGGTTTCCTCCGGGTGCTCTGGTTTCCTCCCACAGTCCAAAGATGTGCGGGTTAGGTGGATTGGCCATGCTAAATTGCCCCTTAGTGTCAGGGGGAATAGCTAGGGTAAATGCATGGAGTTATGGGGATAGTCGGTGCAGACTCAATGGGCCGAATAGCCTCCTTCTGCACTGTAGGAATCTATGATGAACCTTCTTTAATGTCTCCCTGGTTCTTTTGCCAATCATCATAAATCTGTACCCTCTCATTGTCAATCTTTGGAAGTAAAATGTAAACCCTTCATGGTTTTGAACGTCTCGATCGAATCTTTGTTTGGCCTTCACTGCTCTAAGAAGAACGACCCCATATTCTTCTGTCTATATACATAACTGTAATGTATCATCCGAAGACATTGAAACAAATCTCTTCTGTACTCATTCCCAAGCCTTCACATCCTTCCTATGTTGTCAAATTTTGCCCCTTGTTTTAAAAAAAACAAGACACCCAGTTGCATCAGTGTGGTTGGGAAGTTGAAATTATCATGTTGAAGAGATCTGGTCTTGTTTCTGAAATAAAAACAGAAAATGCTGGATAAACTCAGCAGGTCTGGCAGCATCCGTGGAGAGGGGAACACGGGTTAATGTTTCGAGTCCAACATGATTGTGCTTCAGAGTTGAAGAGGTGGAGAAGTGTGATGGATTATATAGTTGGAGGGGATGGATGGGGAGGTAGGGCAGAATAGAAGGTCAGGGATAGGTCAGAGCTAAGGAGAGATTAACAATGATGTCATGGACACAAGACAAAGTGTTTATTTCCCACAACGGAGGATAATCCATCTTTAAAGGATGTATTTTTGAGAGATTTAGATTTTTTTCCAGCTGTATTTTTTAACAAAAGATAAAATTATAGTTCGATTAAAATGAAAAGGGCACTCTCTTGGTTCCTCTTCATGGATGAGACTTTTCCATTCACCAGGTACATTGTATAAAGGTATAAGGTGGTATTCAATAAGAAGTCTCACAACATTAGGTTAAAGTCCAACAGGTTTATTTGGTAGCACGAGCTTTCGGAGCGCTGCCCCTTCATCAGGTGAGTGGAGAGTTGGGTTCACAAGCAGGGCATGTATAGACACAGACTCAATTACAAGATAATGGTTGGAATGCGAGTCTTCACAGGTAATCAAGTCTTTACAGGTACAGACAATGTGAGTGGAGAGAGGGTTAAGCGCAAATTAAAGAGGTGTGAATTGTCTCCAGCCAGGATAGTTAGTGAGATTTTGCAAACCCAGGCAAATAGTGCGGGTTACAGATAGTGTGACATGAACCCAAGATCCCGGTTGAGGCTGTCCTCACGTGTGCGGAACTTGGCTATCAGTTTTTGCTCAGCAATTCTGCGTTGTCGTGTGTCTTGAAGGCCGCCTTGGAGAACGTTTACCCAAAGATCGGAGGCTGGATGCCCTTGACTGCTGAAGTGTTCCCCAACAGGAACACTTACTAACTGTCCTGGCTTGAGACAATTTACACCTCTTTAACCTGTGCTTAACCTTCTCTCCACTCGCATTGTCTGTACCTGTAAAGACTTGATTACCTGTTAAGACTCGCATTCCAATCATTATCTTGCAATTGAGTCTGTGTCTATATATGCCCTGTTTGTGAACCCAGCTCCCCACTCACCTGATGAAGGAGCAGTGCTCCAAAAGCTCATGCTTCCAAATAAACCTGTTGGACTTTAACCTGGTGTTGTGAGACTTCTTACTGTGCCCACCCCAGTCCAATGCCAGTATCTCCACTTGAAAGGCTCTCTGGAAAGGCTGAGGGACTTGAGGTTGTTTTCGTTAGAGAGAAGAAGGTTAAGAGGTGACTTAATAGAGGCATACAAGATGATCAGAGGATTAGAGAGGGTGAATAGTGAGAGCCTTTTTCCTCGGATGGTGATAGCTAGCACGAGGGGACATAGCTTTAAATTGAGGGGTGATAGATTTAGGACAGATGTCAGAGGTAGGTTCTTCACTCAGAGAATAGTAAGGGCGTGGAATGCCCTGCTTGCAACAGTAGTGGATTTGGTTGTCAGAAGGGGGTTGGGTAGATTCGGAGTCTTGCTGAGTCAGGGAGGGGTGGTTGAGGGTGTTGCATCCCTGTGGTGCAAAGACCTTCCCACCATACCAGGCAACATCCTAGTAAATCTCCTCTGCACCCTTTCCAATGCTTCCACATCCTTCCTATAATGCGGTGACCAGAACTGTACGCAATACTCCAAGTGCGGCCGCACCAGAATTTTGTACAGCTGCAACATGACCTCCTGGCTCCGAAACTCAATCCCTCTACCAATAAAAGCTAACACTCCGTACGCCTTCTTAACAACCCTATCAACCTGGGTGCCAACTTTCAGGGATCTATGCACATGGACACCGAGATCTCTCTGTTCATCCACACTACCAAATATCTTACCATTAGCCCAGTACTCTGTATTTCTGTTACTACTTCCAAAGTGAATCACCTCACACTTTTCCACATTGAACTCCATTTGCCACCTCTTAGCCCAGCACTGCAGCTTATCTATGTCCCTCTGTAACCTGCAACAACCTTCCGCACTGTCCACAACTCCACCGACTTTAGTCTCATCCGCAAATTTACTAACCCATCCTTCTACGCCCTTATCCAGGTCATTTACAAAAATGACAAACAGCAGTGGTCCCAAAACAGATCCTTGCGGTACACCACTAGTAACTGAACTCCAGGATGAACATTTCCCATCAACCACCACCCTCTGTCTTCTTACAGCTATCCAATTCCTGATCCAAACCGCTAAATCACCCTCAATTCCATGCCTCCGTATCTTCTGCCATAGCTTACTGTGGGGAACCTTATCAAACGCTTTACTGAAATCCATATACGCCACATCAACCGCTTTACCCTCTTCCACCTCTTTGGTCACCTTCTCAAAGAACTCAATAAGGTTTGTGAGACACGACCTACCCTTCACAAAACCGTGCTGACTATCCCTAATTAAATTGTTCCTTTCGAGATGATTATAAATCCTATCTCTTATAATCCTTTCCAAAACTTTGCCCACAACAGAAGTAAGGCTCACTGGTCTATAATTACCAGGGTTGTCTCTACTCCACTTCTTGAACAAGAGGACAACATTTGCTATCCTCCAGTCTTCTGGCACTATTCCTGTAGACAATGATGACATAAAGATCAAAGCCAAAGGCTCTGCAATCTCATCCCTAGCCTCCCAGAGAATCCTGGGATAAATTCCATCCGGCCCAGGGGACTTATCTATTTTCACACTTTTCAGAGTTGCTAACACCTCCTCCTTATTAACCTCAATCCCGTCTAGTCCAATAGCCTGTATCTCAGTATTCTCCTCGACAACATTGTCTTTTTCCTGCGTGAATACTGACGAAAAATACCCAACTACCCACTCACCTAACTACCCATCCATCTACCAACTCACCCATCTACCCACTCACCCAACTACCCACCCAATTACCCACTCACCCAACTACCCACCCAACTACCCACTCACCCAGCTACCCATTCACCCAACTACCCACTCACCCAACTACCCATCCAACTATCTACCCACCCATCTATCCATTCACCCATCTATCCACTCACCCATCTACCCACCACCCATCTACCCACCCACCCAACAACCCATTCACCCAACTACCCACCCGTGCTTACACAAGCAACAGAGGAGATCGATATCAGTGGAAACATTAAAACACCCGACAGAGGTTTCATAACAAAGTGCTAACCAATACATCTGTTAAAATACAAGCACCATTGAACTGTTTCCTGTATGATGTGTCATCAGCTAGTATTAATGTTTTTATTAGAGGGAGTGAAGTTAATCGTGTGGGATGAAAGGATTCCAAGAATGAATTCTGCACAACACAAGATGAGCTTGAGCTATTAATTTTAGATAATAATGTGTTAAAAGCAAAAACAAGCCAGAGATCTGAATGAAGAATGCTGTAGTCTTGGTCTGACTTGGATTCAGAACTTCTCCCAATTATGTGTCATCGAATCATGGAGTTTTACAGCACATTGTGTCTGTGCCGACCATCGAGCACCTATCCTGATCCTATTTTCCAGCACTTGGTCCGTAGCCTTGTATACTATGCTGTTTCAAGTGCTCATCTAAATGTATCTTAAATCTTGTGAGGCTTCCCGCCTCTACCGTCCTTTCAGGCAGTGAGTTCCAGATTCCCACCACCCTCTGGGTGGAAAAGTTTTTCCTCAAGTCCGCTCTAAATCCCCTGCTTCTTACCTTAAATCTTTGCCTGCTGGTTGTGGACCCCTCTGGACAGAAGCAAATCTGTATCCATTTCTGCACTTGGGTGTGGGTGGATGGTATGACCAGCACCCACACAAAAGTAGAAGGCTGAATTAAACTTCATGATCACCAGTGTTCAGGGCTTTTCTCTGTTGCAAGGGAAAACGTCTGCAGGGAGCAGTTGGAGGGCAGAGCAGCAGTACAGAGTGAGTATAAAACTAACTTACCTCAGGGATCCGTGGCCTGGTCTCCAGGGAGCAGTCGGAGGGCAGAGCAGCAGCACAGAGCGAGTATAAAACTAACTTACCTCAGGGATCCGTGGCCTAGTCTCCAGGGAGCAGTCGAAGGGCAGAGCAGCAGCACAGAGCGAGTATAAAACTAACTGACTGAGAAAAACCCGAAAAGTGACAACACAGGAAAGCTGTGACCTGCTTGGTTGATAGGAAGTCTGTGTTAAATTTGAAAAAGAACACTGCAAAACTAACTAATAAATTAATTAACTAAGTAGAGATAGCTGGGCAGGTGATGTGCTGTGGCTGTATGATGTGGAAGCTGGCAGGTCCCATTGTGAGCTGCAGAGACCACATCTGCAGCAAGTGTTGGTTGCCCGAAGAACTTTGGCTCAGAATTAATGAGCTGGACTCTAAGCTTCAGATGCTGCAGCACATCCGGCAGGGGGAGAGTTACCTGGACACTTTGTTTCAGGAAGCGGTCACACCCAGTGGTTTAAGTACCTCAAATTCAGCCAGTGGTCAGGGACAACAGGGTGTGACTGCAAGTGAGGCAGGTAGGGGGACCCTAAATTCAGGAATGGAGGAGCCTCAGCTCTTGACCTTGTCCAACAGATATGAGGTACTTGCTCCCTGGGTGAGAAAGAGGGCTGTAGGGAGGATGAGCTAGCCGACCACTGCACCATGGTACAGGAGGACATTCAAGAAGGGGGAGCAAAAAGGCAAGTGGCAGTTGTAGGAGACTCTATAATTAGGGGGATTGATGGTATACTTTCATGAAAGGTAGGTCATGTTTAACTAATTTAGTGGAATTCATTGAGGACATTACGAGCGCGGTGGACAATGGGGAACCGGTGGATGTGGTGTATCTGGATTTCCAGATGGCATTCGACAAGGTGCCACACAAGAGGCTGCTGCATAAGATAAAGGTGCACGGCGTTACGGGTAATGTATCAGTATGGAACGTGGATTGGTTAACTAACAGAAAGCAAAGAGCAGGGGTAAATGGGTGTTTTTCTAGTTGGCGATCAGTGAATAGTGGTGTGCCCCAGGGATCAGTGTTGGGACTGCAATTGTTGACGATTTACATAGATGATTTGGAGTTGGGGACCAAGTGTAGTGTGTCAAAGTTTGCAGATGACACTAAAATGAGTGGCAGAGCAAAGTGTGCAGAGGATGCTGAAAGTTTGCAAAGGGAAATAGATAGTCTAAGTGAGTGGGCGAGGATCTGGCAGATGGAGTACAATGTTGGTAAATGTGAGGCCATCTATTTTGGTAGAAATAACAGCAAAATGGACTATTACTTAAATAGTAAAAAATTGCAGCATGCTGCTGTGCAGAGGGACCTGGGGGTCTTTGTGCATGAATCACAAAAAGTTGGTTTGTAGGTGCAGCAGGTAATTAAGAAGGCAAATGGAATTTTGTCCTTCATTGCTAGAAGGATGGAGTTTAAAAACAGGGAGGTTATGTTGCAGCTGTGTAAAGTGCTGGTGAGGCTACACTTGGAGTACTGTGTACAGTTCTTACTTGAGAAAGGATATACTTGCACTGGAGGGGGTGCAGAGGAAATTCACTAGGTTGATTCCGGATTTGAGAGGGTTGGCTTATAAGGAGAGACTGAGTAGACTGGATTATACTCATTGGAATTTAGAATAATGAGGGGAGATCTTATAGAAACATATAAGATTATGAAGGGAATGGATAAGATAGAAGCAGGAAGGTTGTTCCCACTGGTGGGTGAAATTAGAACTAGGGGGCATAGCCTCAAAGTAAGAGGGAACAGATTTAGGACTGAATTGAGGAGGAACTTCTTCACACAAAGAGTTGTGAATCTGTGGAATTCCCTGCCCAGTGAAGCAGTTGAGGCTACCTCATTGAATGTTTTTAAGGCAAAGGTTTTTGAACAGTAAAGGAATTAAGGGTTATGGTGAGTGAGTGGGTAAGTGGAGCTGAGTCCATGATAAGGTAAACTTGCAGGTTGAGTCCGTAATTAAGAAAGCAAATGTAATGTTGTCATTTATCTCAAGAGGCTTGGAATACAAAAGCAGGGATGTACTTCTGAGGCTTTATAAAGCACTGGTTAGGCCCCATTTGGAGTACTGTGAGCAATTTTGGGCCCCACACCTCAGGAAGGACATACTGGCACTGGAGCGGGTCCAGCGGAGATTCACACGGATGATCCCAGGAATGGTAGGCCTGACATACGATGAACGTCTGAGGATCGTGGGATTATATTCATTGGAGTTTAGGAGGTTGAGGGGAGATCTGATAGAAACTTACAAGATAATGAACGGCTTAGATAGGATGGACGTAGGGAAGTTGTTTCCATTAACAGGGGAGACTAGGACGCGGGGGCACAGCCTTAGAATAAAAGGGAGTCACTTTAGAACAGAGATGAGGAGAAATTTCTTCAGCCAGAGAGTGGTGGGTCTGTGGAATTCATTGCCACAGAGGGCTGTGGAGGCCGAGACGTTGAGCGTCTTCAAGACAGAAATTGATAAATTCTTGATTTCTCGAGGAATTAAGGGCTATGGGGAGAGAGCGGGTAAATGGAGTTGAAATCAACCATGATTGAATGGTGGAGTGGACTCGATGGGCCGAATGGCCTTACTTCCGCTCCTATGTCTTATGGTCTTATGGTCTTAAGATCAGCCATGATCTTATTGAATGGCGGAGCAGGCTCGAGGGGCCAAATGGCCCACTCCTGCTCCTAGTTCTTATGTTCTTATGTTTAACATATCAGGTATAAACAGTCCTGAGAGCTAAGGTGCTCTGGGACTTCTTCAGTAAGATGTAGGTTCAAGTGAATATCCAATTGCACATCTTCAATCAAGCACAAAGACTTGTGTCAGAAACCAAAATCTAGCAGCATTAGAGCAGAGATAGTACTTTAACTGATCCATGTCTTAAGGGTATAATGGAAGAAAAATCATTTTCAAATGGGATGTTACCTGATAGACCCAAAGTTTGTTAAAGATTGTAATGTAAACTTCAGTCACCGGTACAGATACTGGTGTCCCGGTCTGAGCTGTTCTTAAAGTTTATTTATTAGTGTCACAAATAGGCTTACATTAACACTTCAATGAAGTTACTGTGAAAATTCCCTAGTCGCCACACTCCGGCGCTTGTTCAGTTACACTGAGGGAAAATTTAGCATGGCCAATGCACCTAACCAGCACGTCTTTTGGACTGTTGAGGGAAACCCGAATACCTGGAGGAAATCCATGCAGACACGGGGAGGGCGTGCAGACTCTGCACAGAGTGTGATGCCAGCCGGGAATCGAACCTGGGCCCCTGGCGCTGTGAGGCAGCAGTACTAGCCACTGTGCCGCCCCTACTTCAAGGAGATGATACCTCATAAATAATCTTTTTCAATAAATTGTCATGAATCTATAATTTCAATTTCTACATCCATTTGAAAGCAAAGACAGTTTTGCAAACACATCTTTCTTTGAATTTGTGCACTGTGCTACATATGTTCCCTGTGCTTCAGCCAACCAAAGTATTCTGGATAAGTGCTAGCCGTGATGTGACAGAATGAAAGATGTGTCACAATAAAATCTTTTGCAATACATAAGACATGTCACAAATAATCCCAAACTTATTATCTTCAGAAAACACTTTCCCAAGTACAGCAACACTAAATTTATGAACACTTTTATAGAGAATTGCAAACTAAATCCACCTATAGTGCAAAGGTGTTGTTTATCTTGGCATTAAAACTCACTGTTTTCCACGGGAGAGACTCAGATCCTGGGCAAATGATTTATCACAGTCTTTACCGAGTGCGATTCGGATTCATTGGATAATGAGTATTTGGCATGTGCAAAAAGCCAAATTCTGCTTTGTTTTTTAGCGATTCAGAGAATTGTTGCAAAATATAAGGAACTGTAATCATAAATGTAAAAGGTTTCAAATACAATAGTAATAAAGAGATGATTGATGCATGAATCACTTGGTGAGTAATTTAATTGCCCTGCATTTCTAGATGATTTCTAAAGGAATGGTGGGCAATTAAATATTGGTGTCTTGACTCAGTGATGGCACTGACCTGTCTGAATCAGATCTAAAGAAATGACCCAAGGAGTCAGTGAGGAACACATCCATGCTGCCTCCCGCGTGCCCCATAGTCAAATTACCCTGCAGTGAACGATATTGGCTGCAGGTGGGACTTCCCACACTCAGGAGGAAGCTTGCTTTAGAAAGCTGTCCCTGCAGTGGACACAGGAGAAACTACACCAACCTGCCTAAACTGAAGTGTGAGGAACCAGAGGACAAGGTAAGTGTAAGGGGTCGCAGGGCGGGGAGTATTGGGAAGGTCTAGGAGCTCATAAAGGGGGCAGTTGGGGTCTCGTTGATGAGCCTTCCCACCCAAGATATCTAGCTTTGGATCGTTCTGACCTTCCTCCAGAGAGGTTCAATGTCCTCACCAACCTAAAAATTGAGGCTGGGCAGGAAATGGCTGTTAAGTGACCAAATGATAGGCACTTCAGGATCTCAAATAGGTTATGGGGAGGCAATGATGTAGTGGTATTGTCACTGGACTAGTCACCCAAGTAATGCCCTGGGGACCTGGGTTCAAATCCCACCACAGCTGATGGTGGAATTAGAATTCAATAAAAAATCTGGAATTTGAAAAAAAGTCTAATGATGACCACGAAACAATTGCTGATTGTCATAAAAACCCATCTGGTTCACTAATGTCCTTCAGGAAAGGGAATCTACCATCCTTACCCGGTCTGGCCTACATATGACTCCAGCCCACAGCCATGTGATTGACTCTTAACTGTCCCGAAAATGGTCCAGCAAGCCACTCAGTTCAAGGGCAATTAGGGTTGGGCAACAAATGTTGGCCACGACACCCACGTCCCATGAGAAAATAGAAAAAAAAGGGCGGGGTTTCCATCCGAGGCCTTGCCCGCTCCAGCGTAATATCGTGTGGTAAGGGCAGGCCGGAAACCGGAAGGGAATCCTATCCCTGCAACTGCCTAAAACCCGCTGGTAGAGGAGTATAAAATTCAGGCCAGGAATACATACTTTTGGTTGACATTTAAATGAAGTACAGAGAGAGTGCTTCTCTGTAGGAATTGTTGAATTTCAGATCAGATATTAAAACTGGGGAGGCGATGGCCTAGTGTGTTATCGCTCGAATATCAATCCAGAAGCACAGCTAATGTTCTGGGGACCAGGTTCGAACCACGGCAGATGGTGGAATTTGAATTCAATTTTAAAAAATCTGGAGTTAAGAATCTACTGATGACCGTGAAACCATTGTCGATTGTCGGAAAAACGCACCTCGTTCACTAATGTCCTTCAGGGAAGGAAATTTGCCATCCTTAGCTGGTCTGGCCTACATGTGACTCCAGAGCCACGGCAATGTGGTTGACTCTCAACTGCCCTTGGGCAACGAGGGATGGGGAATAAATGCTGGCCAGCCAGAGGTGCCCATGACCCACGAATGAATAAAAAATACTGGCTGCCAGTTTTCACTCTTCACAGCAGAGCAGGGATGTGCTTCCAGTGTCTAAGCTAATATTTACCCCCTCAAACAACACAACTGAAAACGGATTATCTGGTCCTTTAAGCTCATGATTTGATTTATTATTCTGACATTAAAAGTTTATTTATTAGTGTTACATTAACACTGCAATGAAGTTTCTGTGAAAATCCCCTAGTCGGCACACTCCGGCGCCTGTTCGGGTACACTGAGGGAGAATTTAGCATGGCTGATGCACTTAACCACATCTTTCGGACTGTGGGTGGAAACCGGAGGAAACCCACGCAGACACAGGGAGAAATGCAGACTCTGCACAGACAGTGACCCAAGCTGGGAATCGAACCCAGGTCCCTGGGGCTGTGAGGCAGCAGTGCTAACCACTGTGCCACCGTGCCACCCTATGTATTGGTATACAGTGGAAAGTACTGTTTCTTGCGCTAGACAGCCAAAACACACCATTCATAGAATATATCGGGGAGAAGGAAGGGAGAGAGTGCAGAATGTAGTGTTACAGTCATAGCTAGGGTGTAGAGAAAGATCAATTTAATGCAAGGTAAGTCCATTCAGAAGTCTGATGGCAGCAGAGAAGAAGCTGTTCTTGAGTCGGTTGGTACGCGACCTCAGACTTTTGTATCTTTTTCCCGACAAAAGAAGGTGGAAGAGAGAATGTCCGGGGTGCGTGGGGTCCTTGATTATGCTGGCTGCTTTGCCGAGGCAACGGGAAGTGTAGACAGAATCAATGGATGGGAGGCTGGTTTGCGTGATGGACATTTTTGCATGATGGGACTTTTTGTTCCGAACTCCACTGATGTTAAATGTGAGGGTATCCCAAAACCCAGAAGGGTAACTTGGAACTGAAACAAAAAATACTGAAAAATCTCAGCAGATCTGAAAGCATCTGTGGAGAGAGAGAGAGAATAGAGCCAACGGTTTGAGTCTGGATGACCCTTCGTCAGAGCTTCCAGCATCCGCAGTAATTTGCTTTTATCTTAGAGTAACTTGGAACATCAGTTAAAGAAAAAAGATATTCAAACAGGGAGGAATAGTCCAGTCATTTTGTGATCAATTAGTAAAGAATATTTATTCACATAAAAGAAAAACCCACAACAAGAATACACTACAACAGTTCACTTAACTGCACTTTTGGCTATACACACACAGTGGGCGGGATTTTCCAGCTGTGCTCATCCCAAGACCGAAAATCCCACCCGAGGTCAACAGACCTTTGCATTTATCTGTCCCGCCCACTACGATTCCCATGGCGGGCAAGACGGGAAAATTCCAACCAGTACCTCATGAAGTAACTCCTTCGTTCCCAACTCCTGACATGTCCTGAACTCTGAGATGCCCCTTTTGTTCTGATCCCAGTTGATGTTAAAACTGGATGAGAAGATTACAAAATGGGTGCGTGGGGTCCTTTTTATGCTAGCTGCTTTCCCAAGGCAGCGGGAAGTGTAGACACAGTCAATGGATGGGAGGCTGTTTGCGTGATGGGCATTTTTGCGCGATGGGACTTTTTGTTCAGAACCCCGCTGATGTTAAATGCGAGGGTATCCCAAAACCCAGAAGAGTCACTTGGAACCAAAGCAAAAAACCACTGAAAAATCTCAGCAGGTCTGACGGCATCTATGGAGAAAGAATAGAGCCAACGTTTTGCTGGCCTTGCCTGTGACGGGGAAAAGAATACAGTAAAAAAGACAGGATGGGATAAAGTCTCATCATGAGGTGACATATGGAGAGTTTATATTCTGAAATTTGCTTTGATGCTTTATAATCTCACAGGATTTACTCAGATTTGGAAAAATATGGACTTATTAGCAATAGGCAGCATGGCGTCGTGCAGGGGAGGCCATGTCTCACAAACTTGATTGAGTTTTTTGAGGAAGTGATAAAGATGATTGATGAGGGCAAGGTGATGGATGCTAACTACATGGATTTAGCAACGCCTTTGACGAGGTACCTCATGGCAGGCTGATACAGAAGGTGAAGCCACGTGGGACCCGCAATGAGCTGGTAAGATGGATACAGAATTGGCTTGGTCATTTGGACAGAGAGTAGTGGTGTAAGAGTGTTTTTCAGAATAGAGACCTGTAGCTAGTGGTGTAACGCAGGGACCAGTGTTGGGACCCCTGCTGTTTGTAATATATGTAAATGATTTGGAGAAGATTGTAGGTGGTCTGATTAGTAAGTTTGCAGACGACACAAAGATTGGGGGGGACTGGGCATAATGAGGAGTATTGCCAGAAGATACAGCAGGAGATCGATAGGCTGGAGACTTGGGCGGAGAAATGGCAGATGGAATTTAATCCAGACAAATGCGAGGTGATGCATTTTAGAAGATCTAATGTGGGACAGTACATAGTAAATGGCAGAACTCTTAGAAGCATTAACATACAGAGGGACCTAGGCGGTCATATCCATAGATCCCTGAAAATGGCAACACAAGTGGATAAGATGGTCAGGAAGCCATAAGGCATGCTTGTCTTCATTGGTTGGGACATAGAGTATAAAAATTGACAAGTTATGTTGCAGCTGTATAGAATTTTAGTTAGGCCACATTTGGAATATTGCATACAGTTCTGGTCCCAACACTACCAGATGGATGTGAAGGCTTTGGAGAGGGTGCAGAAAAGATTTACCAGGATGTTGCCTGGTAAATAAAGGGTATTAGCTATATGGAGAGATTGGACAAACTTGGTTTGTTTTCACTTGAACGTCGGAGGCTGAGGGGCGACCTGATAGAAGTTTACAAAATTATGAGAAGCATGTGGGTGGCACAGTGGTGAGCACAGCTACCTCCCAGCGCCAGGGACTCGGTATCGATTCCCGGTATTGGGTCACTTTCTGTGCAGAGTCTGCATGTTTTCCCTGTGTCTGTTTGGGTTTCCTCCGGGTGCTCCAGTTTCCTCCCACAGTCCGAAAGACGTGCTGGTTAGGGTGCATTGGCAATGCTAAATTTTCCCTCAGTGTACCCGAACAGGCACCGGAGTCTGGTGACTAGGGGAGTTTCACAGTAACTTCATTGCAGTGTTAATGTAAGTCTACGTGTGACAATAATAAATAAACCTAAAAGAATGGATAGTCTGAGTCTTTGTCTCGGGGAGAAATGTCAATTAGTAGGGTTTAAGGTTAAAGGGGGAAAGTTTAAAGGAGATGCGAGCGGCAAGTTCTTTTACACAGAGGGTGCTAAGTGCTGGTAATGTGTTGCCAGAGGAGATCGTAGAAACAGATACAAAAGCAACGCTTAAGAAGCATCTTGACCGATACATGAATAGGCAGTGAATAGAGGGATACGGACAGCATGGATGCAAGAGGTCTTTAGTTTAGAAAGGAGTCATGTGTAGGCACAGAGTTGGTGGACCGAAGGGCCTGTTCCTATGCTGCACTGCTCATTGTTTGTTAAAACCAAACTTTATGTATACTGCCTCAGTCTTGGAAACCCTTAGACATCCCATTCAAAAGATGTGGCTAGCTCAAAAGTGGATGGGGATCGACTTTATACAAGCTACAAGTGCTCATTTGAGCTCATCTCCTTTAAGTACAGAAACGGTACCGTTTAGATCATTAGCAAAACATCTGTTGGTGTAAAATTATCAGCTTTGATTCTTTTTCTGCCCCTCTTACCCTGCTTTTCATTTCAGTGAAGGGAACCAGAGTGCTGGCTACAGGAGGGGCATCTTCTAACCCAGATATCCTACAGGTAGGAGACCGTCCATCCCTTATCACGTAGCTCTCTGCTGTGAGGTTATCTCAGTACAATAATCAGTTGATGCCAGAGGACGATGAATGAGTTTCCATTTCCACCTCCTGAGTTACCCTTCTCCCTGCTTAACATCTAATAATTATCCTTCATCGCAACCAGATCAAAGCCAATTAAGGCTGTCAATTCTGGTGAACAATGTAATTAACATATGAAGACACAGGAACATCTGCGGCTTTGCATTTCTCACTGTCCAGGTAGGGAAGTGAAATTTACATTAAAAAAATCAAACGCCCACTCACCCAAGTCCGTGCTGCACCAGTTGCTCTCAGATATGGATGGTAACACAGGCATCAGGATCAGGTTTGAGCCAGGAAAAACCAAAGCCTCACTCCAGATCACTAAGAATGAATCTTTTCAAATCAAAAGCAAAGAATTGCCAATACCGGCCAACTGAAATAAAGGTTGGAAAGACACGGGGCAGAGAGACCTCGGGGCGCAGGTACATGGTTCCTTGAAAGTGGCCTCACAGATAGACTGGGTGGCGAAGAAAGCGGTTGGCACACTTGCCTTTATTGGTCAGAGCGTTGAATAAAGGAGTTATGTTACAACTGTACAAGACATTGGTAAGGCCACATTTGGAGTACTGCGTACAATTCTGGTTGTGCTGCTATAGGAAGGCTATTGTTAAACTGGAAAGGGTACAAAAAAGACTTACAAGGATGTTACCGGGATGGAAGGTTTGAATTATAAGGAGAGGATGGATAGGCTGGGACTTTTTTCCCTGGAGCATAGGAGGATGAAGGGTGTGCCAGAGCCCACTAGGGAACCGGCACTTCTGGATCTGGTGATGTGTAACAAGGCAGACTTGATCAGGGAGCTTAAGGTGGAGGAACCCCTAGGGTGCAGTGACCACAATATGATAGCATTCACTTGTAGTTTGAGAGGGAGATGTTAGCATCAGATATAATGGTGCTACAATTGAGTAAAGAAAACTACGAGGCCATGAGTGTGGAGCTGGCCAGATTTGATTGGAAAGGGAGCCGAGCAGGAAAGAGTGTGGAACAACAGTGGCAGGAGTTTTGGGTATGATTCAGGAGGCACAACATAAATTCATTCCAAGGAAGAGGAAGCATGTTAAGGGGAGGACGAGGCAACTATGGCTGACAAGGGAAGTCAGGGATAGAGGATCAAGCATAATGGGGAGAGGGCAGGAGAATGGAGATGAGAATCATATCAACCACGATTGAATGACTCAATGGGCCGAATGGCCTAATTCTGCTCCTATATCTTATGGTTTTATAGAGGTTTATAAAATCATGAGGGACATAGATAAAGTGAATAGCCAAGGTATTTTCCCCAGGGTAGGGATGTCCAAAACTAGAGGGCATAGGTTTAAGGTGAGAGGGGAAATATTTAAAAGGTACCTGAGGGGCAACTTTTTCACACAGAGGATGGTGCGTGAATGGAATGTGCTGCCAGAGGAGGTGGGAGAGGCAGGTATAATTATAACATTTAAAAGACATTTGGGCAGGTAGATGGATAAGAAAGTTTAAGAGGGATATGGGCCAAACGCACGCAAATGGGACTCGTTCAGTTTAGGAAACCTGGTCGACATGGATGAGTTGGGCTGAAGGGCCTGTTTCTGTGCTGTATATTTCTATGACTCTATGAGTTAGCAGCTTGGAGAGAAAAGGGATATAGTGTAAGGTTGCTGAGTTAGTGCTGAGTTAGCAACCTGGAGTTTGTGAGTTTATATCGTGGCTGTGACAAATTATGGAACTGTTTTCAATAAATTTGGATACTGTTGGCTAGTAGCAGAATAAACAAGTGTGAAAGCTGTTGGATTTATAATGAAAACCTGACTGGTTCACTGAACTACCCTAACACAATCTGACCTGTAGACAACTCTTTGAGTGGCCAAACTCAACTGTTAGCTCAACCAAGGATGGTAAGAAATGTGGAAGCGAGTCTTGGTAAATACCTTGTCCAACACCAAGAGAGAATTACTGCGGATGCTGGAATCTGTCAACCCACATTCTGTGAAGCAAAGAAACAGGACCAATTAAAGTTTTGGATGTGACCCTTCATCTGTACTAGAGAAGTGAAAAATAAGCAAGATTACTTAGACAAAAATGTACAATTTACATCCAGCAGCAGAGGGAGGTGGGAGTGGACGGGCTGGAGACACAAGATTTGGAGAGAGGAGCAGAGAGTTTGTTAGGGAATGGAGTATTGGAAGAGGTGAACTGGGGCACGGGCACGAAGAGATTTTAAACACAAAGGTGGGAATTTGGAATTTGAGGCGGAAGCCAGGAGCCAGTGGTGAGCAAGTTGAGAGGGTAGGAGTTGAGTGGACCTAGTGCAACATAGGATATGGCTAGTCCAGCTCCACATGAGGGTGGGGGAAAAAGGCTGCAGCCAGTACTCCAGCTGTAATCTTATTAAGACTTCATCAGCGATGGATCACTTTATCTTATATCCTATACCTTATGTCATAGAACCATAACACAGAAGGTGGTAATTTAATTAATTGAGTCTATACCGACTCTTTGTAGAATACTCCAGTGAGGCCCATTCCTCTGCTTTATCCCTGTAGACCTACAAGTTTATCTCCGATCATATGCCCATAAAATTTTCCTTAGAAACAATTTATCATCGTCACTTACAATTCTGGTCACCACACTACCAGAAGGATGCGGATGTTTTGGAGAGAGCACAGAAGAGGTTTACCAGGATGTTGCCTGGTCTGGAGGGTATTAGCTATGAGGAGAGGTTGGATAAACTCAGTTTGTTCTCACTGGAATGATGGAGGTTGAGGGGTGACCTGATAGAGGTTTACAAGATTATGAGTGGCATGAACAGAGTGGATAGTCAGATGCTGTTTCCTCGTGTAGAAAAGTCAAGTACTCGGGGACATAGGGTTAAGGTGTGTGGAGGAAAGTTTAGAGGAGATGTGCGAGGCAAGTATTTTACATAGAGGTGGTGAATGTCTGGAACGCGCTGCCCGGGGAGGTGGTGGGAGCAGGTACGATAGCGGCATTTAAGGAGCAACTAGATAAATACATGAATAGGATGGGAATGGAATGATAGGGACTCCATAGGTGTTTTTAGTTTAGGCAGGCATCATGATCGGCGCAGACTTGGAGGGCTGAAGGGCCTGTTCCTGTGCTGTACTTTTCTTTGTTCCTTGTTACGCACCACCCTCTGCATGAAGAAGTTGCCCTTAATGTTCTTTTAAATCTTTCTCCTCTCACCTTAAACCTATGCCCTCTAATTTTCAATTCCCTGGAAAAAAGACTATGTGTGTTCAACCATCAACCTTGGAGGCAGCGAGCTGCAGGTCATTATCACTGCAAAAACATTATCCCTTAATTCCCCTGGATTCTTGCCCAAACTCTCAAATATGTATTCATTAGCCCAGACAAACAATACTTAACTGGGGGAAAGTCAAGTTCAATGGGGGCTCAACCTGCTGACATTGTGGCAGCATGGGAGAAGGGGCAAGGGGAGGTCACCTGAGCACAAGGAAGGCAGCGCTTCGTTGGACTCTTGGATTTCAGGTCAAGTAATGATGTCTAGCAACATCCTCAGCATTAGGAGGGGAGGTGAGAGGGATGAGGGACAGAAAGACAAGGGAGGTCACACCCTCAGCATAGGATCAACCACTAAAAGAGGTGAACCAGTGCTGGAGGAGGCTGTGACTCTCCAGGCCATTAGTCTAGAGATCTGTGCCCACGTTGCAGAAGACCTCACGCCTTTCACCACTGCTTGCCAGTAGCCTTTAAAGTCACTGTGGCCTTGAACTTCTATATCTCTGGGTCTTTCCAAGGGGCAGCTTGGTCATGTCTCGCAAATGGCTACACATTGCTGCACAGGTCACTGACGCACATATTGCAGAAGCTGGCCTGTACTTCACATTTCAGATAGGTGGGACCTCAGGCTTAGACCGCAGTGGCTTTGGCCTCCATTCTGAATTCCCCCAGACGGAGGATGGGGTATAGAGGAGAATCAGCAGGATGTTGCCTGGGATGGGGCATTTGAACTATAAGGAGAGACTTGGATTATTTTCTTTAGAACAGAGAAGGCCGAGGGAGGATGTGATTGAGGTGTATAAGATGATGAGGGGTATGGACAGGGTGAGTAGGAAGCAGTTGTTTCCCTGGGTTGAGGGGTCAGTCACGAAGGGGCAGAATTTTAGGGTGAGGAGCAGGAGATTCAGAGGGGATTTGAGGAAAAACATTTTCACCCAGAGGATGGTGGGAATCTGGAATGCACTGCCTGGGAAGGTAGTGGAGGCCGGAAACCTTACAACCTTTAAAAAATATTTGGATGAGCAGTTGGAATATCATAACATCCGAGGATGTGGGATAAGTGGTGGAAAATGGGATTAGCGCGACTTTAGTGCAGGTGCAGATTTGATGGGCCAAAGGGCCTTTTCTGTATTGTACAACTCTATGTGCGCATTACAGGCAAGGTCGTGTTTATTGCCCATCCCTAATTTCCCTTGAGAAAGTGGTGGAAGATCAGAGCTGATATTTTTCCCACTTGGCTCCAGATAAGCCGACAAGCCAAAGCTCTGCTCCAACCCACATTTTACCTACGTTTCTCCTCCCTGTATCCCACTGCCTTTTATTCTTAATTAATTTCATTCCTGGGTCTCAGTAACACTCCATACTTCCCCCTAGCCCCCCACCCTACCTCTGCCTATAACCTTACTTTCCTATCACCTAACCATGACTTCTCATTCATTGACCTCAATGTTGGCACTTTGCATCGTGAGCAGCATTCTGCCCTCACTGAGGCTTGTCACACCATTAAAAATAATTGTTTTCTGTTCTAATTAATGAGTTGTGTGATATGAAACCTGCGTGCGTGTGTGTGTGTTTTTTCCCCTTAAGTCCTATGATTCATTCCTCAAGGGGCTGGCTGATTCCCTTCCATGTGGTACAGCACCCCTAACTCTATGCAGCCATGGTCTCTGGTGTGACTGTGTGTGGCGCCAGTACCTTCTGAGGGATTGCTCCGTTAAACCGCAATAACAGGGATTACCCGGTCACCACCTGTTTGTTGATGTTGCAGGTCCTGGCAGATGTTTTCAATGCCCCAGTGTACACAATAGACACAGCTAATTCAGCCTGCCTGGGATGTGCGTACAGAGCAAAACATGGTACGTAGAAGCTGAGTACTCTGAATGACTGGCCCACGCTATGGCTCAAGCCTTAAACAGATCCTTTTCTTCCACAATCTCACCAGGAAGCCTGAAGTCCCCAGCGCTCTCTGTTTTTTCAAAGTGACTGTTCTCTCCTTGCCCAGCTGGTTCACTCTTCCATCACCCCTACCCACTGCTGATCTTTCACTGGCAAATCCCTGTGCAAGCAAACAGGAAATGCAACACCTGCCCATTCATTTAGAATCATAGAATCTCCACAGTACGGAAGGGGACCATTCGGCCCATCGAACCTGCATCGACAACAATCCCACCCTATCGCCGTAGCCCCACATATTTACCCTGCTAATCCCCCCCAAAACTAGGGTCAATTTAGCATGGTCAATCAAACTAACCCGCACATCTTTGGAGTGTGGGAGGAAACTCACGCAGACACGGGGAGAACGTGCAGACTCCACACAGACAGTGACCCAAGCTGGGAATTGAACCCGAGTTCCTGGCACTGTGAGGCAGCAGTGCTAACACTGTGCCACCCTGTCACCCAAACATTTACCCCACATTGTAATCTAGAGATCCCTGGGCTTCCTGTGGGTGAGACTTCAGTTTATGTGTGTTTTCTTTGACCTGGCTATAGTGTTTTCCTGTCCGCCATGTGACAGCCTCGATGTTGGGAAAAGAAACATGGCTAAGGGGACTGCTCCTGCCAAGCACCTCTGTCCTGTCCACAGGTACGGTCTTGAGCTTCCTGTTGTTTGCCACTCAATTTTCAATCCACTCCAAGTCTGACCCTCTCTCTGAGCGGAATTTTCCTGATATCGGCAAAGGCGGGCGGGAAGGGCGGCGTCGAAGCTGCCAGCACCAATGGTGACTTTCTCCACCTTTATAGTCCCGGATTTCGTAAAAAAAAAGAATGGGTAGTTCCCCGACATCACGCTGATGGGGAGGACTCTGATTGAGCTCATCCTGCCAGCAACTTAGTTTGTTGAAAGTGCTATGTTTAAAGGTTGCTCCATGCACAAACATTAACCAGGAATTCCCCCCTGCCACCACCGCCCCCTCCCTCCCTCCCCCCTCCCTCCCTCCCCCCTCCCTCCCTCCCTCCATGTCCCACTACACAATCACCCTCCCACTACTGCATAGGCACTGCCCTCTGCTGCTGGGGGCAGTGTTAGTGCCTGATAGTGTCAGTGGGCACAGTCTGGGCATGACCTTCTCCCGCTTGAACAATGCACTCACCTGCGTTCCTCTGGGAGGTGATTCACACTGGTCTACCCTTACGTCGATGTGAATTGACTTTCTTACGGAGGAAGATGATTCAGACACAGAGGCCTGATCATAAAATGTTAATGCATGGAAATGATGTTCCCAATGTTCAACATCAGAAATCCCGTTACATCGGGTGGGGGGGGGGGGGGGGGGGTGGGGGGGCACGATGGGGTGGGGGGTGGGAGGGGGGCGGGTGGGGCTGGGGGAGGAAAACCTTTTACATTGGCATGAAATGCCATTTGGGCGTCTTGAGAGATTTTCCGTTCCTGCAGCTGAAGCCGTGCGACAGAACTGGGAGTGGAAAATCCCAGCCTCTGTCTTAGGCCTCTGCCGCTGTTCCAATGAAGCTGGACTCTTCCAAGGTGGGACCAATATCCGGGCTACCAACACCTTGGTCGGGTTCTCGAAATGGGCAAAAACAGGTGGATATCTCACTGTAATTCGAGACGCTATGATATCTACCTGGCTTCAATGTGACGTTCAAATGCCTTTCACGAGTGCGTTCTCCCCAGATCAGTACCTAAATTGAATGGCCGAACCTGTGGTGCATACAGAGATCTTTTTTAAAATTCTTCCATGAGATGTGGGTCTCACCAGCTAGGCAAGGATTTATTGCCCATCCAGAATTGTCCTTGAGGAGGTGGTGGTGAGCTGCCTTCTTGAACCGCTGCAGTCCATGTGTTGTAGGTAAATCCACAGTGCTGTTATCCTGTATTTTAAAGCTAAAGTTACACCCTAAATCATTCATATAAAGGATCTGAGATGTCCATTACTGTATAAAATAATTTATAAAAGTAGTAATGCACCTAGTATTATTTTTAGATGGGATCCAATAAGCAATTGACAATATTATAACATTCAGGGATATGGACAAGTGCTGGAAAATGGGATTAGAACGACTTTTGTGGTAGTTATTCTTGGTGCAGACTCAATGGGCCAAAGGGTCTTTTCTGGACTGTACAACTCTATGACTCTATGACAAAGAATAAATTATAATCACAGCTTGCATTTATGTAGAATCTTTAACTGAGTAAAACAACCCAAGGTGAGAGAGTTAGAGAGGCAGCGAGATTTGTAAACAGAATTCCAGAGCTTGGGGCCTAGTAGCTGAAGGCACACCCACCAATGGTGGAGTAATAAAAATGTGCAACAAACCAGAATTTGGGATGCACAGAGCTCTTGGTGGGTGGTCGGGCTGCAGGTGGTTACAAAGATAGGGAGGGAATATGAATCCCATGGGGATGCCCATGTCCGACGAATGAATAAAATAAAAGATATAGGAGCATAATTATGCCATTCAGCCCATCGGGTCCATTCCGCCATTCGGAATAACCAAATTACTGATAGAGCCCCAAATGAAGAAATTACTGGACATTTCACTTTACATAACTTTTACTTCACTGTAAGTCAGAATCAGTTAAATTAACAGGCAAATCATGATTGGTATGAACTACAAATGACATATAAAATAGCAGAAACAACAGGGACAATCTCACTGAGTTAGTAGGCAGTCCACTTGAGTGGTAGGCAGTGGGTTGTACGGTGGCACAGTGGTTAGCACTGCTGCCTCACAGCGCCAGGGACCCGGGTTCGATTCCCGGCTGCGTCTCTGTCTGTCAGAGTCTGCACGCTCTCCCTGTGTCTGCATGGATTTCCTCCGGGTGCTCTGGTTTCCTCCCACAGTCTGAAAGATGTACTGGTTAGGTGCATTGGCCATGCTAAATTCTCCCTCAGTGTTACCCAAACAGGCGCCGCAGTGTGGCGACTAGGGGATTTTCACAGTAACTTCATTGCGGTGTTAATGTAAGCCTACTTGTGACACTAATAAATAAACTTTAAACTTTGCTTGTAGGTCAATTTCAGCCTTCAAGGATTTAGCCAATCCTCTGCAGGCAACAGCTTCCGAGTAAATGGGGTTTTACCCATCAATATTCCCTGTATGATGCATATCTTTACTTTGTTCTTTCTGTCTCTGTTTCTCTTCTGCTCCTCTTTCTATCTTTTTGCTACACGCCTTTTGTATTTCAGCTTTCTGCATTTTCCAGGTCAAAGGCTGTCACTTGTTACTGCTTCTGGGTCAAAGGCCGCCATAACACAGAATTTTAAATTTGAGGTCTCATTGAACCAGTATAGATCAGCAAGCACAGGGGTGATGCCAAACAGGGCTTTTGGTGTGAGAAATAAAAACAAAAAGATAGGGATTTTCCGCCCCTGTCTTCGGTGGGTGGGGGGATGGTGGCAGAGGAGGAAAATCCAGCAGGACTCACAAAATGGCTTTCACGCTGCTGGGATTTCCTCGCTGAATTATCTCTCCTCTCCCAATAATTACATAATGGGCTTCTCCGGGAACTCCATTACCATACATTTTCATATCATTGAGGGGAGATCAAGAAGAATGAGGGGAGATCAAGAAGAATGAGGGGAGATCAAATTGAGGTATACAAGATGATAAAAGGTATGGATAAAGTAGACGTGGAGTGGATGCTTCCTCTTGTGGGGCATTCTAGGACGAGAGGTCATAGTCTTAGGATAAGGGGCAGCAAATTTAAAACAGAGTTGAGGAGAAACTACTTCTCCCAAAGGAGTGTGAATCTGTGGAATTCGCTGCCCCAAAGTGCGCTGGATGCTGGGACAGAGAGTAAATTTAAGGAGGAGTTAGACAGATTTTTAATTGGTAATGGGTTGAAGTGTTATGGAGAGAAGGCAGGAAAATGGGGATGAGGAGTATGTCAGCCATGATCGAATGGCGGAATGGACCCGATGGGCTGAATGGCATAATTATGCTCCTATATCTTTTATTTTATTCATTCGTCGGACATGGGCATTGCCGGCACGGCCAGCATTTATTGCCCATCCCTAATTGCCCGAGGGCAGTTGAGAGTCAACCACATTGCTGTGGCTCTGGAGTCACATGTAGTCATGATGTGGAGATGCCGGCATTGGACTGGGGTAAACACAGTAAGAAGTTTAACAACACCAGGTTAAAGTCCAACAGGTTTATTTGGTAGCAAAAGCCACACAAGCTTTCGGAGCTGCAAGCCCCTTCTTCAGGTGAGTGGGAATTCTGTTCACAAACAGAGCATATAAAGACACAAACTCAATTTACATGAATAATGGTTGGAATGCGAATACTTACAACTAATCAAGTCTTTAAGAAACAAAACAACAAATTCTTAAAGACTTGATTAGTTGTAAGTATTCGCATTCCAACCATTATTCATGTAAATTGAGTTTGTGTCTTTATATGCTCTGTTTGTGAACAGAATTCCCACTCACCTGAAGAAGGGGCTTGCAGCTCCGAAAGCTTGTGTGGCTTTTGCTACCAAATAAACCTGTTGGACTTTAACCTGGTGTTGTTAAACTTCTTACTGTGTCACATGTAGGCCAGACCAGGTAAGGACGGCAGATTTCCTTCCCTAAAGGACATTAGTGAACCAGATGGGTTTTTCCAACATTCGACAGTGGTTTCATGGTCATCAGTAGATTCTTAATTCCAGATTTTTTTTCTGTTGAATTCAAGTTCCACCATCTGCCGTGGCGGGATTCGAACCCGGTTCCGCAGAATGTTAGCTGAGTTTCTGGAATAATAGTCTAGCGATAATACCACTTGGCCATTGCCTCCCCATCTTATGAACTTCATTGCTCCATTACCCCTCCACATTAGGATTTACCTCCTGCATTTTTTCAGAGCTGAAAAATTTGTGGGAAAATCCGGCAGCACAGCTTTTCCCAACCTGAGGCAACACTTTGTAAAAAAAAGACGGAAAATTCCACCCCAAATGTTGGAAATAGGCAGCCCTGATGTTATGTTTCTAACTGTGTTTTTCTCTTTCAAATCTCGACTAATGTACCGAGCGGTTCCAATATTTACATCTTTTATATTGTGTTTCTAGTATTTTTGGCAATCTCGTAATAGACCTAGAGCCATCACTTACCTTTCTGCTTCTGTCTTCTTGTGTTCAGGACTGCAAGCAGTACCTGGACAATCTTTTGCAGATACGGTGAAAATCGCACCAGAACCCAAGTTGGCAGTTACTCCAACCTGTGAAGTTGATAAGGTGAGAGCAAGAGGGAAAATTTAAGAGAGAGATAGAGAGAGAAAGACACCCTCAGAATGGAATATATTTTGCTGATTTTAATCATTTTTGTACATTTTGTTCCATAAATCTGGTTGAATACATTTCCACAGACAGGAGCAGTGCCCCTCTTAACTTTCCTAAGTGTGCACAGAGCCTAAAGGATGAGTATTCACGGTGAAATGAAAGTCGCCAAAGTCTCAGGGGACCATGGTGGCACAGTGGTGAGCACTGCTGCCTCACAGCGCCAGAGACCCGGGTTCGATTCCCGGCCTTGGGTCACTGTCTGTGCAGAGTCTGCACGTTCTCCCTGTGTCTGCATGGGTTTCCTCCGGGTGTTCCGGTTTCCTCCCACTGTCCGAAAGACGTGCTGGTTAGGTGCATTGGCCATGCTAAATTCTCCCTCAATGTAACCCGAACAGGCGCCGGAGTGTGGTGACAAGGGGATATTCACAGTAACTTCATTGCAGTGTTAATGTAAGCCTAATTGTGACACTAATAAATAAATTTTAAACTGTAAAACATAGGTTGCTTTCCCCCTTTTTGAGGTGGTGATTTAACCTGAGGGTCACCACACCCTCAGGGGCAAGTTTGAGAAAGTTGGGCCTCCGGACGGCAAGTTGGCACTGCTGCCTCACAGCGCCAGGGACCCAGGTTCAATTCCGGCCTCGAGTGACTGTGTGGAGTTTGCATGTTCTCCCCGTGTCTACTTGGGCTTCCTCCGGGTGCTCCGATTTCCTCCCACACTCCAAAGATGTGCAGGTTAGGTGGATTGGCCATGGTAAATTACCTCTTAGTGTCAGGGGGATTAGCAGGGTAAATGCATTGGCTTATGTGGTGGGTGGGATTGTTGTCGGTACAGGCTTGATGGGCCGAATGGCCTTCTTCTGCACTGTGGGGATTCTATGATTCATGAATAACCTCAGCCGGTACGGGAATTGAACCTGCTGTGTTGACATCACTTTGCATCAAGAACCAACCGTCCAGCCAACTGAGCTAACCAACCAAAAAAGAAAATGCTCAAAAATCTCAGCAGGTCTGAGGTCTTTGCTTTTATTTTGAGCTAACTGACCCCCTTGACAGATGAGTATTGTTCAATCATACAGGGCACTGCAGCAAGTTCCACATTATCGCCCACCACCTGGTCTCCATTCCAGCAAGGTCAGAGGATAAGAGTCAGAAGTGGGAACCTTGGCTGTTATTTCCCCACTTCCTCTTGTTAAACCTTGCATAGCCCCAGCCAAAGTTTACACTTAAGCAGGCATCTTTCTGCTGTTTACGTGAACTGATAGCAGAAATGCCTCATTGTCAGTTGAAATGTCCTTATCTGAGCTGCACTATCTACAATGAGGTCAATGGTGGGCAGTCCTCCAGCAGTGAGCTGTGCGTGTGTGTGAACAGTACAGTTCAAGTGAAGAAAATACTAATGCAAATGCAGATCTTTTAGAAGTTAAAAGTCTTTAAAGTGTGGTTAAATAATGATGATGGACCTCTCGGTGTTCCGTCTAAGTAGATTCTGAGCAGATTGGCCAATCGATAGAACTGATTTTTTTGTTCTGAGTCATCCACACAAGGCTTTCTTTGACAAGTGCACACATGGGGTCCATTATTTCTTATTTTCCATTTGTGCTGTTCTCTTCATCTTTCTTCAGTCAATAATCTTTCCAGTCTGTCTGAATTAGAGAAACAGCCAGTCTTTGTGTCATCCGCAAACTTACTAATCCTACCCCCCACATAGTCATCAATGTTATTTATATAAATGATGAATAATAGGGGGCCCAGTACGGATCCCTGTGGTACGCCACTGGACACTGGCTTCCAGTCACTAAAGCAGCCTTCTGTCATCACCCTCTGTCTCCTACAACTGAGCCAATTTTGAAACAGCTTTATCAAATTACCCTGTGTCCCATGTGAATTTACCTTCTTTACAAGTCTCCCATGTGGGACCTTGTCAAAAGCTTTGCTGAAATCCATATAAACTGCATCGACTGCACTATCCTCGTCTACACACCTGGTCACCCCTTCAAAAAATTCCATCAAATTTGTTGAGCATGACCTCCCTCTGACGAAGCCATGTTGACTATCCCTGATCAAGCTTTGCCTCTCCAAGTGGAGATAGATGCTCCCATTCAGAAGTTTTTCCAATAGCTTCCCTATCACTGACATGAGACTCACTGGTCTGTAGTTCCCTGGCTTACCTCTACAACCCTTCTTAAATAGCAGAACCATATTAGCTGTTCTCCAGTCTTCTGGCACCTCCCCTGTAGTGTGGCTTTTGCTACCAAATAAACCTGTTGGACTTTAACCTGGTATTGTTAAACTTCTTACTGTGACCTCCCCTGTAGCCAGAGAGGAATTGGAAATTTGGGTCAGAACCCCTGCTATCTCCTCCCTTGCCTTCCACTACAGCCTAGGGCACAATTCGTCTGGACTTGGAGATATATCCATTTTTAAGGCTGCCAACACCTCCAATACCTGTCCTTCCCTTTGTCAATTTGCTCAAGAACCTCACAGTTTCTGTCCCTGAATTCCATACCATCATCCTCATTCTCTTGGTTGAAGACGGATGTAACGTATTCATTCAACACTCTACCAATGTCCACTGGCTCCACCCACAGATTGCCCCCTTGGTCCCGAATGGACCTTACTCTTTCCCTGGTTATCCTCTTCCATTGATGTACTTATAGAATATCTTGGGATTATCCCTACTTTTGCCAGCCAGAGATTTCTCACCTCCCCTCTTTGCTTTCCTCATTGCTTTCTTAAGATCCATCCTGCACTATCTCACTAATGCCTCCACTGATTTGCTCCCCTTGTACTTTTTAAAAGCCTTTCTTTTCCTTCTCATTATATCCTGAATACCTCTGGTTATTCATGGTTCTCTGGACTTGTTATTCCTACCTATTGCCCGAGAGGGAACATGCTGGGCTTGCACCCTCCCTATTTCCTTTTTGAATGCCCCCTACTGGTCTTCTGTAGATTTTCCTGTTAGTAGCTGTTCCCAGTCTAACTTGGCCAGAATCTCTCTTATTTTACTAAAATCCGGGCGCCCCCCAATCCAAACATTTTTTTGCAGCTTGTCTATTTCTTTGTCCATAACAAGCTTAGATTGTACCATGTTGTGATCGTTATCACTAAAATGCTCCCGCATCACTACCTCAACCTGGTGTCTGGCTTCATTCCCCAGAATGAGGTCCAGCACAGCTCCTTCCTTTGTTGAACCCTCTACAAATTGATTTAAAAAGTTCTCCTGTACACATTTCAAGAAATCTACTGCATCCAAGCCCTTAACACTCTGTATATCCCGGTTAACATTGGGAAAGTTGAAATCATCTAATATAATCCTATTATTATTGTTTTTACACACCTCCACAAATTGAGCACATATTTGCTCCTCAATATCCCTCTGATTATCTCTGACTCTCACTGCCACCAAGGCCCACATCCCAACATCCTGGGGATTACCAATGACCAGAAACTGAACATATAAATATCATGGTTATAAAACCATCAGAAATAGGAACAGAAGTGGGCTGTTTGGCTCCTCCAGCCTGCTCTGCCATTCAATAGGATCATGGCTGATCCTACATTCCTCTTGTCCACTTTCCTGCCCTTTCCCCATAACCCTTGATTCCCTCACTGATCAAAAATCTATCTACCTCAGCCTTAAATACACCAAAGGGCTCTGCCCTTAGAGCAAGGAGAATTTTAAATGTGGCAAGGAGTTCCAAAGACTCACAACCCTCTGAGAGAAGAAATTCCTCCTTATCTCAGTCTTAAGTTGTCGCCCGTTTATTCTGAGACAACGCCCTCTGGTACAAGATTTTCCCATGAGGGGAAACATCCTCTCAGCATTTACCCTGTCAAGCTCCTTAAGAATTCTGTGTGTTTCAATGAAATCACCTCACATTTTTCTAAATTCCAATGAGTAGAGTCCAACCTGTTTAACCTTTCCTCATAAGACAATCTCTCCATACCAGGGATCATCCGATTGACCCTTCGCTGAACTGCCTCCAATTAAATAATAACTTTCCTTAAATAAGGTAACCACAACTGCTCACAGTACTCCAGATGTGGTCTCACCAGTACCTTATACAGTTGCAGCAAAACTTCCTAATCTTATACTCCAATCCCCTTGAAATAAGGGCAACATTCCATTAGTCTTCCTGATTAGCTGCTGCATCAGTGTGCTAGCTTTCTGTGTTTCGTGCACAAGTACTCACAAGTCCCTTTGTGTTGCAGCTTTCTATCATTTTAAATAATACTCTTTTTTATTTTCCCTTCCAGCTTCATATTTTCCCACATTGTACTCCATTTGCCCACTTTCTGCCCACTGCCCCTGTCTATATCTCTTTGTAAACTGTTTGTATCCCTCTCACAACTTGCCTTTCCACCTATATTTGTGTTGTACAAGAGCAGTTCAGAGGTTAGGAATCCTGTGGTGAATATGTCACCTTCTGATTCCCCAAAGTCTGTCCACCATCTACAAGTCAGGAGTGTGTTGGAATGCTCTCCACTTGCCTGGATGAGTGTAACTGCTAGAACACTCAAGAAGCTCAACACCATCCAGGACAAAGCGGCCCGCTTGATTGGCACCCCATCCACAAACAGTCACTCCCTCCACCGCCGATGCACAGTGGCAGCGGTGTGCATCATCTACAAGGTGTACTGTGGGAACTCGCCAAGTCTCCTTAGACTTCCAAACCCATGACCACTATCATTTAGATTTGGACAAGGGCAGCAGACACATGGAACACCACCACCTGAGAGTTCCTAAGCCACTCACCATCCTGACTTGGAAATATATCACCATTCCTTCACCGTTGCTGAATCGAAACCTTGGAACTCTCTCCCTAACAGCACTCCGGATGTACTTACACCATATGGACTGCAGTGGTTCAAGAAGGCGGCTCAAGTGCAATTAAGGATGGGTAATAAATGCTGGTTTCACCAGCAACAACACTGTCACAGGAATGAATAAATAAAAACTTCCACTGTCCCTCGCCAATCAGGGCCTGGCTTCTCCCAGCCTATGTCAATTCCCTTCGAGAGTGTCTGGTCATTGAGGCTTTCTCTCCCTGGAGCTGAAGCCTGAGCAATGACACCACTAGTGGTGGCATTGAAGAGGCTGGCAGATCAAATAACGACCTGTTTACTGGCTGTTGTCAAAACTATGCCACCTGGATTCTTCGCCCGCAGTCTCTCAAAGTGTCGGCACAGTGGTTAGCACTGCTGCCCCACAGCTCCAGGGACCCGGGTTCGATTCCCGGCTTGGGTCACTGTCTGTGTGGAGTTTGCACATTCTCCCCGTGTCTGCGTGGGTTTCCTCCGGGTGCTCCGGTTTCCTCCCACAGTCCAAAGATGTGTGGGTCAGGTTGATTGGCCATGATAAATTGCCATTTAGTGTCAGGGGGGCTAGCAGGGTAAATACGTGGGGCTATGGGGATAGGGGCTGGATGGTATCATGGCCGGTACAAATTTGATGGGTCGAATAGCCTCCTTCCACACTGTAGGGATTCTATGATTCTATTCTGAGATGCATAGGTTAGAGGGATTAGCAGGATAAATATGTGGGGTTATGGGGATAGGGCCTGGGTGGGATTGTGGTTGGTGTAGACTTGATGGGTCGAATGGCCTCCTTGTGCACTGTCGGGATTCTATGGTTTCTATGAGTAGCACAGTCACCTCCTACTTTTGATCCCAGTGGCGGGAAAAGGCAGCAATTGGCAAAATTCTACCCACTAATGTCTGGAAAGGTAGCAATATTGCTACAATTGTGTGAATGGGGTGAGTGGTAAGTGACTGAAATATGAAGAAAAGCTTTGCAAAGTATGAAGTTCCTGATAAGTAACAGGATAGTGTAAACCTAAAAGAACAGTCAGTTCTTCATCACGGCTGTGAGCATGACAAGACCTCCCCATCATACTCACCCCTCTGACATCTCCCCAGCTCTCAGCTACTCCACTCTTCCCACATACATTCCACTCTGTCATGCCACACCATCTTTGCTCAGTTTTGTTAACACTTCTCGGGGGGAAAACAGCAAATTAACATTTAAACTTTGAAAAGCCCATTACTTTTGACGTTAGTGTTATGAATAAAATACCTCAATATTTCTCTGATACATTTATTTATTTCAGTTGTGAGGCTGGTTGTACTTTGTACAGTTTTGGGTCTCCTATTATAGAAAGGATGTTAAAGTCATAGAGAGATATAACCGAGATTCACTAGGATGTTGCCAGGAATGGGAACCCTTACTTATCAGGAGAGACTTGAGATACTTGAGCTATTTGCACTGGGAGCATACAGGCTAAGAACACAGAAATTCATAAATCATTGCAGTCCATCTGATCAGCTCCAGTCTAAAAAAAGACCACGTATCTCACAACACCTCTCATATCCCTCTGTCAGATTTTCCTCCCGGCCCTTATCCAATTGTGTCTTGAACTGGACGGCACGGTGGCACAGTGATTAGCACTGCTGCCTCACAGCGCCAGGGACCCGGGTTCGATTCCCAGCTTGGGTCACTGTCTGTGCGAAGCCTGCGTGTTCTCCCCGTGTCTGTGTGGGTTTCCTCCCACAGTCCGAAGGACATGCTGGTTAGGTGCATTGGCCATGCTAAAATTCTCCCTCAGTGTACCCGAACAGGTTCCGGAGTGTGGCAACTAGGGGATTTTCACAGTAGCTTCATTGCAATGTTAACGTAAGCCAACTTGTGACACTAATAAATTTTTAAAAAATGACACAGTCAGCCTCATGCCTCCCTTGACCATCCATTCCATAAAATAGCTCAGTTCTGCATATGGCATTTAAATCTAAAATGTCTCTTCTAAACCTGAGGCTCTGTCCTCTTGCAGCATCTATGACATCCTGAGTGTCTCATCCATCACTTTAGAATCTTGACCGTTCCTGCAGGATCATGCTTTGAACCTTCCCTTCTCCAGTGTAAATATTCCCAGCTTCTTCATCCTCTCCTACAGACTCAAGAACCCAATCCCAATTATCAATTTAATTGCCCTTCATCACACCCTCTCCACTGCTCTCATGCCCTCCCTAATACCCCTCCCCTGCCCTCATGCCCTCCAGCACACCCCACAGAACTCCAGGGGAAGTTGAACCACATTCAGTACAACTTCAGGATTATTTTGCGATTTCTGTTCTATTTCCCTGGATTTACCATGCCCAGGATCTATTTACCTTCTTTACTGCTACATTATACTAATCTATGACCATCCACAAATCTATCTAGTGTGTATGTTTGTGCTGTAAAATAATGCCGTCCATCTTTTATTGCCATAATTCGTCATCCTTTGCCAATCGCTTGATATTTTATATGTCCACATTCAGTATTGTATAGTCCAAACTCCTTTTTAATTTGGCCACCCGGTGTCATAGAATCATAAAATCCTACAGTGCAGAAGGAGGCCATTCAGCCCATCGAGTCTGCACCGACAACAATCCCATCCAGGCCCTATACCCGTAACCCCACATATTTACCTTGCTAATCCCTCTAACCTACGCATCCCGGGACACTAAGGGGCAATTTAGTGTGCCCAATCAACCTAACCCTCAGCCCTTTGGACTGTGGGAGGAAACCCGAGCACCCGGAGGAAACCCACGCAGACACGGGGAGAACGTGCAAACTCCACACAGTGTCCCTGGGATTAAAGTTTTAATCAGACATTGGGAACCTAGCATTGCGTTAGTTCTAGGTCCCCGCACCGCATGGTGTGCTTTAGACATGTCCACCACAATTTTCAATGCTTCAGGCAATTAAAGGCCAGGGAGCAGATTCACCATCCAATCTGGCCATGGTTCTCTTGGGGGGGGGACTAACCCTCCAGTGATGTCCAGCAGCCGCAGCTGTGGGTTGGCAACCATTATGGTTCCACATGATCCATTGGCCTTTCTACCCTGAGCCAGACCATTGTGGGGTGCCCGTATTGCTAACTAGAAACCCCAGTCAATACTGGAACAGGGCCTTAAATAGGCACCTTAATTAAATACATTTAGCACGAATTGGCTACCTGCGCCTCCCAAGACGGCGGTCGATCTGACCATGAGCCAACCTCTTTCAAGATGGCCCAGGGTCTGGAAGCGGCATGGAGCCTGGCACTACCAAATTGCATGTCTGCCTCCATTTTAGTTCATGACCATAGAACCGTAGAGCCATAGAATCCCTACAGTGCAGAAGGAGGCCATTCAGCTCATCAAGTCAGGTTGGACTCTTACCCAGCACCACCCGTCCGCCACCTCCCCCCTACCCCCCCATCAGCGTAATCCTGCACAATTTACGTGGCTAATCCTAATCTACACATCTTTGGACACAAAGGGGCACTTTAACATGGCCAATTCGCGTCACCTGCCCTTTTTAAGAATCCAACCCCTGTTGTTTACAGCCCTCTCAGTTCACTATCATAGGATCTCTACAGTGCAGAAGGAGGCCATTCAGCCCAACGAGTCTCCACCAACCACAATCCCACCCAGGCCCCACTCCCGCAACCCCTTATATTTACCCTGTTAGTCCCCCTGACATTAGGGTTAATTTAGCATGGCCAACCAACCTAATCCGCACATCTTTGGACTGTGGGAGGAAACCACCATATGAAATCTTGGAGAGATTTATGTCTGTCTCTATATATTTAGTAAACAAGGGTCACAGTGTTAATCTCTGTGGGTATTTATCCTCCCATAAAAGGCATCCACTGTTTTATTCTGTCCATTTATGTTTAGATTCTGCTAGTTCCTACACTCCAGCCTCTAAAAAGGTAGTCAAGCTTTCATAGGCTGCCACTGTCTTTATGGTACTGACCCAACAGGAATACCTCAAACCTCATTTTAACTCCATTAGTAGGTCCCTTTCCTCCTGTGGTAGCACAGATTTGGAACAGAGCAAGTTTGAGCATCAAATCTCAGTCTTCTGGATTGATTGATTGAGTGAGCTTGCGCATGCCAGTAGGAGAGAGACTGCAGCCAGAGTGAGATTCAGCCAGAGTGAGGGTATCGGGAATTTGGAGCTGAGTGGGAATTCAGTGCTGAGGGGAAAGAGGTGCTCATCTTTGGGAGGAGGGAGAGGCGGACCTGTGAGGGAGACTTGAGGGCAAGTGAGCGGCAGAAAGAAATTGAACCGCGACGTCGCAGCCAGCAGGTAAGTGATTGGCTGGTGACTGGTAAGTAGTTTTTCTTTTTTCTCTTGGCATTGTCGTTATTGTTGTATATTAACTTAAGGGTTAAGTCATGGCAGGAGATCCCAGACCCGTGTCATGCTCTACTTGTGCAATGTGGGAATTCAGAGATTCTTCCGGTGTCCCTGGCTCCTTCACATGCAAGAAGTGTGTCCAACTGCAGCTCCTGTTAGACCGCTTGACAGCTCTGGAGCGGCGGATGGATTCACTTTGGAGCATCCACAATGCTGAGGAAGTTGTGGATAGCACGTTAAGTGAGTTGGTCACACCGCAGATAAAAATTACTGAAGGAGATAGAGAATGGATGATCACCAGACAGAGGAAGAGTAGGAAGGCAGTGCAGGAGTCCCCTCCGGTCATCTCCCTCCAAAACACATATACCGTTTTGGATAGTGTTAGGGGAGATGGCTCACCAGGGGAAGGTGGCAGCAGCCAGGTTAAAGTTAAGTTAAAGTTTATTTATTAGTCACAAGTAAGGCTTACGTTAACACTGCAATGAAGTTACTGTGAAATTCCCCTAGTCACCACACTCCGCCACCCGTTTGGGTCAATGCAACTAACCAGCATGTCTTTCAGACTGTGGGAGGAAACAGGAGCACCCGGAGGAAACCCACGCAGGCACGGCGAGAACATGCAAACTCCACACAGACAGTGACCCCAGCTGGGAATCGAACCTGGGTCCCTGGTGCTGTGAGGCAGCAGTGCTAACCACTGTGCTACCGTGCCACCCCATGGTTCATGGCACCGTGGCTAGCTCTGCTGCGTTGGAGGGCAGGGAAAAGAGTGGCAGGGTATAGTGATAGGGGACTCAATTGTAAAGGGAATAGACAGGCGTTTCTGCGAACGCAAATGAGATTCCAGGATGGTATGTTGCCTGCCTGGTGCAAGGATCAAGGATGTCTCGGAGCGGCTGCAGGGCATTCTGGAGGGGGAGGGTGAACAGCCAGCTGTCGTGGTGCATATAGACACCAACGATATAGGTAAAAAACGGGATGAGGTCTTACAAAATGAATTTAGGGAGTTGGGAGTTAAACTAAAAGGAGGACCTCAAAAATAGTAATCTCAGGGTTGCTACCAGTGCCACGTACTAGTTTGGGTAGGAATGTCAGGATAGTTAAGATGAATATGTGGCTTGAGGGATAGTGCAAGAGGGAGGGATTCAAATTCCTGAAACATTGGAATCGGTTCTGGAGGAGGTGGGACCAGTACAAATCAGACAGTCTGCACCTGGGCAGGACTGGAACGAATGTCCTGGGGGGGTGTATTTGCTAGTGCGGTTGGGGAGGGCTTTAACTAATGTGGCAGGAGGATGGGAACCAAAGCAGGAAGTCAGAGGGAAGTAAAGTGGGGACCGAAACAAAAGGGCAGGAAGGGGAAAAGTGGAAGGTAAAGAAACCAAAGACAAAAATCAAAAAGGGCCACAGTACGGAGTACAGAGACTGTGGAGAACTCAGTGAATGGATCCAGTAAGGCTAAGAGAAATAAAACACAGGAAGGCTGCACAAAACATGACACGACAGATTGTCTGAAGTGTGTTTGCTTTAACGCTAGGAGTATGATAGGTAAGGCAGATGAACTTAAAGCTTGGATTACTACATGGAACTATGATGTTGTGGCAATTATGGAGACATGGATAAAAGAAGGGTAGACTGGCAGCTTAGCATTCCAGGATTTAGATGCTTCAAGTGAGATAGAGAGGGTGACAAAAGAAGTGGGGGTGTTGCTTTACTGATTAGGGAGAATGTCACAGGTATACAGAGGGAGGACACATTGGTGGGATTATGCAGTGAGGCCTTAAGGATAGAACTCAGGAACAGGAGCGGTGCAATCACATTGTTGGGATTGTACTACAGACCCCCCAATAGCCAGCGTGAAGTGGAGGAACTGATATGTCAGCAGATTATAGCAAGATGTAAAAACAACAGAGTTGTTGTGATGGGCGATTTTAACTTCCCCAATTGGGATTCATTTAGTGCCAGGGGCTTGGACGGGACAGAATGTGTTCAGTGTGTCCAAGAGTGCTTCTTGAGGCAATATGTAGATAGTCCAACTCGGGAAGGGGCCAACTGAGACCTGGTTTTGGGAAACAAGCCTGGATAGGTGATTGATGTCTCAGTGGGGGACCATTTTGGGAACATAGAACATAGAACATAGAACATTACAGCGCAGAACAGGCCCTTCGGCCCACGATGTTGCACCGACCAGTTAAAAAAAAAAACTGTGACCCTCCAACCTAAACCAATTTCTTTTCGTCCATGAACCTATCTACGGATCTCTTAAACGCCCCCAAACTAGGCGCATTTACTACTGATGCTGGCAGGGCATTCCAATCCCTCACCACCCTCTGGGTAAAGAACCTACCCCTGACATCGGTTCTATAACTACCCCCCCTCAATTTAAAGCCATGCCCCCTCGTGCTGGATTTCTCCATCAGAGGAAAAAGGCTATCACTATCCACCCTATCTAAACCTCTAATCATCTTATATGTTTCAATAAGATCCCCTCTTAGCCGCCGCCTTTCCAGCGAAAACAATCCCAAATCCCTCAGCCTCTCCTCATAGGATCTCCCCTCCATACCAGGCAACATCCTGGTAAACCTCCTCTGCACCCTCTCCAAAGCCTCCACATCCTTCCTGTAATGTGGGGACCAGAACTGCACACAGTACTCCAAGTGCGGCCGCACCAGAGTTGTGTACAGTTGCAACATAACGCTACGACTCCTAAATTCAATCCCCCTACCAATAAACGCCAAGACACCATATGCCTTCTTAACAACCTTATCTACTTGATTCCCAACTTTCAGGGATCTATGCACACATACACCTAGATCCCTCTGCTCCTCCACACTATTCAAAGTCCTCCCGTTAGCCCTATACTCAACACATCTGTTATTCCTACCAAAGTGAATTACCTCACACTTCTCCGCATTAAACTCCATCCGCCACCTCTCGGCCCAACTTTGCAACCTGTCTAAGTCTTCCTGCAAACTACGACACCCTTCCTCACTGTCTACCACACCACCGACTTTGGTGTCATCAGCAAATTTGCTAATCCACCCAACTATACCCTCATCCAGATCATTAATAAATATTACAAACAGCAGTGGCCCCAAAACAGATCCCTGAGGTACACCACTTGTAACCGCACTCCATGATGAATATTTACTATCAACCACCACCCTCTGTTTCCTATCCGCTAGCCAATTCCTGATCCAATTTCCTAGATCACCCCCAATCCCATACATCTGCATTTTCTGCAGAAGCCTACCATGGTGAACCTTATCAAACAGTGAACCTTATCAAACCTTATTATACATGGAACAGTGATCACAATTCTATAAGTTTCAAAATACGTGTAGAAAAGGGTAGAAGTAGTCCCAGAGTGAAAATACTAAACTGAGGGAAGGTTAATGACGATAGTGTTTGGCAGGAGCTAGGCAATGTAGACTGGAAACGGCTGTTTGAGGGTAAATCCACATCCGATATGTGGGAGTCTTTTAAAAGTCAGTTGTTAACAATTCAGGACAAGTATGACCCTGTAAAAATGAAGGATAAAGATGGCAAGATTCAGGAACCCTGGATGACAAGAGAGATTGTGAGCTTAGTGAAAAAGAAGAAAGCATACATACATTTCAGGAAATTGAAAATGGTTAAGGCTCTTGAGGAATCTATAGGGTCTATCCCAGAATACTGAGAGGCCTTGGCCAAAATCTTTGTACCTTCTTTAGTCACAGGTGAGGTACCAGAGGATTGGAGAGTAGCTAACATTGTTCCTCTGTTTAAGAAGGGCAGAAGGGAAAATCTGGGAAATTACAGGCCTGTGAGCCTTACACCAGTGGTGGGGAAATTATTGGAGAAGATTCTTAGGGACAAGATGCACTCACAGCTGGAAGAGAATAGGCTTATTAGCAATAGGTAGCATGGGTTTGTGAAGGGGAAGTTGTGACTCACAAACTTGATTGAGTTCTTTGAGGAAGTAACAAGAAAAATTGACCAGGGCAGGGCAGTGGATGTTGTATACATGGACTTAAGTAAAGCCTTCGATAAGGTTCCTCATGGCAGGCTGATACAGAAGGTGAGGTCATATGGAACCGAGGTGAGCTGGTTCAATGGATACAAAACTGGCTTGGGCATAGAAAGCAGAGAGTAGCAGTGGAAGGGTACTTTTCTAACTGGAGGTGTTACAAGCGGTGTTCCACAAGGATCAGTGCTGGGGCCTCTGTTGTTTTTAATAAATTTGCAGATGATACAAAAATTGGGGAGTAGCAGAAAGTGAGGAGGATTGTCAGAGGATACAGCAGGATATAAATTAGCTGGAGACCTGGGCTGAAAGATGGCAGATGGAATTTAACCCGGACAAATGTGAGGTGATGCGATTTGGAAGGTTTTTTTTTATACTTTTCCAATTCAATCAAATCAAATCCAATTCAGAGTCTCAACAAGTTGAGACATTTCAGATCCAGGCTGACAAGACAGGGCGAGCGACCAAACCACCCTGTCCTGGGCCTGATCTACATGAGCCAAGCTGATTGGAGAAGGGGGAGGTTCCTCCTCCAAGACTTGAGCTCATTTGCATCTTAGCCAAAAGGCCGAGATGCCGCTTTTAAAAATTGCTTCATATGAAACATATGAAGCCTCAGCGTAACCTAATGACCTCGACCAAGTGCGGCCGACAATGGGGTGCCGACCATACACTTGATCTTAGCCAAAAGGCCGAGAAGCGATTTGGAAGGTTTACTGCAGAAGGAAAGTATACAGTAAATAGTAGAGCCCTTAGAAATATTAGCATACAGAGGGATCTAGGCATGTGGATCCACAGTTCCCTGAAGGTGGCAACTCAGGTGGACAAGGCGTATGGCATGCTGGCGTTCATCAGCCAAGCCGTTGAGTATAGGAATTGGAAAATCATGTTGCAGCTGTATAAGACTTTAGTGAGGCCGCGTTTGGAGTATTGTGTACAATCCTGGTCGCTACACTACCGGAAGGATGTTGATGCATTGGAAAGGATGCAGAAGAGATTTACCAGGTTTGGAGGACATGGACTATGAAGAAAGTTTTAAAGTTTAGTTTAAAGTTTACTTATTAGTGTCACATGTACTCTTACATTAACATTGCAATGAAGTTACTGTGAAAATCCCCAAGTTGCCACACTCTGGCGCCTATTCGGGTACACTGAATGAGAATTTAGCACAGCCAATGGACCTAACCAGCATGTCTTTCTGACTGTGAGGAAAGCAGAGCACCCGGAGGAAACCCACACAGACACGGGGAGAACATACAGACTCCGCACAGACAATGACCCAAGCTGGGAATCAAACCCGGGTCCCTGGCGCTGTGAGGCAGCAGTGCTAACCATTGGGCCACTGTGCCGCCGGTTGAACAAACTTGGATTGTTTTCACTGGAGTGTCGGAGGATGAGGGGGGACCTAAAAGAGGTTTACAAGATTATGACCAGCTTGGATAGAGTGGATAGTCAGAGTCTTTTTCCCAGGGTCGAAGGGTCAATTACTCGGGTGCATAGGTTGGAAGTGAGAGAGGGGAATGTTTAAAAGAAATATAAGGGGCAAGTTTTTCACACACAGGTGAATGCTGGAACATGCTGCCGAAGGTGGTGGTGGAAGCAGATTCTGTAACAATGTTCAAGAGGCAGCTGGATAGATACATGAATAGGCAGGGAAGAGAGAGATATGGACCATGGAGAGACAAGAAAATATTAGATTAGAGGCATCTGTATTGGCACAGACTTGGTGGGCCGAAGGGCCTGTTCCTGTGCTATTATTATTGCCACATGTATTGGGATACAGTGAAAAGTGTTCGATGCAAAGAACACCCAGTAACGTTCATCTAACCCGCTCTATTTGCGTTTCTAAATCAACCACTCCTTGCTTTCTGAAGCTTTAAGGATGCATTTATTGCACAGTAGAAAACATATTAGTGAAGTATGGCAATTATGCCTAATTAACACATGCAAATTAATTAATTAGAAGCTAGACTTCTCCTGTAACTAAACACTCTGGGGTTTAATTTTCTCTGCCAGTGCAACAGTTAAAGTATTTGCATAAAATTCCTTTGTTCCTTTAAAGCAGTTTTTAAGCTGCCCTGTTTATTTTAATTGGCTTAATGACTTTGTTAAAATAACACGCAAACAAATTTTATACAGGAACATTCATCAATGTGTTTTACCAGATGAAATTAAGCCCTTGGGAGAGATATCCCGATCATTGGTCATTTTTATACTGACTTATTACCATGTGGTAAATGCAGTCAAGGCATTAAGGCTGCTTTGAGCAAATTAATTACCATAAATTAGCATGGGTAATGTGCCTCGTTCTCACTTGTTGAGTTGGTAGATTTGAATAATTCCAACTAATTTCTGATTAGATGTCTTCCCATCGATGATGAGTTAAAATGCTGTATGTCAGAATTTACAGAGGCCACCAGACCATTAGTGAATGAATTTACTTTGGCAATACAGGGGGAATTTATGCCCCCCTCTCCCAGCCCCCACCTCCCTCCAGCCAGCATTTTGGGGGGTGGGTGGGTGGTGGTAGGCGTATAAAATAGGAGAGGTTGCTAGCCTACCACCTTCCCATCATCCCCAAGCTGTCCCCCATAATACGGTGGCCAGTATGACATCATCCAACTTGCGATTAAGGTGATTAATCAACGGTGGCTGAAGAGCTTCTCCAAGAGTCGCAATCTGGATTCCACCCACTAAGGGCACAATGGACACCGCGTGGCAACTACAAGTGAAGTGCTGGGAACAGAACTAACTCTTATACGTGGCCTTCTTTGACCTCACAAAGGTCTTCGACACTGTCAACCGCGTGGGATTATGGAGTGTCCTCTTCCATTTTGACTACACCTAAATGGAGTGTCCTCTTCCATTTTGACTACACCCAAACCTTGTCACGTCCTCCACCTGCTCCACAATGACATGCAAACCGTGATCTTCACCAATGGATTCATCACAGATCCAGTTCATATTCGGACTGAGGTCAAGCAAGGTTGTGTTATTGCACCGACACTCTTCTCGATCTTCCTTGCTGCGCTCCCTACTGGAGTGGAGTCAAACTACAGAACAAATGGAAATCTGTTCAGCCAATGCCGTCTGCAGGCTAAATCCTAGAATCCCTACAGTGCAAAAGGAGGCCATTCGGCCCATTGAGTTGGTACCGACCATAATCTCACCCAGGCCCTATTCCTGTAACCTCACATATTTCCCCTGTTAATCCCCCTGACACTAGGGTCAATTTAGCATGGCCAATCAACCTAACCCGCACATCTTTGGACTGTGGGAGGAAATCGGAGCACCCGGAGGAAACCCACGCAGACACGGGGAGAACATGCAAACCCCACACAGTAACCCAAGCCGGGAATTGAATGCGAGTTCCTGGCGCTGTGAGGCAGCAGTGCTAACCACTGTGCCACCGTGCTGCCCAAATCCTCTGTCATTGAATTACAGTATGCAGACGATGCTTGACTGGGTGGTTGTGAAGAGGATGTTTCCACCTGTGGGAGAATATAGAACTAGGGGCTGCTGTTTAAAAATAAGGGGGTCACTTATTTAGGACAGCGATGAGGGGAATTTGTTTCTCTCAGAGGGTTGTGAGTCTTTGGAACTCTCTTCCTCAAATGACAGTGCAAGCAGAGTCTCTGAATATTGTTAAGGCAGAGCGAGATAGATTCTTGAGAAGCAATGGGGTGAAAGGTTATCTGGGGGTAGGCGGGAATGAGGTTACAAGATCAACCATGATCTTATTGAATGGGGGAAGCAGGCTCGAGGGGCCGAGTGGCCTACTCCTGCTCCTAATGTGTATGTATGTATGAGTAAAGGTAAAGTCGCGATAGAGCCAGATGACCATAGGCTGCTCTCCCCTTTGAGGGTGAAGTCTAACTGGTGGTGATTTAATCTGAGGATCACCACACCTCAGATGAGGGGCGAAGTTGATTTAGGAACCGCCCGGTTGGTTCTGGTACAGGAATTGAACCCGCACCGTTGGCATCGCTCTGCATCTCTAACCAACTGTCCAGCTAACTTTTTTTATTCATTTGTGCAACTTGGGTTTCACTGGCTGGCCAGCATTTATTGCCCATCCCTATTTGCCTGAGGGCAATTGAGAATTAACCACATTGCTGTATTTCTGGAGTCACATGTAGGCCAGACCAGGTAAGGACGGCAGATTTCCTTCCCTAAAGGACATTAATGAACCAGATGGGTTTTTCCCAATAATCAACAGTGGTTTCATGTCATCCAGATTTTTATTGAGTTCAAACTCCACCACCTGCCGTGGTGGGATTCGAACCCGTGTTCCCAGAACATTAGCTGAATTTCTGGATTAATAGTCTCGTGATAATACCACTAGGCCATCACCTAATGAACTTAACTGAGCCAAACCTTGTTCAAATGCACTCAGTGCTTGACCAAGCAACTCAGCATCAGGCAGTGTCCACTCAGAGCCAACCCCTGACGAGCCCCCTCCACTTCCCTCTCCTGTGAAACCCTTCCCACCATCATTCACCTCTGCTGCGAGTCGCTCTGAGATCCATTGGGTGTCGTTCCAGCAGTAGCCATTGACTCCCTTGTTTCCAACAGAGCTGCTGACCTCTGATTGGCCAGCAGCTCTTGCCAAGCGGGATTTTGTGCCTCTAGAGCCCTGATCCCGTGGAAGGCCCGCTAGTGACCTCTCAACTGCCTGATTGGGCCTTTCCAGAGGAGGCAGCATGGATCTCTCACTGGCTCTCCAGCCGGTGGCCAAGATTCTCCATCACCTCCTTCAAATTGCCCTGTTTCAACAGCCTCTGACCTGAGCTCCCTATCTCAGAATTACAGAATTGTTACAGTGCAGAAGGAGGCCATTTGGCCCATCATATCAGCATCAGCTGTCCATGTGAACATCATGACTTAGTGCCATTCCTCTCCCTTTCTCCCGTACTCCAGCACATTGTTTCTATTCAAATAATCATCTGATGCCTTCGTGAATGCCTCAGTTGAACCTGCCTCCACCACACTTTCTGGCAGTGCATTCCAAACCCAAACTACTCACTGTGTGAAAAAGTTTATCTTCACGTCACATTTGCTTCTTTTGCAAATCTGTGCCCTTTTGTTCTTCATCATTTTATGAGCGGCAACAGTTTTTTCCCATTTAGTCTGCCCAGCCCCCTCATGATTTTGAACCTCTCTATCAAAACTTCTCTTACCCTTCTTCTCTCCAAGGGGAACAGTCCCAACCTTTCCAATCTATCCTCAAAACTGAAGTTTCTCATCCCTAGAACCATTCTTGTAAACTTCATCTACACTCCCTCCAATGCGTTCACATCCTTTCTGTAGTGTGGCACCCAGAACTATCCACGAAATTCCATGGTAAGCAAGCCACACAGGCTTGTTGTCAGGCAGCATCCGTAGCAGACCACTTCATTCTTCCATTTTACCTTGAATCAATGAGTCAGTCCAAAACATAATCATTTTACAAAATGTTGTCTTTGCAAAAATGTCGTCAAGGTTGTAAACAGTCTGGTGCAGTCTCGAAACAGCTACCGGGAAGGATGGAGTCAATAGTCAGTGAGTGGAGTTTGGAGTGGGTCAGAAGACAATGACGTCAGACTTTCCCCCAATCTATATAAACAGTGAAGGGGGTATAAAAGTAGGGAAGTATTGCTCCAACTGTACAGGACATTGGTAAGACATACCAAGAGTACTGTATACAATCCTGGCCTCCTAATTTAAGGAGGGGAATACTTTCATTGTAAGCGGTTCAGCGAAAGTTCATTAGTTTGATTCCTGGGATGAATGAGGGAAGGTTGTGTAATAAATCGAGGGCGGCTCAATGTGACTCAGAGTAGTAAGGATGTATAACCAATGCTAAATCAGTATTTCCAACAAAAGGTCAGACAGAATCTACTATGTGATTGTACAACTCTCCTCCGCAATCTGGGATATGCTCCTGCTCTTGATGGCCTCAGCTTCCCACCTCAACAGTCCATAAATGTGCGGGTTAGGTGGATTGACCATGCAAAATTGCCCCTTAGTGTCCCAAGATGGGTAGGTTAGGGGGATTATTAGGGTAAATACCTGGGGTTGCAGGGACAGAGTCTGGATGGGATTGTTGTCGGTGCAGGCTCGATGGGTCAAATGGCCTCTTTTTGCACTGTAGGAATTCTATAGGGTTCGGCCTGATTGAGTGGCCCTCAGGGAACACCTCCTGCCCCTCCCCTTAAAGGTGCCACGTTACCACAGGTTGAGCAGGTTGATCCTATACTTAGTAGAGTTTAGAAGAATGAGATTTTTGATTTGATTTGATTTATTGTTGTCACATGAATTAGCATACAGTGAAAAGTATTGTTTCTTGCGCGCTATACAGACAAAGCATACCTTTCATAGAGAAGGAAAAGAGATAGTGTAGAATGTAAGTTTTGGAAGCATAGAATGAGAGTAAAAGATAGAATTAGAAGGTATGCTGGGCACAGCTTGCAAAAAGTCGCCTCACCCCGCGCCATCTTGGAAAAAAAATACTGCATACTGAAGTATAATTTCATAATCAAGCAGCCCTCCCATATCTCATCTAAATGACTATTCTTTTTGAGGTCATCTTAAGGAAACATGTAAGATTCTGAGGGAGCTTGACACCATAGATGCTGAGAGGATGTATCCCCTCGTGCAGAAGTGTAGAACTGGAGGTGCAGTTTCAAAATAAAAGGCCTCCCATTTAAGGTAGAGATTGGAAGGAATTTCTCCTTGCAGAGGGTCATTAATCTTTTGGAATTCTCTTCCACAGAGAGCAGTGGAGGCTGGTCCATTAAATACATTCAATACTGAGTTACACAGATTTTTGATTCTTAAGGGAGTGGAGGACAGGTGAGAGTTGAGGTGGGGGGTGGACAAGTAGGGAAGTGGAGTTCAGGTCAAATCAGATCAGCCATGATCCTATTGATTGCAGAGCAGTCTCGATGGGCCGAATACCATACCCCTGCTCCTATCTCTAATGATCTTCCCAATATACAATTGGAGGATGTTTTTTGCTCATTCAGTACTGGATGACAAACAAGTAGTCTGATAGTTACTGACAGTGGGATAGTTGACAGAGTTGGGTGAAACTAGTTGTCTGCTTCCATTCTCATCCATCTTATCGACAGAGAATCACCTTCAATGGCTTCTCTTCATCTTTCCACACTAAGAACTCTGGTGTAGAGCTGGGTATCATCAGTATGCGGGCGGCACGGTGGCACAGTGGTTTGCACTGCTGCCTCACAGCGCCAGGGACCCGGGTTCGATTCCTGGCTTGGGTCACTGTTGGTGCGGAGTCTGTACGTTCTCCCCATGTCTGCTTGGGTTTCCTCCCGTTTCTACCCACAGTCCGAAAGCTGTGCTGGTTAGATGCATTGACCATGCTAAATTCTCCCTCAGTGTACCCGAACAGGCGCCGGAGTGTGGCGACCAGGGGATTTTCACAGTAACTTCATTGCAGTGTTAATGTAAGCTTACTTGTGACACTAATAAATAAACTTTAAACATGTGAAAAGTGACGCTGTATTTTTGGATGATGTCACGGGGGCGCGGGGAGGGGGACAAAATGTTGATGAGAAATGAGAGGGTGATGAGAAATTGGGGGACACCAGAGTTCTTAGTGTGGAAAGATGAAGAGAAGCCATTGAAGGTGATTCTCTGTCGATAAGATGGATGAGAATGGAAGCAGACAACTAGTTTCACCCAGCTGGACGACAGTGCGGAAGCTTTGAGAATGGTGTGATCTACCATGTCAGAGGCTGCAGACAGATCAAGCAGGGAAAGGAGGAACACAGGAGCAAGAGGGATAGTTTACTTTTGTCACAGTGGCGTTGGATGTACTTTCTGAATTGCCAATTAGGCCTAGTTTATGCAAGGTGATGAGATTGATTAAAAATAAGCTCAATATAACTTGTAAGATGAGAACTGCTGGTTAGGTAGCCAGCTTGGTTATGCCTTTCATCTTAAAATAAGGGGGAGAAGAGTTTGGACTGAGTTGAGGAGGAACTTCTTCACCCAAAGGGTTGTCAATCTGTGGAATTCCCTGCCCAGTGAAGCAGTTGAGGTTACCTCATTGAATGTTTTTAAGGCAAGGATAGATAATTTTTTGAGCAGTAAAGGAATTAAGGGTTATGGTGAACGGGCGGGGAAGTGGAGCTGAGTCCACGAAAAGATCAGCCATGATCTTATTGAATGGCGGAGCAGACTCGAGGGATCAGATGGCCTACTCCTGCTCCCAATTCTTATCTTATGTTCCAATCATACCAGCCATGATCTTATTAAATGGTGGTGCAGGCTCGAGGGGCTGAATGGCCTACTCCTCTTCTTTGTTTATATGTTAATTCGTTCTGGGCTAAAGGGAGAAAGATAAACACTCCAACTCAAAGTTAGCTCATTCGGAGAAACAGAAGGTAGTGTTATTGCCTTTCTTTAGTTAAAATGTGAAGACAAGTGCATATTAACTGTGAAGCATTTGACAGGATCGTAGTGATCCAGTAGCCCTTCCGTTTCAGAACAGCTGTTCCTCACTGTCCCAGTTTGTTGCCCATTATGCCTTGGACTTCTGTGATGAAGGGTTAAAAGACAACTTCAAGCCAACTGGCTGCGACAGAGGTAGCACAATTTGAGGTTGTTCGAGGACATGAGCTGCATTAAGCAGAGTGCAGATGAAAGATGGGGCTGCTATGAGGTGCATGAGCAGTGACAAGGTTGGAGCTGCAGGAGTACAAGACTGACTTAATGTGAAGTGACAAGAACCTTTTGGATGACATTTGCTGGCTTAATATCAAAGCTGATTATGTTTAAAAAAAAATTACCACATAATTGTTCTTGATCAGTAACCAGCCAACTTTCAGTGAATACAATTTACATTAAAACTGAGAGACAATTTCAATTTAGCAACTCACCATTAATGTAGACTTTGCTGATATCAAATGCTGGAGACACTATTGGCTGGAAATTGGGCTGCGTGGCACCCTGGTACCAGTGCTACAGAAGTGGTGGCCAGTACGCTCGCAAGGGTCGTGAGATCCCAGTGTTGCAGGGAACCATCTATTTTACACACATCACTCCATAAAACCATAAGATATAGGAGCAGAATGGATTTCAGTAAGGCATTTGACAAAGTCCCACATGGCAGGCTGGTGAAAAAGGTTGGATCTCATGGGATAAAGGGGGAGGTGGCTAGATGGGTGGAGAACTGGCTTGGTCACAGAAGACAGAGGGTGGTAGTGGAGGGGTCTTTTTCCGGCTGGAGGCCTGTGACTAGTGGTGTTCCGCAGGGCTCTGTATTGGGACCTCTGCCGTTTGTGATTTATATAAACGATCTGGAAGAAGGTGTAACTGGGGTGATCAGTAAGTTTGCGGATGACACAAAATTGGCAGGACTTGCAGATAGTGAGGAGCATTGTCAGAAGCTACAGAAGGATATAGATAGGCTGGAAATTTGGGCAAAGAAATGGCAGATGGAGTTCAATCCTGATAAATGCGAAGTGATGCATTTTGGTAGAAATGATGTAGGGAGGAGCTATACGATAAATGGCAGAACCATAAAGGGTGTAGATACGCAGAGGGACTTGGGTGTGCAAGTCCACAGATCCTTGAAGGTGACGTCACAGGTGGAGAAGGTGGTGAAGAAGGCATATGGCATGCTTGCCTTTATAGGACGGGGCATAGAGTATAAAAGTTGGTGTCTGATGTTGCAGATGTATAGAACATTGGTTCGGCCGCATTTGGAATACTGCATCCAGTTCTGGTCGCCACACTACCAGAAGGACGTGGAGGCTTTGGAGAGAGTACAGAGGAGGTTTACCAGGATGTTGCCTGGTATGGAGGGGCTTAGTTATGAAGAGAGATTGGGTAAACTGGTGTTGTTCTCCCTGGAAAGACAGAGGATGAGGGGAGACTTAATAGAGGTGTATAAAATTATGAAAGGCATAGATAGGGTGAACGGTGGGAAGCTTTTCCCCAGGTCGGTGGTGACGTTCACGAGGTGTCATAGGTTCAAGGTGAAGGGGGGGAGGTTTAACACAGATATCAGAAGGACATATTTTACACAGAGGGTGGTGGGGGCCTGGAATGCGCTGCCAGGCAAGGTGGTGGAGGCGGACACACTGGGAACGTTTAAGACTTATCTAGACAGCTATATGAACAGAGTGGGAATGGATGGATACAAAAAAATGGTCTAGTTTGGACCAGGGAGCGGCACGGGCTTGGAGGGCCGAAGGGCCTGTTTCTGTGCTATATTGTTCTTTGTTTTTGTTCTGGAAGATGATTTGGAGAGGTTACTTCGTGTATCTGCATTGCAAGGTATTTGGGATTAATGCTTTGCTTGCTAGTTTCTGCAGTTAACTCTTTGTTCTTATTTTCACCCTTCTGGCTTGCTATGGATTTCAGATCCTTCTTTTATGTGAAAGTTACTTGGTAAGGCTTCTGGTAATTCATGGGCTGGCACCAGAATAAAAATGTCCATTAAATTTACCAAGGATTGTCAAGACCCAGCAGGTTAACACATATCTTTCATGGAAGGGAGCCTGCCACCTCTGCCCAGTCTCACCTACACATCGTTTGAGTCCCACATGATGTGGTCGACTCCCAGGGTAGAAATGTCAATTACTAGGGGACATAGGTTTAAGATAACAGAACCAAAGAACCACAGAACCATAGAAAATTACAGCTCAGAAACAGGCCTTTTGGCCCTTCTTGTCTGTGCTGAACCATTTTTTGCCTAGTCCCACTGACCTGCACTTGGACCATATCCCTCCACACCCCTCTCATCTATGAACCCGTCCAAGTTTTTCTTAAATGTTAAAAGTGACCCCGCATTTACCACTTTATCCGGCGGCTCATTCCACACTCCCACCACTCTCTGCGTGAAGAAGCCCCCCCTAGTATTCCCTTTAAACATTTCTCCTTTCACCCTTAACCCATGCCTTCTGGTTTTTTTCTCCCCTAGCCTCAGTGGAAAAAGCCTGCTTGCATTCACTCTATCTATACCCATCAAAATCTTATACACCTCTATCAAATCTCCCCTCATTCTTCTACACTCCAGGGAATAAAGTCCCAACCTATTCAATCTCTCTCTGTAACTCAGCTTCTCAAGCCCCGGCAACATCCTTGTCTGATACTCTTCTCTGCACTCTTTCAACCTTTTTCACATCCTTCCAGTAACTAGGTGACCAAAACTGTACACAATACTCTAAATTCAGCCTCACCAATGCCTTATATAACCTTACCATAACACTCCAACTTTTATACTCGATATTCCGATTTATAAAGGCCAATGTACCAAAGGCATTCTTTACGACCCTATCCACCTGTGACGTCACTTTTAGGGAATTCTGTACCTGTATTCCCAGATCCCTCTGTTCAACTGCACTCTTCAGAGTCCTACCATTTACCCTGTATGTTCTACTTTGGTTTGTCCTTCCAAAGTGCAATATCTCACACTTGTCTGCGTTAAATTCCATTTGCCATTTTTCAGCCCATTTTTCTAGTTGGTCCAAATCCCTCTGCAAGCTTTGAAAACCTTCCTCACTGTCCACTACACCTCCAATCTTTGTATCATCAGCAAATTTGCTGATCCAATTTACCACATTATCATCCAGATCATTGATATAGATGACAAACAACAATGGACCCAACACCGATCCCTGCGGCACACCACTAGTCACAGGTCTCCACTCAGAGAAGCAATCCTCCACAACCACTCTCTGGCTTCTTCCATTGAGCCAGTGTCTAATCCAATTTACTACCTCCCCATGTATACCCAGCGACTGAACCTTCCTAACTAACCTCCCATGAGTGACCTTGTCAAAGGCTTTGCTGAAATCCAGGTAGACAACATCCACCGCCTTCCCTTCATCCACTTTCCTGGTAACCTCCTCAAAAAACTCTAATAGATTGGTCAAACATGACCTACCACGCACAAAGCCATGTTAACTCTCCCTAATAAGTCCCTGTCTATCCAAATATTTGTAGATCCTATCCCTTATCACACCTTCCAATAACTTGCCCACCGCCGACGTCAAACTTACTGGCCTATAATTTCCCGGATTTCTTTTGGAACCTTTTTTAAACAACGGAACAACATGAGCCACCCTCCAATCATCCGGCACCTCCCCCGTGAGTACTGACATTTTGAATATGTCTGCCAGGGCCCCTGCAAGTTCAACGTTAGCTTCCCTCAAGGTCCCGTGGGAATACCCTGTCCGGTCCTGGGGATTTATCCACTCTGATTTGCCTCAAGACAGCAAGCACCTCCTCCCCTTTAATCTGTAAAGGTTCCATGACCTCCCTACCTGTTTGCCCTATTTCCGTAGACTCCATGCCCGTTTCCTCAGTAAATACGGATGCAAAAAAACCATTTAGTATCTTCCCCATCTCTTTTGGTTCCATACACAGTCTACCACTCTGGTCTTCAAGAGGACCAATTTTATCCTTCACTATCCTTTTGCTCCTAACATACCTATAGAAGCTCTTTGGATTTTCCTTCACTCTGTCTGCCAAAGCAACCTAATGTCTTCTTTTAGCCCTCCTGATTTCCCTCTTAAGTAGCTTCTTGCACTTTTTATACTCCTCGAGCATCTGATCTGTCCCTTGCTGCCTGTACATTTCATACAACTCTCTCTTCCTCTTAATCAGCGTTACAATCTCCCTCGAGAACCAAGGTTCCTTATTCCTATTTACTTTGCCTTTAATCCTGACAGGAACATACAAACTCTGCACTCTCAAAATTTCTCCTTTGAAGGCCTCCCACTTTCCATTTACATCCTTACCAGAGAACAGCCTGTGCCAATCCACACTTCCCAGATCCCTTCTCATTTCATCAAATTTGGCCTTTTTCCAGTTCAGAACTTCAACCCGAGGACCAGATCTATCCTTATCCATGATCAGGTTGAAACTAATGGCATTATGATCACTGGATCCAAAGTGTTCTCTCACACTCACATCCATCACCTGCCCTAACTCATTTCCCAATAGGAGATCCAATATCGCATCCTCTCTAGTTGGCACCTCTATATACTGATGTAGAAAATTCTCCTGAACACATTTTACAAACTCTACTCCGTCTAAACCTTTAACAGTATGCGAGTCCCAATCTATATGTGGAAAATGAAAATCCCCTACTATCACAACTTTGTGTTTCTTGCAGTTCTCAGCTATCTCTCTGCTGATTTGCTCCTCCAATTCTCGCTGACTATTGGGTGGTCTATAATACAACCCCATTAATGTGGTCATACCTTTCCTGTTTCTCAGCTCCACCCATAGGGCCTCTGTAGACAAGCTCCCTAATCTATCCTGCCTGAGTACCGCTGTAACATTTTCCCTGACCAACAATGCCACCCCCCCACCTTTTATCCCTCTGTCTCTATCCCGCCTGAAACATTGGAACCCTGGAACATTGAGCTGCCAGTCCTGCCCCTCCTGTAGCCAAGTTTCACTATTGGCTATAATGTCATATTTCCATGTGTCTATCCACGCCTTCAGCTCATCTGCCTTCCCCACAATACTCCTGGCATTGAAATAGACACACCTCAAAAGGTTATTTCCACCACACTCAATCCTTCCATTTGTGATTTTGCTTGAACTAACCTGTCTTTTTACCCCTGCTCCACTATTTGCTCTGGCACTCTAGTTCCCATCTCCCTGCAAATCTAGTTTAAACGCTCCCCAATAACACTAGCAAACCTCCCTGCAAGTATATTGGTCCCCTTGTAGTTTAGGTGTAACTCGTCTCTCTTGTACAGGTCCCACCTGCCCCAGAAGAGGTCCCAATGATCCAAGAATCAGAAACCCTGCCCCCTACACCAGTTCCTCAGCCACATGTTCATCCGCCTAAGCATCCTACTCCTACCTCACTGGCACGTGGTACAGGTAGCAATCCTGAGATTACTACCCTCGGGGTCCTGCTTCTTAACTTCCTTCCAAGCTCTTTGCACTCACTCTTTCGGACCTCCTCACTCTTCCTACCTACGTCATTTGTACCGATGTGTACCACGACATCTGGCTGATCACCTTCCCACTTTAGAACGCTGTGCATGCGATCAGAGACATCCCTGACCTTGGCACCCGGGAGGCAACAAACCATGCGGGAGTCTCTGTCTCGACCACAGAACCTCCTGTCCGTACCTCTGACCATTGAGTCCCCTATCACTACTGCTCTCCACTTCTTCCACCCTTTTGCGCTGTAGAACCAGACTCAGTATCAGAGTTCCGGCTGTCGCAGCTTGTTCCAGGTAAAGCATCTCCCACAACAGTATCCAATTTAGTATACCTGTTGTGGAGGGGTATGGCCACAGGGGAACCCTGCTTTGCCTGTCCTTTCACATTTCCATTTCCTCTCCTTACAGTAACCCAATTTCCTGTGCTCTGCTGCTTAGGTGTAACAGGGGGAATGTTTAAAGCAGATGTGAGAGGCAAGTTTTTTACACAGAGGGTGGTAAGTGCCTGGAATGCACTGCCAGAGGAGGTGGTAGAAGCAGATACAACAGCAACGTTTAAGAGGCATCTTGACAGATACATGAATAGGCAGGGGATAGAGGGATACGGGCCGCGTAGAGGCAAAATATCTTTAGTTTAGAAAGGCATCATGTGTCGGCACTGGCTTGGTGGGCCGAAGGGCCTGTTCCTGTGCTGTACTTTGTTCTTTTATTCTTTGATGTGGAGATGCCGGCCTTAGACTGGGGTGGGCACAGTAAGAAGTCCCACAACACTAGGTTAAAGTCCAACAGGTTTATTTGGAATCACGAGCTTTCAGAGTGCTGCTCCTTCCTTTGTCTGTATAGCGTGCAAGAAACAAGACTTTTCACTGTATGTGAATACATGTGACAATAATAAATCAAATCAAATCAAATCCTCAGGTGAGTTTCTCCACTCACCTGATGAAGGAGCAGTGCTCCGAAAGCTCGTGATTCCAAATAAACCTGTTGGACTTTAACCTGCTGTTGTGAGGCTTCTTACTTTTATTCTTCGTAATGTCTGCTGAAGCGGTCGAGCCAGCCACCTTGTTGCTCAGAATAAATGGCAGGGATACTGGGAGTGAACAGTAAATAAGGCCTTGGTACCATTACTCACATCCTCAGAACCAAGTAAAACTTTAAGATCACTTGTGCTGACATTAACAATCTCAGTACGGATAATCCATGGCATACAGCACCGCCAAAACTACTTCACCCTGCCTGTGATAACAACAGGGTTAAAGCGCACCACTCCACACTGTTAAAATGACTGCTGGCCAGTGCAGCAGCCTTCCAGGCAGTAGGTTGAGGGAAATTTCATATTTCCCATAGCTTTTGTTAAATCTTTCATTAATACCCATTCCAGTTTATTGGACATGATGAAAAAAAAAGAGTCTATGTATCATATATTTCTACAGATTAATCTTAGACCTTCTTGCTAGCAAGATTTACTAGCAAGGGAATAAATCAGTCATCATGCTCTGACAGCCTCACACACTAATCATTCCGTTTCCTACAGGTTGTACGGTGAGAATGTGTGTCACTGAGATCAGACACTGATAAATGCGCCACGACTTTTTCTTGCTAATTTGACTTGTGACTTTTGCTGACGAATGAAACTTTCTTTCTTGCAAACCTTGGCTGATTCTTGACGTGATGTTTCATCAATTAGTCTACCTCTCAATAAGACCTGTTTGGAATAGACAAGCTGTGTGATTTATATGTGGCGGGCGGGATGAGTTATTTTTTATTAAAAAATTGCTTTCCTAACTAATGTTGCATAATCACGCCATTACTGTGTCAATCAGTGCAGCTCGCCGGAAAGTTCGTCCCACTAAATATTGGCGACCTCAGCTTGCAGTTGATTGGGAAAATACAACTGACAAAATGATGCCCCTCAACTACAGACTCTACAACCCAGTTCAGCAAATCTCATAATGTCGTGACCACAGTCTGAAAGACGTGCTGGTTAGGGTGCATTGGCCGTGCTAAATTCTCCCTCAGTGTACCCGAACAGGCACTGGAGTGTGGCGACTAGGGGATTTTCACAGTAACTTGATTTAATTTGATTGATTTGATTTAATGATTTATTATTGTCACATATATTAGTATACAGTGAAAAGTATTATTTCTTGTGTGCTATACAGACAAAGCATACCGTTCATAGAGAAGGAAAGGAGAGTCATAGAAGATTACAGCATGGAAACAGGCTCTTCGGCCTAATTTGTCCATGCCGCTCCTTTTATTTTAACCACTAAGCTAGTCCCAATTGCCCGAGTTTGGCCCATATCCCTCTATACCCATCTTGGAGACTGCAGAATGTCATGTCACAGTCATAGCTAGGGTGTAAAGAAAGATCAACTTAATGCTAGGTAGGTCCATTCAAAAGTCTGATGGCGGCAGATAACTCTTTGTTCTCCTTTTTACCCTTCTGGCTTGCTGTGGATTTCAGATCCTTTTATGTGAAAGCTGCTTGGTAAGGCAACTTCAATGCAGTTTTGATGTAAGCCTCCTTGTGACACTAATAAATAAACTTAAAGTATTTGGAAGAGACACCAATGGAATAGGGCTATAGTGTGCTAGGATCTACTTGAGATCATGGCCACTCATTTGTGATATTTATATTGTGCTCCAGCAGTTCCATGGTTTGAACAGTGCTGCTTTTTGCAAAATAAGTGTCACTTACTTGAAGAAGCTGAAAGGCACAAAATAATCTTGCCTGGCGATTTGGCCCTCTTATAGTTGACCCTCTTATGTGGTCCCCCCATGCCGACGCTATAGTTAAGAAAGCCCACCAACGCCTCTACTGTCTCAGAAGGCTAAGGAAATTCGGCATGTCAGCTACGGCTCTCACCAATTTTTAAAGTGGCACCATAGAAAGCATTCTTTCTGGTTGTATCACAGCTTGGTATGGCTCCTGCTCTGCCCAAGACCGCAAAAAACTACAAAAGGATTGTGTACAAAGCCCAATCCATCACGCAAACCAGCCTCCCATCCAGTGGCTCTCTCTATACTTCCTGCTGCCTCGGAAAAGCAGCCAGCATAATTAATGACCCCATGCACCCCAGACATACTCTTTTCCACCTTCTTCCTTCGGGAAGAAGGTCAAAAGTTTGAGATCACGTACCAACCGACTCAAGATCAGCTTCTTCCTTGCTGCGATCAGACTTTTGAATGGGCCTACCTTAGTTGATCTTCTTCTACACCCTTGCTATGACTGTACACTACATTATGCTGCCTTCTTTTCTTCTCCACAATGTTTTTTTTTATTCATTCGTGCGACATGGGCGTTGCTGGCTGGCCAGCATTTATTGCCCATCCCTAATTGCCCTTGTTCAGAGGGCAGTTGAGAGTCAACCACATTGCTGTGGCTCTGGAGTCACATGTAGGCCAGACCAGGTAGGGACAGCAGATTTCCATCCCTAAAGGACATTAGTGAACCAGATGTGTTATGTACTCTATGAACGGTATGTTTTGTCTGTATAGCGTGCAAGAAACAGTACTTTTCACTGTATCCCAATATGTGTGACAATAATAAATCAAATCAAATCAAATTGTTTTGGGATCGCAAAATCCAAAAAAGACATGACACTGAAAGGGCTGCAATTGGTCAAGGAAAGAAAAATTGAGATTGTGCAAAATAGCTGCCTGATTGTTCATGGGGCATGTAGTCAAGGCTGCTTTGCCTTGATGGTGAAGAGTTGGAATTCCTGCTGCAGGGGACGCATCCAAAACGGGTTTGAGCTGGAAGCAGCCTCAACTATAAGCCTCAACTATAAGCACGAGCACCATGGAGCAGAGAGGGAGGTCATCGACTAAACCAATTAGTCACTTAGCTGCTTTTTGCCTTGTTGAAAGTGAAGAATTACATTGCTATCAGTTGGAAGATGAATGTAACTGTGCTTCAACTTTCTCACACCTTTGGGTCCCTCAGCTATGAGAGAAACCTAAATTGGCAATTGCCACTGATATGGGGGTACTTTTTTTTATTCATTCGTGGGACTTGGCTGGTTGGCCAGCATTTATCGCCCGTCCCTTATTGCCCCTGAGAAGGTAGTGGTGAGCTGCCTTCTTGAAACGCTGCAGTCCACATGTTGTGGGTTGAACAATTGATACAACTGAGTGGCTAGCTAGGCCATTTCAGAGGGCAGTTGAGAGTCAACCACATTGCATTAAAGCATTGTACACAACTATTTGTGTTTTTGTCAAAGCAAATTTGGCACAATTATCCTGAAGGTCAAGGTGCGAGCAGACTACCATAGGTGATAGGTATGTCCCTGTCAGGCAAGGAGGAATTGGTAGGGCTAGGGAACCGTGGTGCACCAAAAAAGTTTCTTTGTTGGTTAAAAAGAAAAAGGAGGCTTATGTTCGGATGAGACGTGAGCACTCGGGTAGTGCACTAGAAAGCTTTAGATTGGCTAAGAGGGAGTTGAAGAGCGAGCTTAGAAGGGCTAAAAGGGGACATGAGAAGACTTTGGCGGATAGGGTTAAAGAGAATCCTAAGGCGTTCTATAGGTATGTCAAGAACAGAAGGTTGGTTAGGGCAAGTTTAGGGCCAGTTATAGATGGCAGAGGGAAGTTATGTGTGGAACCGGAGGAGATTGGTGAAGCATTGAACCAATATTTCTCTTCGGTGTTCACGCAAGGGGACATGAATATAGCTGAGGAGGACACTGGGTTGCAAGGGAGTAGAATAGACAGTATTACAGTTGATAAGGAGGATGTGCAGGATATTCTGGAGGGTCTGAAAATAGATAAATCCCCTGGTCCGGATGGGATTTATCCAAGGATTCTCTGGGAGGCAAGAGAAGTGATTGCAGAGCCTCTGGCTCTGATCTTCAGGTCGTCGTTGGCCTCTGGTATAGTACCAGAAGATTGGAGGTTAGCGAATGTTGTCCCATTGTTTAAGAAGGGGAACAGAGACTTCCCCGGGAATTATAGACCGGTGAGTCTCACTTCTGTTGTCGGCAAGATGTTGGAAAAAATTATAAGGGATAGGATTTATAGTTATTTGGAGAGTAGAACATAGAACATAGAACATTACAGCGCAGAACAGGCCCTTCGGCCCACGATGTTGCACCGACCAGTTAAAAAAAAAACTGTGACCCTCCAACCTAAACCAATTTCTTTTCGTCCATGAACCTATCTACGGATCTCTTAAACGCCCCCAAACTAGGCGCATTTACTACTGATGCTGGCAGGGCATTCCAATCCCTCACCACCCTCTGGGTAAAGAACCTACCCCTGACATCGGTTCTATAACTACCCCCCCTCAATTTAAAGCCATGCCCCCTCGTGCTGGATTTCTCCATCAGAGGAAAAAGGCTATCACTATCCACCCTATCTAAACCTCTAATCATCTTATATGTTTCAATAAGATCCCCTCTTAGCCGCCGCCTTTCCAGCGAAAACAATCCCAAATCCCTCAGCCTCTCCTCATAGGATCTCCCCTCCATACCAGGCAACATCCTGGTAAACCTCCTCTGCACCCTCTCCAAAGCCTCCACATCCTTCCTGTAATGTGGGGACCAGAACTGCACACAGTACTCCAAGTGCGGCCGCACCAGAGTTGTGTACAGTTGCAACATAACGCTACGACTCCTAAATTCAATCCCCCTACCAATAAACGCCAAGACACCATATGCCTTCTTAACAACCTTATCTACTTGATTCCCAACTTTCAGGGATCTATGCACACATACACCTAGATCCCTCTGCTCCTCCACACTATTCAAAGTCCTCCCGTTAGCCCTACACTATTCAAAGTCCTCCCGTTAGCCCTATAATGAATTGATAGGTGATAGTCAGCATGGTTTTGTGGCAGGTAGGTCGTGCCTTACTAACCTTATTGAGTTTTTTGAGAAAGTGACCAAGGAGGTGGATGGGGGCAGGGCAGTGGACGTGGTATATATGGATTTTAGTAAGGCGTTTGATAAGGTTCACCATGGTAGGCTTCTGCAGAAAATGCAGATGTATGGGATTGGGGGTGATCTAGGAAATTGGATCAGGAATTGGCTAGCGGATAGGAAACAGAGGGTGGTGGTTGATAGTAAATATTCATCAGGGAGTGCGGTTACAAGTGGTGTACCTCAGGGATCTGTTTTGGGGCCACTGCTGTTTGTAATATTTATTAATGATCTGGATGAGGGTATAGTTGGGTGGATTAGCAAATTTGCTGATGACACCAAAGTCGGTGGTGTGGTAGACAGTGAGGAAGGGTGTCGTAGTTTGCAGGAAGACTTAGACAGGTTGCAAAGTTGGGCCGAGAGGTGGCGGATGGAGTTTAATGCGGAGAAGTGTGAGGTAATTCACTTTGGTAGGAATAACAGATGTGTTGAGTATAGGGCTAACGGGAGGACTTTGAATAGTGTGGAGGAGCAGAGGGATCTAGGTATATGTGTGCATAGATCCCTGAAAGTTGGGAATCAAGTAGATAAGGTTGTTAAGAAGGCATATGGTGTCTTGGCGTTTATTGGTAGGGGGATTGAATTTAGGAGTCGTAGCGTTATGTTGCAACTGTACACAACTCTGGTGCGGCCGCACTTGGAGTACTGTGTGCAGTTCTGGTCCCCACATTACAGGAAGGATGTGGAGGCTTTGGAGAGGGTGCAGAGGAGGTTTACCAGGATGTTGCCTGGTATGGAGGGGAGATCCTATGAGGAGAGGCTGAGGGATTTGGGATTGTTTTCGCTGGAAAGGCGGCGGCTAAGAGGGGATCTTATTGAAACATATAAGATGATTAGAGGTTTAGATAGGGTGGATAGTGATAGCCTTTTTCCTCTGATGGAGAAATCCAGCACGAGGGGGCATGGCTTTAAATTGAGGGGGGGTAGTTATAGAACCGATGTCAGGGGTAGGTTCTTTACCCAGAGGGTGGTGAGGGATTGGAATGCCCTGCCAGCATCAGTAGTAAATGCGCCTAGTTTGGGGGCGTTTAAGAGATCCGTAGATAGGTTCATGGACGAAAAGAAATTGGTTTAGGTTGGAGGGTCACAGTTTTTTTTTTAACTGGTCGGTGCAACATCGTGGGCCGAAGGGCCTGTTCTGCGCTGTAATGTTCTATGTTCTATGTTCTAACTAGATGCAGGTACGTTCAGACCCAAGTGCTCCTCTCTTTCCCGAGGCTTCTCAATGGGATCAACAGCTATAGATGCAGATTTGCTGAGGGAGAGAAAATAACTGATAGTCTTGCAAGCTGATAAATACTTCCTATATGTTTGATAAATTTTCTGCATTAGATTCATGTAGCTGATTGCTTTGATTTGATTTATTAATGTCACATGTATTAATATACAGTGAAAAGTATTGTTTCTTGCGTGCTATACAGACAAAGCATACTGTTCATAGAGAAGGAAAGGAGAGGGTGCAGAATGTAGTGTTACAGCCATAGCTAGGGTGTAGAGAAAGATCAACTCAATGCAAGGTAAGTCCATTCAAAAGTATGATGGCAGCAGGGAAGAAGCTGTTCTTGAGTCGGTTGGTACGTGACCTCAGATCTTTGTATCTTTTTCCCGATGGAAGAAGGTGGAAGAGAGAATGTCCGGGGTGCGTGGGGTCCTTAATTATGCTGGCTGCTTTGCTGAGGCAGTGGGAAGTGTAGACAGAGTCAATGGATGGGAGGCTGGTTTGCGTAATGGATTGGGCTACATTCACGACCTTTTGTAGTTTCTTGTGGTCTTGGGCAGAGAGGGAGCCATACCAAGCTGTGATACAACCAGAAAGAATGCTTTCTATGGTGCATCTGTAAAAGTTGGTGAGAGTCGTAGCTGACATGCCAAATTTCCTTCGTCTTCTGAGAAAGTAGGAGCGTTGGTGAACTTTCTTAACTATAGTGTCGGCATGGGGGGACCAGGACAGGTTGTTTGTGATCTGGACAGCTAAAAACGTGAAGCTTTCGACCATTTCTACTTTGTCCCCATTGATGTTGGCAGGGGCATGTTCTCCTTTACACTCCCTGAAGTCGATGACAATCTCCTTCGTTTTGTTGACATTGAGGGGGAGATTATTGTTGTCGCACCAGTTCATCAGATTCTCTTTCTCATTCCTGTACTCTGTCTCGTCATTGTTTGACGTCAAGCAAACTTGAAAATCAAGTTGGAGGGGAATTTGGCCACACGTCATACTCAAGGAGTATAGTAGGGGGCTGAGAACACAGCCTTGTGGGGCACCGGTGTTGAGGATGATCGTGGAGGAGGCGTTGTTGCCTATCCTTACTGATTGTGGTCTGTGGATTAGGAAGTTCAGGATCCAGTCGCAGAGGGAGGAGCCGAGACCCAGGCCACGGAGTTTGGAGATGAATTTGTCGGAATAATGGTGTTGAAGGCTGAGCTGTAGTCAATGAATAGGAGTCTAACATAAGTGTCTTTGTTATCTAGGTATTCCAGCTTTTTCTGATTCAGCTTATTCAATTCAACTTATCTCTGGTTCTTTTGGCTGAATGCTCTGGAAGCAACTGGAAACAACTTTCTCCTTATTGCTCCATCAAACCCTTCATAATTTCGAGCATCTCTATTGAATCTCTCCTTTACATCCCCTGCCCCAAGGAGAACAATGCCAGTGTAACTGGCATATAACTCCATATAACTGAAGAGTTGCAACTCACCAAGGCTCCTTTGACAGCACCTTCCAAACCCATGACCTCTGACACCTCGAAGGACAAGAGCAGCAGATACCGGGGAACACCACCACCTGCAAGGTCCCCTCCAAGTCATATGCCATCCTGACTTGGAAATATATTGTTATTCCTTTGCAGTCGCTGGGTCAAAATCCTGGAATTCTCTCCCTCACAGCACTGTGGATGCACCTTCTTGAGGTTAATTACTCACCTTCTTGAGGGTAAACCTAGCCAGGTTTGCCTATGTCCCATGAAAGAATAAAAAGCATCCATAGTATCATTCGAATAAATCTCCTCTGTAGCCTCTATAAGGCTTTGACATAATGTGGGGAATTTGAATCAAGAAACAGACAGTGTGCTAAACATCAGTGGCTTGGGACCATTAAAGGATTGCTAGGAGAGGTTCAGGTTGACTCCCAAGATATGGCAGAGATTCTTGGCAACTGTGGAGGTGATCTTACCTTCTCGTCCCATTGGCCAATGGGTGGGGCGAGCCAGTCAGATTGCGAGTTCGGCGATAAAGAACAGAGGGGTTCACATCTGATTTCTCACCTCTTGCGATCTTATGGGCCCAAATTTCCGGCGAGAGAAGCTGATGTCAATAATCAAATCCATTCAATTGAGGATTTGAATATTATTAGTGAGCCTGAGACACAATTGTCTGGGCCGGGGTGGGTGGGTGTTTGGTAGGCGGGCTCTGTGATCAACTGGGGGTGGGTGAGGTGACAATTGGCTGTGGAGGCCAGCAATCGCAAGGGGGTGGGCACTATCCAAGGGGATGGAGGTTACTGACAAATCTCTGCGCATTGCGCACTCTACTGTGAACTACTGGCTTTCCGGTGAGCTTAGGTTCCTACCCGCCCCCTATTGGTGGGAAACGGATTGTGCATTTCTTTTTGCACAGGTTGGCATAAGGTTGGACTTGTGGCCTGGCTGGAAAAACAGATCTGAAACTCTCCTGTTTTCACACTCGTTCAGGACTTAGAATTTTTTTGGTAAGGTCGCCCCTGTGTATGAGTCTTCCTGGAGCCAATCATCAGTCAGCTAAAAATGTGGTGCATAGTAGATATTGAAATAACTGTCAAAGCAGATACATCTTTAACTCTAGGTAGCTCAAAGGGCCTTAAAACAGAGTGTGCTGCTAGTCCTGATGGTATTTATTAAAGCGTACTTGGAGAAATGGGAGCAATGTTCAATGAAGTCCTTGTTCATATATTTAAGTGCTCTCAGTCTGGGATTGCACCCATATATTGGAGAGTTATCCCAGGACAAGGAAAGTAGAAAGAAGCTGAAGCAAGGAGTAAGAAGGGCGAAAAGGGGTCATGAAAAAGCATTGGCCAGCAGGATTAAGGAAAATCCCAAGGCTTTTTATGCAGATATAAAGAGCAAGAGGGTAGCAAGGGAGAGGGTTGGCCCACTCAAGGACAAGGGAGGGAATCTATGTGTGGAGCCAGAGGAAATGGGCGAGGTATTAAATGAGTACTTTGCGTCAGTATTCACCAAAGAGAAGGACTTGGTGGATGATGAGTCTGGGAAAGGATGTGTAGATAGTTTGAGTCATGTTGAGATCAAAAAGGAGGAGGTATTGGGGTTCTTGAGAAACATTAAAGTAGACAAGTCCCAGGGCCTGATGGGATATACCCCAGAATACTGAGAGAGGCAAGGGAGGAAATTGCTGGGGCCTTGAGAGAAATCTTTGTATCCTCACTGGCTACAGGGGAGGTCCCAGAGGATTGGAGAATAGCCAATGTTGTTCCTTTGTTTAAGAAGGGTAGCAAAAATAATCCAGATAATTACAGGCCGGTGAGCCTTCCATCAGTGGTAGGGGAATTATTGGAGAGGATTCTTCGAGACAGGATTTATTTCCACTTGGAAATAAGTGGACATATTCGTGAGAGGCAACATGGTTTTGTGAAGGGGAGGTCGTGTCTCACTAACTTGATCGAGTTTTTCGAGGAAGTGACAAAGATGATTGCTGAGGGTAGGACAGTGGATGTTGTCTGCATGGACTTCAGTAAGGCCTTTGACAAGTTCCCTCATGGCAGACTGGTGCAGAAGGTGAAGTCGCATGGGATCAGAGGTGAGCTGGCAAGGTGGATACAATACTGGCTCGGTCAAAGAAGACAAAGGGTAGCAGTGGAAGGGTGCGTTTCTGAATGGAGGGCTGTAACAAGTGGCGTTCCTCAGGGATCAGTGCTGGGATCTTTGCTATTTGTAATATATATAAATGATTTGGGGGAAAATGTAACTGGTTTGATTAGTAAGTTTGCGGACCACACAAAGGTTGGTGGATTTGCGGATAGCGATGAGGATCATCAGAGGATACAGCAGGATACAGATCAGTTGACGACTTGGGGGGAGTGATGGCAGATGGAGTTTAATCCGGACAAATGTGAGGTAATGCATTTTGGAAGGTCTAATACAGATAGAAGATATACAGTAAATTGCAGAACCCTTAAGAGTATTGATAGGCAAAGGGTGTACAGGTGCACAGGTCACTGAAAGTGGCAATGCAGGTGGAGAAGGTAGTCAAGAAGGCAAATGGCATGCTTGCCTTCATCGGCCGGGGTATTGAGTTTAAAAATTGGCAAGTCATGTTGCAGCTTTATAGAATCTTAGTTAGGCCGCACTTGGAACATAGTGTTGAATTCTGGTTGCCACACTACCAGAAGGATGTGGAGGCTTTGGAAAGGGTACAGAAAAGATTTACCAGGATGTTGCCTGGTATGGAGGGCATTAGCTATGAGGAGAGGTTGGAGAAACTTGGTTTGTTCTCACTGGAATGACAGAGGTTGAAGGACAACCTGATAGAAGTCCACAAGATTATGAGAGGCATGGATAGTCAGAAGCTTTTTCCCAGGCTGGAAGAGTCAATTACTAGGGGGCATAGGTTTAAGATATGAGGGGGAAGGTTTAAAAGAGATGTACGAGGCAGGGTTTTTACAGAGGGTGGTGGGTGCCTGGAACTCGCTGCTGGGGGAGGTAGTGGAAGCAGATACGATAGTGACTTTTGAGGGGCGTCTTGACAAAAACATGAATAGGATGGGAATAAAGGGATACGGTCCCCAGAAGGGCAGGGGGTTTTAGTTAAGTCGGGCAGCATGGTCAGTGCAGGCTTGGAGGGCCAAAGGGTCTGTTCCTGTGCTGTAATTTTCTTTGTTCTTTATTCAAAAAGATAACATGGAAAGTATTGGCTAACATGCCTGACTTTCTTTCTCTTGGCGAGTTGTTAAAAAGGATTATTGGGTATAATTAGCATGACCATTTGGACAGAGAAGAGGTTTTAGAAACTCTCAACATGCCTTCTGCAACAGGTCAAATTTTGCCAGGTCGTTGGATTTTTGAGGCATTAGTGGAAGAACCGTGGAATCCCTACAATGCAGAAGAGGCCATTTGGCTAATTGAATCTGCATCAACGTCCAGACCCAGTTCCTGTTCCCTGCCCTATCCATGTAATCCCATACGTTTACCACGGCTCCATCTAACCTGCACATCTTTGGGGCAATTTAGCATGGCCAATCCACCTAACCCGCACATCTTTGGACTGTGGGAGGAAACCTGGAGGAAACCCACGCAGATACGGAGACAATGTGCAAACTCCACATAGTCACCCAAGGCTGGAATTGAACCTGGGTCCCTGGTGCTGAGGCAACGGTGCTAACTGCTGTGCCGATAATTGATTCATGGTCATCATTAGACTTTTAATTCCAGATATTTACTGAATTTAGATTTCACCCTCTGCCATAGTGGGATTCGAACCCGAGCCCCTAGTGCATTAGCCTGGGTATCTGGATCATTAGCCCAGCGATATAACCACTTTGCCACTGCCTTCCCAATGTTAAAGAAAACAGCTTTAATAACATTATATGGCTGGATTTTTGCTAAAAGCTTTCCACAAGATGTCACACAATAGTCTACTTCTGAAGAAGACCTTCTTGGCTGGCAGATTTTGGGTTGCAAAAAGAATCCGGTTGCACACTCATGGAGTTACAGTTATTTGGTATACTGGCAGGGTCGCAGGGTCAGAAGTTCCCACCGAAAGTTTCAGAAATTAGGTTGAATTTTTGGTGAGGTAAAGGGACGAAGGGATATGGAACAAAGGCAGATGAATGTTGAGGTACAGTTCAACCATGGTCTAATTGAATGGCGGAGCAGACATGAGGGGCTGAGCAGTCAACTTCTGTTCCTATCACTAGCACGGTGGCACAGTGGTTAGCACTGCTGCCTCACAGCCCCAGGGACCCGGGTTCAATTCCTGGCTTTGGTCACTGTCTATGGGGAGTCTGCACGTTCTCCCCGTGTCTGCGTGGGTTTCCTCCGGATGCTCCGATTTCCTCCCACAGTCCGAAAGACGTGCAGGTTAGGTGCATTGGCCATATTAAATTCTCCCTCAGTGTACCTGAACAGGCGCCTGAGTGTGGCGACTAGGGGATTTTCACAGCAACTTCATTGCAATGTTAATGTAAGCCCACTTGTGACACATAACAAAAACGAATAACTTACTTAGGAAAATAATACCCCTGGTTTACGAGTTACTGACTTTGTTTGACATTGGTATTGATATTCGTTTTATTCATTCGTGGGACATGGGCCTCACTGGCTGGCCAGCATTTATTGCCCATCCCTGGTTGCCTGGGGGCAGTTGAGAGTTAACCACATTGCTGTGACTGGAGTCACATGTAGGCCAGACTGGGTAAGGATGGCAAATTTCCTTCCCTGAAGGACATTTGTGAACCAGATGGGCTTTTCCGACAATCGACAATGGTTTCATGTTCATTAGCAGATTCTTAATTCCAGATCATTTTGATGGAATTCAAATTCCACCATCTGCCGTGGTGGGATTCGAACCGGGTCCCCAGAACATTAGCTGATAGATAGAATCCTACAGTGCAGAAGGAGGCCATTCAGCTCATCGAGCCTGCACAGACCATAATCCCACCCAGGCCCTATCTCCATAACCCCATTTACCCTAGCTAGTTCCTCTGACGCTAAGAGGTAATTTTAGTACGGCCAATCCACCTAACTTGCACATCTTTCGACTGTGGGAGGAAACCGGAGCAGCCAGAAGAAACCCATGCAGACATGGGAAGAACGTGCAAATTCCACACAGAAAGCGACCCAAGCCAGGAATTGAACCCGGGACCCTGGTGCTGTGAGGCAGCAGTGCTAACCACTGTGCCACCATGCCACCCAAACTGAGTTTCTGGATTATTAGTCTAGTGATAGTACCACTCGGCCATCACCACCCCTTAATTCAGGTAAACTGCTTCTACATTGTGCTTAATCTCATATTAGCACTACTGGACCCTGAGGTGTGGGTTCTGCGTAAAATGGCGTCACTGCCTGGCAGTGGAATGAACCAGGTAGGTGAGAAAGAAAGAGAGAGAGACCACACGATGCACTTACTGGGAGGCCATGGCACGAACATAGTACTTACTATCGCAATAGCAAAGCAACACAGCTCCATCACATAATTCCAGATAAATCGCAAATGCCAACAGCAAAAAGCTACTGTTGCACCTTTTTCTTAAATAAACTTATTAATATATTTAATCGCTGTGAATTCAGTCGCTGAATCAAACTCCAGCTGGTAGCAGCTTTTAATTGACTTCCCATGTTGAAGCTGCAGCTTTTACTGGTATCTGCACATGTGACTATTTACGTAATAAATTGTTGGCCGATTTCGAGTGTGAGTTGGCAGTGATGCTGCGTAGTCCTCTCGGGAATCTGCGGTGGCACTTGTGCCACTTTTACTCCATGAACAAAAATAAAAGTCGCACCTGCTGAATTTCTCATCAGAGTAGACATCTTGTGTGATCCCCCGGCACGTTTACTAAAATACATCGGTACGTGTGTGAAATGCTAAACCCACCCCCACCAAGATATGCCAAGTGTGCCAATAAACCCATGAATAACCCACCCAAATATACCAGAAACATTCACCAGCAATATAGTCCCAATTAGTTTCAAATTGGGAAAGTTATTCAAAGAGAAATACCCATTTTGGAGGCATCCTCATCTCATCTTCCCTCCTAGGAGGGAACTCATCTCCTAGGAGGGGAGATGAGTTGAGCTCAGCATTGCGCTATTGAGCTTGTATATTAAAAGTCTGTCGATTGTATTCAGAGGGTAAGGAGAGTCTGGGAAAGGATTAGTTCATTAGGATGAGTAGGAGACTTTGCAGTAAGCTTTGATATCAGCACAGACTGTGTGAAGCACTGACAATATTCCAATCTTGAATGAATTTGGGCTTTATACAGTGAACGATCTGACATCTGGCACAAAACCAAAAGTGCCACTATCTTGCTTTGATTAAATTCTCATGTAACATCTAATATGTCTAATATTCTAATCTAATATGTCTAATAATGAATTGAATATGGGTGGCACAGTGGTTAGTACTGTTGCCTTACAGCACCAGAGACCTGGTTTCAATTCCCAGCTTCATAGACTCACAGAATCTACAGCGCAGAAGGAGGCCATTTGGCCCATCGAGTCTACACCGATGACAATCCCACCCAGGTCCCATCCTGCAACCCCACATATTTATTACCCTCCTCATCATTGAGGGGCAACTTATCATGACCAATCAACCTAATCCGTACATCTTTGGATTGTGGGAGGAAAACGGAGCACTCGGAGGAAACTCATGCAGACGTGGGGAGAACGTGCAAACTCCACACAGACCGGCCGGAATTGAACCCGGGTCGCTGTCTGTGCGGAGTCTGTACTTTAATAAAAGCAAATTACTGCAGATACTGGAATCTGAAATCAAAAGAGAAAGTGCTGAAAAATCTCAGCAGGTCTGGCAGCATCTGCACGTTCTCCCCATGTCTGCGTGGATTTCCTCCGGGGGCTCCAGTTTCCTCCCACAGTCTGAAAGACGTGCTGGTTAGGTGCATTGGCCGTGCTAAATTCTCCCTCAGTGTACCCGAACAGGTACCGGAGTGTGGCAACTAGGGGATTTTCACAGTAACGTCATTGCAGTGTTAATGTAATCCTACTTGGGACAATAGTAAAAACACTAACTTTTATATGTATGTTACTACGGACAGGGCTCAGTAATGTGAAAAATGTGCAGGATCATACACAGGTCTTCCTTTTGTCTTCAATTCTAGGTATATGGACCAATGCTGACACGATACATGGAATTAGAACAGTTGGTGCGGAACAAATGCTGAACAATGAAGAACATCCTGCGTGAATCCTAGAATCTTATAAGGTGAAGATGCCGGCGTTGGACTGGGGTGGGCACAGTAGGAAGTCTCACAACACACAGGTTAAAGTCCAACAGGTTTATTTGGCATCACGAGCTTTCAGAGTGCTGCTCACTCACCTGATGAAGGGGCAGCGCCCTAAAAGCTCGTGATTCCAAATAAACCTGTTGGACTTTAACCTGGTGTTGTGAGACTTCTTACTGTGCCTAGAATCTTATGGCATAGAAGGAGGCCTTTCACCTTGCCTTACTTGTGCTGGCTCTGTGAAAGAGCTGTTCAATTTAGACCTACCCCATAGCTTTTAAACATAGAAGAAACATAGAAGATAGGAGCAGGAGGAGGCTATTCGGCCCTTCGAGCCTACTCCACTGATTGTCCAACTCAACAGTCTAATCCTGCTTCCTCCTCATAACCTTTGATCCCATTCACCCTATTTTCATTTTGCTTCCATGGAATGTATGCGTCGCTGGCTGGGTCAGCATTTGTTGCCCATTCCTAATTGCCCTTCAACAGAGTGGCTCGCTCGGCCATTTCAAAGGGCAGTTGAGAGTCAACCACATTGCTGTGGCTCTGGAGTAACATGTAGGCCAGACCAGGTAAGGATGGCAGATTTCCTTCCCTAAAGGACATTAGTGAACCAGATGGGTTTTTCTGACATTTGATAATGGTCACTATTACTGATACTAGCTTTGAATTTCAGATTTGTTCATGGAATTTAAATTCCACCAGCTGCATACAAAGCGGCAAAGATTAGTGGGAACCTAGAGGATTGGGAAATCTTTAAACGTCAGCAGAAAGCCACGAGAAAAGCTATAAAGAAAAGTAAGATGGATTATGAGAGTAAACTAGCTCAGAATATAAAAACAGATAGCAAAAGTTTCTACAAATATATAAAATAAAAAAGAGTGGCTGAAGTAAACATTGGTCCTTTAGAGGATGAGAAGGGGGATGTAATAACTGGAAATGAGAAAATGGCTGAGGCATTGAACAGGTATTTTGTGTCGGTCTTCACAGTGGAAGACACAAATAACATGCCAAAAATTGATGACAGGAAGGCTATGACAGGTGAGGACCTAGAAACTATCATTATCACGAAAGAGGTAGCGTTGGGCAACTTAATGGGGCTAAAGGTAGACAAGTCTCCTGGTCCTGATGGAATGCATCCCAGGGTACTAAAAGATGGCGGGGGAAATAACAAATACACTAGTGGTAATTTACCAAAATTCGCTGGACTCTAGGGTGGTTCCCGCAGATTGAAAAACAGCAAATGTGACACCACTGTTTTAAAAAAGGAGGTAGACAAAAGGGCGGGTAACTATAGGCTGGTTAGCTTAACGTCTGTAGTAGGGAAAATGCTTGAATCTATCATCAAGGAAGAAATAGCGAGACATCTGGATATAAATTGTCCCATTGGTAAGACGCAGCATGGATTCATGAAGGACAGGTCATGTTTAACTAATTTGGTGGTATTCTTTGAGAACATTACATGTGCAGTGGACAATGGGGAACCTGTGGATGTGGTGTATCTGGATTTCCAGAAGGCATTTGACAAGGTGCTGCACCAAAGGCTGCTGCATAAGATAAAGGTGCACGGTGTTACGGGTAATGTATTAGCATGGATAGTGGATTGGTTAACTAACAGAAAGCAAAGAGTGGGGGTAAATGGGTGATTTTCTGGTTGGTGATCAGTGACTAGTGGTGTGCCTCAGGGATCAGTGTTGGGACTGCAATTTAATTCAGTGAATTTAAATATGATTAAAGGGCCTTCCCACCACATGATCCCTCCTCATGGAATATTGAAAACCCCTGCTAATCGTGCAGGGGGTGGGGGTGGGGGGGTCCCAACTATATCATACGTCTTTACATCTATCTGTGCAACTAATTCATCCATTTCGAATGTTCCAAGTGTTCAGGTACAAAACGTTAAGGCTAGTCCCTTTAACGTTCCGTGTCCCATTCCTACTGTTTTTTGCTGTATTCTTAACTTGATTTCTCTGCCTTTCACTTTATTTATTCTCCTTGCTGTCTTTTTCTCTTGTTCCTGATTCCCCCGCTCTGAATCCTTACGTAGGTTCCCATCCCCCGCCATATTAGTTTACACCCTTCTCAACCACTCTCGCAAGTACCCCCCCTCAAGGACATCAGTCCCAGTCCTGCCCAGGTGTAACCCGTCCAATTTTTACGGGTCCCACCTCCCCCGGAACTGATCCCAGAAATCAGAAACCCTCCCCATCGCACCATCTTTTCAACCATGTATTCATCCGATGTACCCTGCTGTTTCTATGCTGACTAGCATGTGGCACGGGTAGTAATCATTATAGACAATCCAACACCATCTTATTCAGTTCATAAAGTAATTTTATGTCAATGATATATTTTTCCCTGCAATGTCTTGATCATTTCTGGTATTTTCCTGTGCCAAGTGTAGAATTAATGGCTTTAAGATCTTACATTAAACAGCAAAGAAATCCAACTATTACACATAGTTAAGACTGGCGTAACCACTCATAGAATCCCTACAATGCAGAAGGAAGCCCTTCAGTTCATCGAGTCTGCACCGACCACAATCCCACCCAGGGATCCGCATAACCCCATGCATTTACCCTAGCTAGTCCCTCTGATACTAAGGGGCAATTTAGTATGGCCAATCCACCTCACCTGCACATCTTTGGACTGTGGGAGGAAACCGGAGCACCCGGAGGAAACCCACGCAGACATGAGAATGTACAAACTCTACACAGACAGTGACCCAAGCTGGGAATTGAACCCGGGTCCCTGGCGCTGTGAGGCAGCAGTGCTAACCACTGTGCCACCATGCCACCCATCAACACGCAGTTTAGTGTCAGAAATAATTCATTGAGTGTATTTGGCTGAATGAGCTGCCTCTGTGCTGGTTATTCTGTGTAATTTAGTGAATCGATGTTTTATTTCATGTTACCCATAATTTCAGCTTTAAAATCTCACCCACACATTTGAGTGTGCCAATTGGAATTTGAATTGGTAACAAGGCATCAGGATTATTACCAGAGAAATGAAGGAGGATATTAGAATAATTATTTTTGTACAAGCCATGAGACCTTGGGCTGATTTGTCACGATTGGCTATGGAGACAATGGAGCCAAAGATGTGCAGCCCTTCCATCAAGTTCTTGTGAAATTGCAGAAAACTAAGTTGTGACCCAAATATCCGCTGAGTTTTTGCCTGGATTTGTAGGGGTATCCCAAACAAGACCGTTGACTCAGTCTGGAGCACGGGCCAAAGAATGGCCATCCACGAGCTTTGGTTTAGTTGAAAAAGACGCAGTGCATGGAAATGTTTTTTCAGGGAGGCGATGGCCTAGTGGTATTATCACTAGACTATTAATCCAGAAACTCAGCTAATGTTCTGGGGACTCAGGTTTGAATCCCGCCACGGCAGATGGTGGAATTTGAATTCAATAAAAAATATCTGGATTTGATTTGATTTATTATTGTCACATGTATTAGTATACAGTGAAAAGTATTGTTTCTTGCACGCTATACAAAGCATACCTTTCATAGAGAAGTAAAGGAGAGAGTGCAGAATTTAATCATAGAATCATAGAATCATAGAAACCCTACAGTGCAGAAGGAGGCCATTCGGCCCATCGAGTCTGCACCGACCACAATCCCACCCAGGTCCTACCCCCACATATTTATCCGCTAATCCCTCTAACTACGCATCTCAGGGACAATTTTAACCTGGCCAATCAACCTAACCCGCACATCTTTGGACTGTTACTGTCATAGCTAGGGTGTAGAGAAAGAACAACATAGTGCAAGGTAGGTCCATTCAAAAGTCTGATGGCAGCAGGAAAGAAGCTGTTCTTGAGTCGGTTGGTACGTGACCTCAGACTTTTGTATCTTTTCCCGACGGAAGTACGTGGAAGAGAGTCTACTGATGACCATGAAACCATTGTCAATCGTCGAAAAAATCCATCTGGTTCACTAATATGCTTTGGGGAAGGAAATCTGCCACCCTTACCCGGCCTGGCCGACATGTGACTCCAAAGCCACAGCAATGTGGTTGACTCTCAACTGCTCTCGGACAACTGGGGATGGGCAATAAATGCTGGCCAGCTAGCAACGCTCATGTCCCACTGTTCAATAAAAAAAGTGCAGGGCCCTGTGTGTGAATATGAAGCTTTTAGCAAGTGAACCACACTGCGAGTGTGAATGAAATTCTTAGATTGGTTAATTCTTAGTCTGATTCTGAGCACTCTCAGGATTATTTAGCAAGTGTTGTCCAATTGCAGAATCACATCCAATGTTCTTCCAATGGGCACTGACTTTGTGAAAAGAATCTCTCCCTGCCTTTTAAACTTCGCCTATGGATATTACAACCATGATCTCCAGGGACAGATGGTGGCAGAGTGATGTTGTCGCTGGATTAGTAACCCAGAGACCCTGGGTAATATTCTGGGGACCCAGGTTTGAATCCCACCACAAGACTATCAAGCACAAATGATCGTTGAATTTGAATTCAAATAAAATATGAATGACTATGAAACCATTGTCGACTGTTGTAAAAAGCCATCTGGTTCACTAATGTTCTTTAGGGAAGGAAATCTGCCATCCTCACCTGGCCTGACCTACTCGTGACTCCAGACCCACAGCCTGGCTGAAAGTTAATTTTCTCCGAAATGGTTTGGCAAACTGCTCAGTTGTATCAAACTGTCAAAAAGTCTGAAAGGAATGAAAGCAGATGGACCTCAGAACTGTGAAATGACAATGGTAAACTCAACCCTGTCAACCCATAAGACCATAAGACATCGGAGCAGAATTAAGCCACTCAGCCCATCAAGTCTGCTCTGCCATTCAATCATGGCTGATTTTTTTTCTCATCTCCATTCTCCTACCTTTTCCCCATAACTCCTGATCCCGTATCAATCAAGAACCTATCTATCTCTGTCTTAAAGACACTCAATGACCTGGCCTCTGCGACAAAGAGTTCCACAGATTCACCAGTCTGTGATGAAGAAATTCCTCCTCATCTCTGCAAACTCCTCCTTCTCAAAATTGGGAGAGCTGTCTCACAGACTAGTCGAGCAACAACCTGACATAGTCATACTCAATAAATCGCACCTTACAGATAATGTATCACCATCACCAGCAGAGGTGGTGGCACAGTGGTTTACAGTTGGGTGGGAGTTGCCCTGGAATTTCTCAAGATCGAATGAAGCCTCATGGTATCAGGTCAAACAAGGGCAAGGAAACCTCCATGTTGAACACCACTTGGAGGAAGCACTGAGGGTGGCAAGGGCGTAGAATGTACTCTGCGTGGAGGGACTCCAATGTCCGTCACCAAGAGTGGTTCGGTGGCACCATCACTGACCGATCTAAAGGACGTAGCTGCGAGACTGTCTGTGTCAGGTGGTGAGGGAACCTGTGCAATGGTATTAATATGTGTCTGTGAAGGTTTTCCATGTCTTGCAGCTCTCTATCTGGAGATTATTGTGGGCAGCTCTAAGGTTCAGAAAGTTTGGCCACCTGTGGTCTATAGCATCCTTGAGGTGTATATTAGTGAATAGGCTCACAATATTGAATGAACACATGGACATGCCATTGCTATTGATTACTCCATGTTTTATGTACAAGGAACAAAGAAAATTACAGAATGGGAACAGACCCTTCGGCCCTCCAAGCCTGCAACGACCATGCAGCCAGTCTGAACTAAAACCCCCGGGGACCATATCCCTCTATTCCCATCCTATTCATGAGTCACTAAGAGTCACTAACGTATCTGCTTCCACTATCTCCCCCGGCAGCGAGTTCCAGGCACTCACCACCCTCTGTGTAAAAAACTTGCCTTATACATCTCCTTTAAACCTTGCCCCTTGCGTCTTAAATCTATGCCCCCTAGTAATTGACTCTTCCACCCTGGGCAAAAGCTTCTGACTATCCCATGTAGATAGGGAGTTATTCAGTCTGAAATTAGAGGACAGAGTCTCTGCTTTGGGTACAGTCTGGCCAGTTTAGGTTTTTGATAAAATTATTTGGCATTATCACAAACCTGGATATTTCATTCTTGTGGAAGTGCACTGGATTATACAACATTGCTCTGCTTTCAAAAGCAAAACCTCACGGATGCTGGAGATCTGAAATAAAAGCAGAAAATGCTGGAAACACTCAGCAGATGCGGCAAGATCTGTGGCACGGCAAACTGTTTCAGGTTGATGGCCTTTCATCGGAACTGGGCAATGTCGGAAAAACCTTAGATCAAGTGAAAGGAGAGGGGGCTGGTGGATGCGGGCGGGGGGGGGGGGGGGGGGGGGGTAGGGGGGGCAAAAGAACCACAGGGCGGAGAGCAGGAGAAACCAAAAAACAAACGGTTTCTTGATGCAAGACCAAAGAAGTGATAATGGGCTAAATAAAGAAACAAAACAATGGATGGGATTTCCTGGCCACGCTCGCCCCAAGGTCAGAAAATCCCACCCAAGGGCAACGGACCTTTGCATGGTCCGGGTCCTGCCTGCTATGATTCCGCCCAACCTGTCTAGAGGAGGTGTGAATGGAAGGATCTAAATAGTTGTTGTTCAAGAACAAAGGAAACAAAAAAAATTAAACCAGCAAAGAGAATCATAGAATTCTCACAGTGCAGAGAGAGGCCATTGGGTCCATCGAGCCTGTGGTGAGGCAGCAATGCTAATCACTGTGCCAACGTGGCCCTCCGAAAGGACATTTTGGAGGCAGAGGGTATGATCTAAAATTGTTGAACTCAATGTTGAGTCCAGAAAGCTGCAAAGTGCAGTGTTGAAAGATGAGGTGCTGTTTATTGAGCTTGTGCTGGGGCAGAAAGCACAGTAAGAAGTCTCACAACACCAGGTTAAAGTCCAACAGGTTTATTTGGTAGCACAAGCCGCAAGCTTTCAGAGCGCTGCCCCTTCATCAGGTGAGTGGGAGTTCTGTTCACAAACAGGGCATATAAAGACACAAACTCAATTTACAAAATAATGTTTGGAATGCGAGTCTTTACAGGTAATCAAGTCTTAAAGGTACAGACAATGTGAGTGGAGAGAGGGTTAAGCACAGGTTAAAGAGATGTGTATTGTCTCCAGACAGGACAGTTAGTGAGATTTTGCAAGCCCAGGCAAGTCGTGGGGGTTACAGATAGTGTGACATGAACCCAAGATCCCGGTTGAGGCCGTCCTCATGTGCGCGGAACTTGGCTATCAGTTTCTGCTCAGCGACTCTGCGTTGTCGTGTGTCGTGAAGGCCACATTGGAGAACGCTTACCCGAAGATCAGAGGCCGAATGCGGTCATGGGCATTCGGCCTCTCTAAGCGAATGGAGCGAGTGTGTAATCCATCACACACCTGATGTCGATGGTGGACTTTGGAGAGTCAAAGAACAAAGAAAATTACAGCACAGGGATAGGCCCTTTGGCCCTCCAAGCCTGCACCGACCATGCTGCCCGACTTAACTAAAACCCCCTGCCCTTCTGGGGACCGTATCCCTTCATTCCCATCCTATTCATGTATTTGTCAAGACGCCCCTCAAAAGTCACTGTCGTATCTGCTTCCACTACCTCCCCCGGCAGCGAGTTCCAGGTACCCACCACCCTCTGTAAAAAACCTGCCCCGTACATCTCTTTTAAACCTTGCCCCTCATATCTTAAACCTATGCCCCCTAGTAATTGACTCTTCCACCCTGGGAAAAAGCTTCTGACTATCCATGCCTCTCATAATCTTGTAGACTTCTATCAGGTCTCCCTTCAACCTCTGTCATTCCAGTAAGAACAAACCAAGTTTCTCCACCCTCTCCTCATAGCTAATGCCCTGACCAGGTAACATCCTGGTAAATCTTTTCTGTACCCTCTCCAAAGCCTCCACATCCTTCTGGTAGTGTGGCGACCAGAATTGAACAGTATATTCCAAGTGCAGCCTAACTAAGGTTCTATAAGGCTGCAACATGACTTGCCAATTTTTAAACTCAGTGCCCCGGCCGATGAAGGCAAGCATGCCATATGCCTTCTTGACTACCTTCTCCAACTGCATTGCCACTTTCAGTGACCTGTGTACCTGTATATCCAGATCCCTCTGCCTATCAATACTCTTAAATGTTCTGCCATTTACTGTATGTTTCCTATCTGTATTCGACCTTCCAAAATGCATTACCTCACATTTGTCCGGATTAAACCTCAGGGATCTGTTTTGGGGCCACTGCTGTTTGTAATATTTATTAATGATCTGGATGAGGGTATAGTTGGGTGGATTAGCAAATTTGCTGATGACACCAAAGTCGGTGGTGTGGTAGACAGTGAGGAAGGGTGTCGTAGTTTGCAGGAAGACTTAGACAGGTTGCAAAGTTGGGCCGAGAGGTGGCGGATGGAGTTTAATGCGGAGAAGTGTGAGGTAATTCACTTTGGTAGGAATAACAGATGTGTTGAGTATAGGGCTAACGGGAGGACTTTGAATAGTGTGGAGGAGCAGAGGGATCTAGGTGTATGTGTGCATAGATCCCTGAAAGTTGGGAATCAAGTAGATAAGGTTGTTAAGAAGGCATATGGTGTCTTGGCGTTTATTGGTAGGGGGATTGAATTTAGGAGTCGTGGCGTTATGTTGCAACTGTACACAACTCTGGTGCGGCCGCACTTGGAGTACTGTGTGCAGTTCTGGTCCCCACATTACAGGAAGGATGTGGAGGCTTTGGAGAGGGTGCAGAGGAGGTTTACCAGGATGTTGCCTGGTATGGAGGGGAGATCCTATGAGGAGAGGCTGAGGGATTTGGGATTGTTTTCGCTGGAAAGGCGGCGGCTAAGAGGGGATCTTATTGAAACATATAAGATGATTAGAGGTTTAGATAGGGTGGATAGTGATAGCCTTTTTCCTCTGATGGAGAAATCCAGCACGAGGGGGCATGGCTTTAAATTGAGGGGGGGTAGTTATAGAACCGATGTCAGGGGTAGGTTCTTTACCCAGAGGGTGGTGAGGGATTGGAATGCCCTGCCAGCATCAGTAGTAAATGTGCCTAGTTTGGGGGCGTTTAAGAGATCCGTAGATAGGTTCATGGACGAAAAGAAATTGGTTTAGGTTGGAGGGTCACAGTTTTTTTTTTAACTGGTCGGTGCAACATCGTGGGCCGAAGGGCCTGTTCTGCGCTGTAATGTTCTATGTTCTATGTTCTAAACTCCATCTGCCATCTCTCCGCCCAAGTCTCCAACCGATCTTTATCCTGCTGTATCCTCTGATGGTCCTCATCGCTATCCGCAAATCCACCAACCTTTGTGTCGTCCGCAACTCACTAATCAAACCAGTTACATTTTCCTCCAAATCATTTATACATATATTACAAACAGCAAAGGTCCCAGCACTGAACTCTGAGGAACGCCACTTGTTACAGCCCTCCATTCAGAAATGCACCCTTCCACTGCTACCCTCTGTCTTCTATGACCGAGCCAGTTTTGTATCCACCTTGCCAGTTCACATCTGATCCCATGCGACTTCACCTTCTGCACCAGTCTGCCATGAGGGGCCTTGTCAAAGGCCTTACTGAAGTCCATGTAGACAACACCTACTGCCCTACCCGCATCAGTCATCTTCGTCACTTCCTCGAAAAACTCGATCAAGTTAGTGAGACACGACCTCCCCTTCACAAAACCATGTTGCCTCTTGCTAATACATCCACTTATTTCCAAGTGGGAATAAATCCTGGCTTGAAGAATCCTCTCCAATAATTTCCCTACCACTGATGTAAGGCTCACCGGCCTGTAATTACCTAGATTATTCTTGCTACCCTTCTTAAACAAAGGAACAATATTGGCTATTCTCCAATCCTCTGGGACCTCCCCTGTAGCCAATGAGGATACAAAAATTTCTCCAGGAAAGGCCCCAGCAATTTCCTCCCTTGCCTCTCAGTATTCTGGGGTATATCCCATCAGGGGACTTGTCTACCTTAATGTTTTCCCAAGAACCCCAATACCTCCTCCTTTTTGATCTTAACATGACTCAAACTATCTACGCATCCTTTCCCAGACTTATCATCCACCAAGTCTTAATCTTTGGTGAATGCTGACGCAAAGTACTCATTTAATACCTCGCCCATTTCCTCTGGCTCCACGCATAGATTCCTTCCCTTGTCCTTGAGTGGGCCAACCCTCTCCCTGGCTACCCTCTTGCTCTTTATGTATGTGTAGAAAGCCTTGGGATTTTCCTTCATCCTACTGGCCCAATGCTTTTTCGTGACCCCTTTTAGCCCTCCTTACTCCTTGCTTAAGTTTCTTTCTACTTTCCTTATATTCCACACTTGCTTCATGTGTTCCCAGCCTCCGAGCCTTGACAAATGCTTCCTTTTTCTCTTTGACTAGGCTCACAATATCTCTTGTTATCCAAGGTTCCCAAAACGTGCCATACTTATCCTTCATCCTTACAGGAATGTGCTGGTCCTGAATCCCTATCAACTTACACTTGAAAGCTTCCCACATGCCAGGTGCTGATTTTCCCTCAAACATCTCCCCCAATCTACATTCTTCAGTTCCTGCCTAATATTTTTGTAATTAGCCTTCCCCCAATTTAACACCTTAACTTGAGGATTACACTTATCTTTATCCATCAGTACCTTAAAGCTTACTGAATTGTGGTCACTGTTCCCGAACTGCTCCCCTATTGAAACATCGACCACCTGGCCGGGCTCATTCCCCAATACCCGGTCCAGTATGGCCCCTTCCCGAGTTGGACTATCTACATACTGTTTCAAGAAGCCCTCCTGGATGCTCCTTACAAACTCTGCCCTATTCCCCCCCAGCACTAAGTGAGTCCCAGTCAATATAGGGGAAGTTAAAATCTCCCACCACAACAACCTTTTACTTGTCCACCGTGCCAAAATCTGCCTACATATCTGTTCCTCTATCTCCCGCTGGCAGTTGGGTGGCCTATAGTAAACCCCCAACATTGTGACTGTACCCTTCCTATTCCTGAGCTCTACCCATATTGCCTCGCTGTATGAGCCCTCTGAGGTATCCTCCCGCAGTACAGCTGTAATGTTCTCCTGAGTAGTCATGATGTGGAGATGCCGGCATTGGACTGGGGTAAACACAGTAAGAAGTTTAACAACACCAGGTTAAAGTCCAACAGGTTTATTTGGTAACAAAAGCCACACAAGCTTTCGGAGCTCCAAGCCCTTTCTTCAGGTGAGTCACCTGAAGAAGGGCTTGGGGCTCCGAAAGCTTGTGTGGCTTTTGCTACCAAATAAACCTGTTGGACTTTAACCTGGTGTTGTTAAACTTCTTACTATGTTCTCCTTAACCAGTCGTGCAACTCCCCCGCCCCTTTTACATCCCCCTCTATCCTTCCTGAAACATCTATATCCTAGAATGTTAAGCTGCCAATCCTATCCTTCCCTTAACCAAGTTTCTGTAATAGCAACAACATCATAGTTCCCCCGTACTAATCCAAGTTCTAAGTTCATCTGCCCTACCTGTCACACTTCTCGCATTGAAACAAATGCACTTCAGTCCACCAGACCCTCTTTGATTAGCAATTGCACCCTGCCTGCTCTTTCTCTGAGTACTACTGGCCCTACTCTCTGGTTCCCCTTCAGCTAATTCACTTTTGCTTTGGTTCCCACCCCCTGCCAAACTAGTTTAAATTCTTCCGTGTGACACGAGCAAACCTCCTGGCCAGAATATTTATGCCCTTCCAGTTTAGATGCAACCCATCCTTCTTGTACAGGTCCCATCTGCCCTAGAAGAGACCCCAATGGTCCAGATATGTGAAACCCTCCCTCCTACACCAGCTGTTTAGCCACGCGTTGAGCTGCACTATCTTCCTATTCCTAGCATCACTAACTTGTCAGGAGGTGAGTTACTCACCGTAGGATTCCTAGCCTCGGACCTGCTCTTGTAGCCACAGCATTTGGTAGTAGCCGGTGGCACAGTAGTTAGCACTGCTGCCTCTCAGCGTCAGGGACCCAGGTTCGATTCCTGGCTTGGGTCACTGTCTGTGTGGAGTCTCCATGTTCTCCCCGTGTCTGTGTGGGTTTCCTCCGGGTGTTCCGGTTTCCTCCCACAGTCTGAAAGACGGGCTGGTTAGGTGCATTGGCCGTGCTAAATTTTCCCTCAGTGTACCCAAACAGGTGCCGGAGTGTGGCGACTAGGGGCTTTTCACAGTAACTTCATTGCAGTGTTAATGTAAGCCTACTTGTGACTAATAAACTTTAAAGAAATTGTATTCCTTTAAAAACAAAGAGACTGTGTCCTTGTATAAAGCCAGTGCATTCTTGTCAAAATAACTTAAAGCTACTGTAGCTCAATAATGACTTAATCCTTTTGGAATTACTTGTACACCACATCCCATTGATTTATAAATGTATGTGACCTTTCAGTTTATCTGCAGTAATGGGCAGAGTGTAATCTTTACACGTTCATTTTGATTCATACTCATCTACAGTGGAGCTTTCTGCAAATTCCAGCTTCCCTTTGTGAGTGATAAGTATCCATTTTGGGAAGGGCAGAATGTGACTGTAACACAACGTCCAGCAGGATCCGTGAAGGGTGACTAAAGCAAAATGGCAAATGGCCACACATGCGTTCGAGAGGCTGAGTTACAGATGAGAATCTGGTGAAACTTTTAGTACATTCCATGAGTTTCAAATCCAAACTCTACTTTCAGAATATGGGACACCATTGGGAATTAGTTCCCATCATATTGGACCACCAGGGCCTATCCCATTGAGGTCATAGAGGTTTACAGCATGGCTCTTCGGCCCAACTTGTCCATTCTGTCCCCTTTTTAACCACTAAGCTAGTCCCAATTGCCCAAGTTTGGCCCATATCCCTCTACCCATCTTACCCATGTAATTGTCTAAATGCATTTTAAAAGACAAAATTGTACCCGCCTCTACTACTACCTCTGGCAGCTTGTTCCAGACACTCACCATCCTCCGAGTGAAAAAATTGCCCCTCTGGACTCTTTTGTATCTCTCCCCTCTCATCTTAAACCTACGCCCTCTAGTTTTAGACTCCCCTACCTTTGGGAAAAGATATTGACTACCTAGCTGATATATGTCCCTCATTATTTTATGGACCTCTATAAGATCACCCCGAAGCCTCCTATGCTCCAGAGAAAAAAGTCCCAGTCTATTCAGCCTCTCCTTGTATCTCAAACCATCAAGTCCTGGTAGCATCCTAGTAAATCTTTTCTGCACTCTTTCTAGTTTAATAATATCCTTTCTATAATAGGGTGACCAGAACTGTACACAGTATTCTAAGTGTGGCCTTACCAATGTCTTGTACAACTTCAACAAGACGTCCCAACTCCTATATTCAATAATCCAAGTGAGCACCAGTGAACGCACTGAGGCCTGGATTTTCACTCCCACATTGGGTGCGCAGAGCTGGGAGAATTAATGGTTTCTGAAAAAGTGCCCTAAACTTTGGATTTTCGTTATGGAGGGGAGGGGGGTTTATGCCAGCAGCTCCTGGAAAGAGTTCTGAAGCAGACAGGGTGACTGGGTGCGGAGTCAGGTTGGGCGGAAGACCAGAGGGTTCTCATGGAGGGTTGTGCGACCTTGGAACTCTCTACCTCAGAAGGCAGTGGAAGTAGAACAAAAACAAAGAAAAGTACAATACAGGAACCAGCCCTCCGAGCCGGTGCCGATCATGATGCTCTAACTAAACTAAAAACTTTTGCCCTTACTCGGTCTGTGTCGTCCCTATTCATGTACCCATCCAGAAGCCTACTTGTGACTAATAAATAAATATACACATTCTATTGCTCTGGAGGAAAGGTGTTTGTCCTGAATTTGAATTCCCCATGGGCTTTATTGGTGACTAGCTTATGTTTATGGTCCTTAGTTTAGTTGTCCACAAGTGAAAAAATCTTGTCTAGCTTTACCCTGTCAAGCCCTTTCAAAATTGGAAAGTCCTCCGTCCAGTCAGCCCAGGTTAGAGCTAAAAGGCTTCAGCTGGTGCATCAGAAAAAACCGACAAAAAGCCCGCCCCCCCGCCCTCCTCCCACTACCTCCCCTCCCAGACTCCTCTAAAATCAGATGGTTTTCCAACGTTTGGGAAGCCCACACTAGATTAGCAGGGCTAAGAAAGGGAAATCAGGGGGAAAAAAAACAGCAATTAAAAATAATTACCTTTGTGACTGTCAATTCCCAACAACAGATGCTGAGGAGCAGAGGATTTTTGTTTGGTGGGCCACTGGCTTTGTGTCACTGCTTTGTTTACCCGCACGTGAGAATGCTCAGGTCGCCGGAGTGTACTGAAGCGGGAATTGGCTTTCATGAACCCAAATTAAAGTCAAGAGATTGAGATGTTCCTCAAATCGAATTAAAAAAACATGTTGCCCCCCCGTCCCTCCAACCCACCCCCTGTCTTTTTCAGTCAGCGTCCCCCCACCATTTGACATCCAATCTCCAAACCATAAAAAGGAAGGGAAGGAAAGAAAGAAGGATGGAAGGAAAGAAAGAATGAAAAGAGAAACGGAACAAAGGGACAAGTCACCGATCCATGTCAAAGTCAAACCGCAGCATCATACAGAAAGAAGAATTTCAAGCTGGCATTGATAGTCGGCAGCTAAGGCTCAAAACGATTTGTATGGGAAATAGGGTTAGTGCTCAGTACAGTTTATGCTGCATGTTTTATCTGCGCTGATGGGAGTGCTGGCCTGTAGGAGGTGCTAAACTGAAACCCCCTCCCACCCCCCACCCCTGTATACAGCTGGAAGTAAAAGACCCCATGGCACTATTACGAGGAAGAGCAGGAGAATTTCTCTCGTATCATCTTCTGGCCAACATTTATCTCTTAACCAATGCAATTAAAACAGATTATCTGGTCATTATCACATTGCTGTTTGTGGGATCTTGCTGTGCGCAAATTGGCTGCCGTGTTACCCGTGCTTCAAAAGTCCTTCTTTGGCTGTAAAGTGCTTCAGAACGTTTTGAGCTTACACAGGTGGCAACACGGTGGCACAGTGGTTAGCACTGCTGCCTCACAGCGCCAGTGACCCAGGTTCGATTCCAGCCTCAGGTGACTTGGTGTGGCGTCTTTATGTTCACCCCATGTCTGTGTGTGTTTCCTCCTACAGTCCGAATTACATGCTGGTTAGGTGGATTGGCCACACTAAATTCTCTCTCAGTGAGTGTACCCGAACAGGCGTTGGAGTGTGGTGACTTGGGGATTTTCACAATCGAATCATAGAATCCTACAGTGCAGAAGGAGCCCATTCGGCCCATTGAGTGCGCCGACTACAACCCCACCCAGGCCCTCTCACCATAACCCCTAGCTAATCCCCCTGACACTAAGGAGCAATTTAGCATGGTCAATCCACCTAACCTGCACATCTTTAGACTGTGGGACGAAACCGGAGCACCCGGAGGAAACACGCAGACACGGGGAGAACATGCAGACTCCACACAGACAGTAACTCAAGCCAGGAATTGAACCCAGGTCCCTGGTGCTGTGAAGCAGCAGTGCTAATCACTGTGCTACCGTGCCGCTGTAACTTCATTGCAGTGCTAATGTAAGCCTACTTGTGACACTATTAAAAATAAAAATGGGTCCGATACAAAGGCAATTTTTAAAACATATGATATGAGTTAAGTAGAATGCTGATTCCTTATGTTCCCTCCCATTCCCCTTCGATTCCCACCTCAACTGCCTCCCAAGATGGAAAGCTGATAAAATATATTTATTTGAAGTAACGAATTGAAAAACGGCAACGTTTTTTTCCCTGCAGGATCTAAGACTGTCAGCAAAAGGACTAACGTGGAACAAAATTAACTCTGACAGTGCTTTGGTGTGTCCTTGAGGAAAGGGGCTTAATGGGCATTGTCCATCTTCAAAGGCTCAAACATTCTGCGTGAAAGAAATTCCGCCTTCTTTCACATCCCATGCAGTTTGAGTTAACAGGATCTTCAGTTACAGACAACCACACGGTCTTATCCTTTCACTGCTTTTATTGTGAAAAAGAAACCTGACAAAAAAAGCATTTTCTTTGTGAAACTCCTTCTTTTCTACCTCTCTGCATTGAGGGATAAAAATAACATTTTTTAAAAATCTGCAAGTTGAGCAGCTCAGGAAAGGTGAAAGCTGAGTTAACAGTTGCTCAGCCCCTTCATCAAGATTCACCAGAATTCAGATGAAGAGGCTACAGACTTGAACTGTCTCTTCCTCCTTCGGGGGAAGGACTATTGAATCGGACTCTGCATTTATCACCAAATTATTACAGTGCAGAAGGAGGCCATTCGATTCCAAACAAGCATCGTGACTTAGTGCCATTCTCCTCCCTTTTCCCCGTACCCCTGCACATTGTTTCTACTCAAATAATCACCTAATGCCCTCTTGAATGCCTCGATTGAATCTGCCTCCCCCACACTTCCAGGCAGTGCATTCCAGACCCCAACCACTTGCTGTGGGAAAAAAATGTTTCCTCAAGTCACGTTTGCTTCTTTTGCAAATCACTTTATATCTGTTCCCTCTCCTTGATTCTTCTTGATATGAGTGGGAACAGTTTCTCCCTATTTATTCTGTCCAGTCCCCTCATGATTCTGAACATCTCGTTCAAATCTCTTAGCCTTTGTCTCTCCAAGGGGAACGGTCCCAATCTCTCCAATCTAGCCTCATCACTGAAGTTTTTTATCGCAGGAACCATCCTTCTAAATCTCTTCTGCACTTTCTCCATTGTGTTCACATCCTTCCTATAGTGTGGCACCCAGAACTGTACACAATATTCCAGCTGAGGTCTAACCAGTGTCTTGTATAAGTTCAACATAACCTTCTTGTTCCTGTACTCTATGCCCCTATTACACAGTGGCACAGTGGTTAGCACTGCTGCCTCACAGCAGCAGGGATCCGGGTTAAATTCCGGCTTGGGTCACTGTCTGTGTGGAGTCTGCACATTCTCCTCATGTCTGCGTGGGTTTCCTCCAGATGCTCCAGTTTCCTCCCACAATCCGAAAGACGTGCTGGTTAGGTGCATTGGCTGTGCTAAATTCTCCCTCAGTGTACCCGAACAGGTGCCAGAGTGTGGCGACTAGGGGATTTTCACAGTAACTCCATTGCAATGTTAATGTAAGCCTACTTATGACACTACTAAATATACTTTAATTAAGTCCAGAATACTGTATGTTTAATTAACTGCTCTCTCCTGCCACTTTCAATGATCTATGCACATATACACCCAGCTCCCTCTGCTCTTGCAACCCTTAAAGAATTTTATTCCTTATTTTATATTGTCTCTCCATATTCTTCCAACCAAAATGCATCACCTCATACTTCTCTGCAGTGAACTTCACCTGCCACCTATCTGCCTAATCCACCAACTTGCCTATGTCCTTCTGAAATTCTATACTGTCCTCTTCGATACTTCCAAGTTTCGTGTCATCAGCAGACCTTGAAACCTTTCCCTGCACACTGTAATGAAGTTGGGTAGAGTCATTGTAGATTGGGAGGTAGGAAGTTAGAATTTGGTGTTTGTAAAATGGTAAAATTGTAAAATGCTAAGGGGGGGGGAAAGAATTACGTGGTCCCGTTAAAAGGTGGTGCTTTTTCTATGCTTAGAGAGTTAAAACAATGCAAGTACACAGAGAGCCCAAACTGAAACATTGGTATCGAAAGGCCAAGCAGCAATTTTTACCAAGACATTTGAATTTAGCCAATCAGTTTGAATCAGGCACTTAGATACCAAAAAACTATTAAAGTTTTTTTTAAAGTTAATTTATTAGTCACAAGTAAGGCTTACATTAACACTGCAATGAAGTTCCTGTGAAATTCCCCGAGTCATCACTCTCCGGTGCCTGTTCGGGTACACTGAGGGAGAATTTAGCATGGCCAATTCACCTAACCCACACATCTTTGGAGTGTGGGAGGAAACCGGAGCACCCGGAGGGAATGTGTTCATTTATTTATTGGTCACAAGTAGACTTACATTAACACTGCAATGAAGTTACTGTGAAATTCCCCAAGTCGCCACATTCCGGTGCCTGTTCGGGTCAATGCACCTAACCAGCATGTCTTTCAGACTGTGGGAGGAAACCGGAGCGTCCGGAGGAAACCCACGCAGACACGTGGAGAATGTACAAACTCCACACAGAAAGTGACCCAAGCCGGGAATTGAATCCAGGTCCCTGGAGCTGTGAGGCAGCAGTGCTAACCACTGTGCCATCTTGCCACTCTTAAAATTTAAATCTGATAGTTTTGACAACCTAAGACCAATCCTATTGTGGGAAATATTGATATGTCATCACAGGTACAAAAGAAGGGGGCAGTGGGACAAAGAGGGGAGAGTGACTGCCACCTGCCAGAGCTAACAGCTCAGCTCTGGAGAGAGAATTGCTGGCTCTCATAACTTTTTCTATGTCTTAGAGAAAGCACCATCTAAATAGCAAAGGTATCAAGGAAGAAAAAAGTTCCAGACAGAAGAATCAACAGAGAAAGTCCAGAATATTCTGGAAGACACAAAACCTGGTTGTAATTTAGAGAGTGACCAAATTCTATTTTGTTAATGAGTGGGAATTGTATTTATTTGAACAGCAGACCATTAGAATCTTGTTTAATTCGGGAATAGTTAATAGAAGGGATTTATTCGGTTTGTTCATAGTTTAGTAAATTTGCTCACAGTTAGTTAGATAAATAAATTGTTATGTGTTGATTTTAGAGTGTCAGGGATTTATTGTGTATTTAACCACTAGGAGTTGCTGACGAGCAGGTCACACCACTTCACACACACTTTTTACAGAATATGCTCCTCTGGGTGTTTCAGTGTTAGTTCTCAGAGCAGGATCCACCTCTGCTTTATAACAGCACCAGGATCTAGATCATTAATATATATCAGTAAAAGCAAGGGTCTCAATACCAGTCCTTGGAGAACACCACTACAAACCTTCCTCTAGCTCAAAAAAGATTGACTGTTATTCTCTGTTTCCTATTATTCAACCAATTTTGTTTCCAGGTTGCTACTGGTCTTTTTATTCCATGAGCTATAAATTTTCTCACAAGTTTGTTGTGTGACACTGTATCGAATGCCTTCTGAAAGTCCATGTACACCACATCAACCGTATAACCGTCATCAACCCTTTCTGTTACCTCCTCAAAAAACTCCAGCAAGTGAGTTAAACATGATTTTTAAAAAATTAATTCGTGGGACATGGGCGTCGCTGGCTAGGCCAGCATTTATTGCCCATCCCTAGTTCCCTTGAGAAGGTGCTGGTGAGCTGCCTTCTTGAATCGCTGCAGTCCACGTGCTGTGGGTTGACCCACAACGCCTTTAGGGAGGGAATTCCAGGATTTTGACCCAGCGAAGGAACGATGATATATTTCCAAGTCAGGATGGTGAGTGGCTTGGAGGGGAACTTGCAGGTGGTGGTGTTCCCATGTATCTGCTGCCCTTGTCCTTCTAGATGGAATCCATGATGTGGAGTTGCCTGATGAAGCAGCAGCGCTCGAAAGCTCGTGATTCCAATTAAACCTGTTGGACTTTAACCTGGTGTTGTGAGACTTCTTACTAGATGGAAGTAGTTCTCCATTAGAAATCCATACTGGCTCTTCCATTTTTCCATGTGACTGCCAATTCTACCCCAAATAATTGTTTCTAGAACCTTGCCCACCTCTGATGTTAAACTGACTGACCTGCAATTGCTGGGACTACCCTTACAACCTTTTTGAACGAGGGTGTGACATTTGCAATTCTTCAGTCCTCTGGCACTTCCCCTGAGTCTAGGGAAGATTGGAAGATTATAGCCAGCACCCCTGCAATTTCCATTCTCACTTTCTTCAATATCGCTGGATATATCTCATCTGATCTTGGTGTCTTGTCAACTTTCAGGACTGACCATCTATTCAACACTTCCTCCTTATAGAAACATAGGAGCAGGAGGAGGCCATTCGGCCCATTGAGCCTGCTCCACCATTCATCACAATCATGGCTGATCGTCCAACTCAATAGCCTAGTCCTGCTTTTTCCCCATAACCTTTGCTGAAGGATGTGAAAGTATTAATTTATAAATTGAATAATAGTGTCTAAAAAAAATACAGAGTTCGAATGAATTAGATTTTATTTTAAAAGAGAAAAATTGGTTCTCAACTGTATTTTCTACCTGTCATCTGTCAGAAGCAGGTTCCATTTTCTTCCTTGTCTTAATTTCTATCTCATTTTTCATCTTCCCAAACTTAGTCACTTTTTGGGAGAGTGGTGACAAATGGCAAGTAGCATTCACTCCACACAAATGCCAGGCAGTGACCATCACCAATAAGAGTGGCTTGGAGGGGAACTTGCAGGTGATGCTGTTTTCATGTATCCACCTCCCTTGTCCTAGATGGAAGTGGTCATGAATTTGGAAGGGGCTGTCTAAGGATCTTTGGTGAAATTGCTGCAGTGCATCTTGTCGATAGTACACACTGCTGCTACTGAGCGTCGGTGGTGGAGGGATTGAATGTTTGTGGATGTGGTGCCAATCAAGCGGGCTGCTTTGTCCTGGATGGTGTCGAGCTTCTTGAGTGTTGTTGGAGTTGCACCCATCCAGACAAGTGGGGAGTATTCCATCACACTCTTCAAAATAGTGCTGTGGGATCTTTCACTCAAAAAGACAGATGGGGCCTTGGTGCAACATCACATCAGAAAGAAAGAGGTTGGGGTTTTCCAGTCCTGCCCACCGCAGTGATCATCCGATCCCGCCAAATGATCTTTAGGCTGGACGGCTGAATTGCCGCCATGATGGGACCGGAAAATCACAGCCAGAATCTCCCAACAGTGCAACACTCCCTCGGTACTTCATTGTGATGTTTGTGCTCAAGCCTTGGAGTGGGACTTGAGCCCTGAACCTTGTGATTCAGATGAGTGGCACGGTAGCACAGTGGTTAGCACTGCTGCTTCATAGCGCCAGGGACCCCGGTTCGATTCCTGGCTTGGGTCACCGTCTGTGTGGAGACTGCACGTTCTCCCCGTGTTTGCGTGGGTTTCCTCCGGATGCTCTGGTTTCCTCCCACATTTCGAAAGATGTGCTGGTTAGGTGCATTGACCCAAACAGGCGCCGGATTGTGGCGACTAGGGGAATTTCACAGTAATTTCATTGCAGTGTTAATGTTTACTTGTGGCACTCATAAATAAGCTTTACAACTAAGCCAGGAGTGGGATGGGAGTGATGGAAATCCAGAGCTAGAACCCAGCTGGAGGTACAACAGCCAATGGTGGAGCAAAGAAATTCAAACAGCAAGTGCTGGAAAAACTCAGCAGGTCTGGCAGCATCTGTGGAGATAAAAACAGTTAATGTTTCAAGTCCAAAATGACTCTTCTTTGGAATGCAAATGAAATTTGGAAATGTCTGGGACTGGAGGAACACTGCAATCCTGGAGGGTTAGAAACAGAAAATAGATGCAGGGTAGGCCATTCAGCCCCTTGAGTTAGAGGGCTGAAAGAGTTTGAAGTTAGTTTATTAATGTCACATGGCAGCTTACCTTAACACAGCAATGAAGTTACTGTGAAAATCCCCTAGTCGCCACGCTCTGGCACTTCTTTGGATACACTGAGGGGGAATTTAGCACAGCCAATGCACCTAACCAGCGCGTCTTTCAGACTGTGAGAGGAAACCGGAGCACCCGGAGGAAACCCACGTAGACACGGGGAGAATGTGCAAACTCCACACAGACAGTGACCTAAGCCGGGAATTGAATCCAGGTTCCTGGCACTGTGGGGCAGCAGTGCTAACCACTGTGCCACCGTGCTTCCTGAGATTATGGAGATGGAGACAGGATGGAAGGATTTGAATTCAAAGATCATTGCCAAACCTGAAGCCAAAATGATGTGGGCGAAAGGGCAAACAGCACCAGGTGTGTTAGGATTTGGGTAGAAGAGTTTGGGGCCTTTAATGGTGCCTTATGAAATTCCATTCTTCACAATTTAAAATAGTAATTAATCCATTTATTTCCGTTTCACTCCTCCACATTAAACATATGTTCAATATGTGCCACCACCATTCATGGGGAGGCACGGTGGCACAGTGGTTAGCATTGCTGCCACACAGCGCCAGGGACCTGGGTTTGATTCCCGGCTTGGGTCACTGTCTGTGTGGAGTTTGCACATTCTCCCTGTGTCTGTGGGGATTTCCCCCGGGTGCTCCGGTTTCGTCCCACAGATTGAAAGCTGTGCAGGTTAGGTTGATTGGCCATGCTAAATTGCCCCTTAGTGTCAGGGGGACTAGCGAGGGTAAATAGGGGTTACGGGGATAGGGCCTGGGTGGGATTGTGGTTGGTTGCAGTCCAAAGATGTGCGGGTTAGGTTGATTGGCCAGGTTAAAAATTGCCCCTTAGAGTCCTGAGATGCGTAGGTTAGTGGGATTAGCGGGTAAATATGTGGGGGTAGGGCCTGGGTGGGATTGTGGTCGGTGCAGTCTCGATGGGCCGAATGGCCTCCTTCTGCACTGTAGGGTTTCTATGATTTCTATAATTTCTATGAACTGCAAAGACTGGTTTATTGAATGTCTTGCCGACAGGTGTACGTCCTGGAATGGATGTTCGAGTCCAGAGCCATTCACTGGGGCTGTACCATCCGATGAAGGGGTTAATGGCCAATCCTTGGAGCTATTTATTACTGAGAGGCATATTGCAGATTGGAAGATCATGTTTGCATCGGGAAGTGGGCGAGGTGTTGAAGTGGGCTAGTGAAGCAGTGCTCCTGTGCAGATCCCAGTGGATCGATATGTTATTTTTCCTGTCTGGGTGTTAATTGTAGAGCTGGAACTCCCTGACAGAAGACTGCAGTGAATCCTCACCACAAACATTGTTAGATCATATCAGCTTGTAAATGATCTTGGAGTTTTGTGTATGCCAGTGGATGTGAAGTGCTGACAAAGTGGGTGGTAGCGATGAAGCATATTAATTGAGGTGTCCTGTGGAAAATAAATTGTTTAATGATAACTATCCTTGCTGCACAAACCACGTCAATACTGATTGAAATATATTGAGAATGAATTGCTTCTGAGAGAATATAAGCATACCTCTTATTATGCACTCCATAGACAGTGAGAACATGTGTAGACCATACAATTTTCAAACCTGCTCTGTCATTCAATACAATTATTCAGGTCCTTGGGCCACTCCAAGGTCCACCCCATTTCAATGCACCATAGAAAGCATTCTTTCTGGTTGTATCACAGCTTGGTATGGCTCCTGCTCTGTCCAAGACCGCAAGGAACTACAAAAGGTCATGAATGTAGCCCAATCCATCATGCAAACCAGCCTCCCATCCATTGACTCTGTCTACACTTTCAGCTGCCTCAGCAAAGCAGCCAGCATAATTAAGGACCCCACGCACCCCGGACATTCTCTCTTCCACCTTCTTCCGTCGGGGAAAAGATGCAAAAGTCTGAGGTCACGTACTGACCGACTCAAGAACAGCTTCTTCCCTGCTGCTGTCAGAATTTTGAATGATCTGATTTGATTTGATTTATTATTGTCACATGTATTAACATACAGTGAAAAGTATTGTTTCTTGCGCGCTATACAGACAAAGCATACCGTTCATAGAGAAGGAAACGAGAGAGTGCAGAATGTAGTGTTACAGTCACAGCTAGGGTGTAGAAAAATATCAACTTAATGCAAGGTAGGTCCATTCAAAAGTCTGACAGCAGCAGGGAAGAAGCTGTTCTTGAGTCAGTTGGTACGTGACCTCAGACTTTTGTATCTTTTTCCCGAAGGAAGAAGGTGGAAGAGAGAAAGTACGGGGTGCGTGGGGTCCTTAATTATGCTGGCTGCTTTTCCGAGGCAGCGGGAAGTGTAGACAGAGTCAATGGATGGGAGGCTGGTTTGTGTGATGGATTGGGTTACATTTACGACCTTTTGTAGTTTCTTGTGTTCTTGGGCAAAGCAGGAGCCATACCAAGCTGTGATACAATCTTATATTAAGTTGATCTTTCACTACACACACTTATGACTGTAACACTACATTCTGCACTCTCTCCTTTCCTTCTCTATGAACAGTATGCTTTGTCTGTATAATGCGCAAGAGCCAATACATCTGTATTGTCACACTGTATACTAATATATGTGACAATAATAAATCAAATCAAATCAAAATCAAAGAACTTCCCGTATCCCTTGTTTCTCCGATCGGTCAAAAATCTATTTATCCCACAGTCTTAAATATTTTCAATGATGGAGCATCCACGACCGTTTGGGGCAAGGAATTTTTAAGATTCATAACATTACAACATTTTGAGAGAAGAAATTTTTCATCTCAGTCCTAGATAATTGGAATTTTCCAGCTGTTCCCACCGGTGAGATCTTCCAGATCTGCCAACGTCAATCTCCCCCACCCCCACACCCACCCCCACCCCGCTGCAGGTTCCTCGCTAGTGGAAGGTGCAAACAATGGGAAAACACCCTGTTGACAGTGGTGGGGCTGGAAGATCCCGAGCGGCCAATGACAGTACACCTCCGCAAAACACGCTGTGTGATGTGGGAAAAATCTCCTTATCCTGAGGTTAGGCGCCAGTGTTCTACAAGGGAAACAACCTCTGAGTGTCTGTCCTGTCGAGACCCTTCACAATCTCCTATGTTTGAATGAAATCACCTCCCGTTCTTCCAAACTCCCGAGAGTTTACTCAGTCTCTCATCATTGGACAGCATTCTATTGAATCTTTGCTGAACCACCTCAAATGCAAGCTGTTGCGATCCTGTCTAGAACCGTTACCTTTAAGAAGGAATGATATAGCAGAGACAGAGGCCATTTGGCCCATCATGTGTGTGCTAGCCCCTTCATCCAATCAGTCCTACATTTCCACATTTACCTTAGAGACATGTAAATCTTTTCCCTTCAAGTACTCATCCAATTCCTTTTAGAAAGCTATTCTTGAATCCCCTTCCATTGCCCTTTCAGGCAGGGCACTCAGCAACTTAGGATGAAGATGAGGAGATATTTCTTTGAGTGGTGAGCCTGTGGAATTCATTACCACAGGAAGTAATTGAGGCCAAAACATTGAATGTATTCAAGAGGCGGCTGTATAGAGCACGTGGGGCGAATGGGATCAAAGGTTATGGGGAGAAATCAGGATTAGGCTATTGAGTTGGACGATCAGCCATGATCGTGATAAATGGCGGAGCAGGTTCGAAGGGCCAAATGGCCTCCTCCTGCTCCTATCATCTACGTTTCTATGTAACTCGCTGATGTTTCCTCATATTGTCTCTGGTTCTTTTCCCAACCCGCCTGGAGGAAGAAGTGGTGCATTGTGGGAACACACCGTAGTGATTTGTGGAACCCGGAATGGGAGGGGATGGAAAGCCTCCTTACTCTGGGGGGCGGGATTTTCCCGTCCCACAAGACACGGGAATCATAGCGGACAGGACAGGAAATTTGACGGACCATGCAAAGGTCCATTGACCTCGGGCAGGAATTCCCAGGCTTGGGACGAACGTAGCCGGAGAATCCCACCCAATGAACTGAATTTGAAATGATCTCAAGCAATTACTCAAGTTAACACAAGCCCACACCACAAAATGTCCCACACTCGTTCACCAATTGGCACCAAACCCCGCAACAAAAAATAACTCAGAAAAACATGAATTTCAATCAACATTTTTAGTGGTTTTGTCCTAACAAAAGTTGGCGCAGTGTGTTTGAGAACTGAACCCAGCTGCCCAAATCCTGGACTCTTCCAGTTATTCTACTGACAGAACATCATAGTTATCCAGGATCAATGGGCAATTGATCACTATTGGCTACTACCGGAATCATGGAATTCTACAGTGCAGAAGGAGGCCATTCGGCCCATCGAGTCTGCACCGACCACAATCCCACCCAGGCCCTATCCCCATAACTCAATGCATTTACTCTAGCTAGTCCTTCTGACACTAAGGGGCAATTTAGTGTCAGAAGGACTAGGCAGAAAAGTGGTTCGGCACAGCCAAGAAGGGCCAAAAGGCCTGTTTCTGTGCTGTAATATTCTATGGTTCTATGAGCCATGATCTTGTTGAATGGCAGAGCAGGTTCAGTGACCTCCTCCTATCCATATTTCTTAGTAGTTTCTGTTGTCTTCGCTGTGTCGACATCATTTGGAGCTGGGAAGAAAACAAATGCATACATTGCCGCCCCCCTCCCCACCCCCTTCCCCCGGCCCCCATCACTACTCCCTCTCCCAGATGCCTCTCTCATCCCCTGAATTATTGCTTCCGATTGCTGTCCTACTCTGAATTTTTGTTTAGCCACTCCTCCCTCCCTGTCGCTTCTACCCCCGAAGGCAGATATAAAAGAGGGCCTGAGGCCTAATGTCGGGTGGGTTCAGGCCTATTGTGTCCAGTTGTAGGGCCTTGGTGATGGGGAGGATCCACCTGGGACCTTGTTAATTAACTATCAGCTGTGATTATTAGAGCAGCATTTCCTGGAGGCTGGGAATACTCGGCTGCCCTGAGGGACTGAAGGATGCTGCTGGCAGGCCAGGATTGGAAGAAATTGGAGGAAAATGCTGTGAGAGCATTGTCATTGTGTGAATTCCTCTGGGAAAGAGGAGGCTGGTGGGCGGCCTGGCTGGAAACCTTCAAAATTATGGAAGGGCTTTGATCTGGTAAGGTAGAAAATATTTTATTTTTATTCATTCGTGGGACATGGGCATTGCTGGCTGGCCAGCATTTATTCCCCATCCCTAGTTACCCTTGGAGGGCATTTGCGAGTCAACCACATTGGTCATGGGAACACGAGTTCTAGTCGCCCTATTATAGAAAGGATAGTATTAAACTAAAAATAGTGCAGAAAAGATTTACTCGGATGCTACTGGGACTTGATGGTTTGAGTTATAAGGAGAGGCTGGATGGACTGGGACTTTTTTCCCTGCAGCGTAGGAGGCTTTGGGGTGAGCTTATAGAGGTCTATAAAATAACGAGGGGCATAGATCAGCTAGATAGTCAATATCTTTTCCCCGAAGGTAGGGGAGTCTAAAACTAGAGGGCATAGGTTTAAGGTGAGAGGGGAGAGATACAAAATGGTCCAGAGGGGTAATTTTTTCACACAGAGGGTGGTGAGTGTCTGGAACGAGCTGCCAGAGGCAGTAGTAGAGTTGGTTACAATTTTGTCTTTTAAAAAGCGTTTAGACAATTACCTGGGTAAGATGGGTATAGAGGGATATGGGCCAAATGCGGGCAATTGGGACTAGCTTAGTCATTAATAAAAAGGGACGGCATGGACAAGTTGAGGTGAAGGTTCTGTTTCCATGCTGTAAACCTCTATGACATTGCTGTGGATCTGGAGTCACATGTAGACTAGACCAGGTACAGAATCATAAAATCATAGAATCCTACAGTGCAGAAGGAGGCCATTTGGCCCATCGAGTCTGCAACGACCACAATCCCACCCAGGCCCTATCCCAGTAACCCCATCTATTTACCCTGCTAAGCTCCCTGACACTAGGGGCAATTTAGCATGGCCAATCCACCTAACCTGCACATCTTTGGACTGTGGGAGAAAACCGGAGCACCCGGAGGAAACCCACGCAGACAGGGGAGAACATACAGACTCCACACAGATAGTGACCCGAGGCCAGGAATCAAACCCAGGTCCCTGGCGCTGTGAGGCAGCAGTGCTCACCACTGTGCTATTGTGCCTTAAGGACGGCAGATTTCCTTCCCTAAGATGGTGAACCAGATGTGTTTTCCCGACAATTGACAATAGTTTCATGGTCATCGGTGGATTCTTAATTCCAGGTATTTTTTATTGAATTCAATTTCCACCATCTGCCGTGGCGGGATTTGAACCTGGGTCCCCAGAGCATTAGCAGAGTTTCTGGATTAACGATCCAGCGATAATATCACTCGGCCATTGGCTCCACCTTCCAGTTGTGAGGTGAGCAAAGGCAGAGCCATAAGTACAAGGTGGTCACCAATAAATCCCGTGAGGAACTCTTTGATTTGATTTGATTTGTTTTATTATTGTCACATGAATGAGTATACAGTGAAAAGTATTGTTTCTTGCGCACTATACAGACAAAGCATACCCTTCATAGAGAAGGAAAGGAGAGGGTGCAGAATGTAGTGTTACAGTCATAGCTAGGGTGTAGAGAAAGATCAACTTAGTGCGAGGTAGGTCCATTCAAAAGTCTGATGGCAGCAGGGAAGAAGCTGTTCTTGAGTCAGTTGGGATGTGACCTCAGACTTTTGTATCTTTTTCCCGAAGGAAGAAGGTGGAAGAGAGAATGCCCGGGGTGTGTGGGGTTCTTAATTATGCTGGCTGCTTTTCCGAGGCTGTGGGAAGTGTAGACAGAGTCAGTGGATGGGAGGCTGGTTTGCGTGATGGACTGGGCTACATTCACAGCTTTTTGTAGTTTCTTGCAGTCGTGGACAGAGCAGGAGCCATACCAAGCTGTGATACAACCAGAAAGAATGCTTTCTATGGTGCATTTGTTAAAGTTGGTGAGAGTTGTAGCGGACATGCCAAATTTCCCTCGTCTTCTAAGAAACTAGAGGCGTTGGTGGGCTTTTTTAACTATAGTGTCGGCATGGAGAGACCAGGACAGGTTGTTGGTGATCTGGACAGCTAAAAACGTGAAGCTCTTGACCATTTCTACTTCGTCCCCATTGATGTAGACAGGGGCATGTTCTCCACAAAGCTTTGAACCCAGGTCCCCAGAACATTAGCTGAGTTTCTGGATTAATAGTCTAGCGATAATACCACTAGGCCATCGCCTCCATCTTCCAGTTGTGATGTGAGCTGTGGTAAACGACTGTTAAGCTTATTGCCTGTATGTGTGTGACATGCCTGGACATGCCCCTGCCGGCCCTGCCTGGGACTCCTCCCCCCCGGTCCAGGTATAAAGGTGACTGCTCCCCACCCCCCTGCCTCAGTCTCTGGACCAGTTCATCGGCATGGGTGTGCTCCAAGTCTTTTGCTAATAAAAGCCTATTTGTTCTTGCATACCAACTAGTCTTTGCTTGATTGATAGTGCATCATGAGCAAAGGCAGAGCCATAAGTACAAGATGGTCACTAATAAATCCCCTGAGGAACTCAGGAAAACATTTCCCCAGAGGCTGGGTTTTCCAGCAAGGAAATGGCTCAACATTGGCTGGCGGCAGGATCTTCCAGCCCCGCTGGTGTCAGCGGCATTTTGCGTTGTTCTCTGGCTGCCAATCAATGGGGTCCGGTTTCCCCCACTGGAGGGCCAGAAACTCTACGTAGGGAGTGATGAGAATCATAGAATCCATATTGTGCAGAAGAAGGAGAATGTGTCACCACAGAGGGTGGTTGGGGTGAACAGCACAAATGTATTTAAAGGGAGTCTAGATAAACACACGAGAGAGATATGATTCGAAAGTCATGCTGTGAGGATGGAATGAAGTAGAGTGGGAGGAGGCTCGTACAGAGCACAAAGAACAAAGAACAAAGAACAGTACAGCACAGGAAACAGGCCCTTCGGCCCTCCAAGCCTGTGCCGCTCCTTGGTCCAACTAGACCAATCGTTTGTATCCCTCCATTCCCAGGCTGCTCATGTGACTATCCAGGTAAGTCTTAAGCGATGTCAGCGTGTCCGCCTCCACCACCCTACTTGGCAGCGCATTCCAGGCCCCCACCACCCTCTGTGTAAAAAACGTCCCTCTGATGTCTGAGTTATACTTCGCCCCTCTCAGCTTGAGCCCGTGACCCCTCGTGATCGTCACCTCCGACCTGGGAAAAAGCTTCCCACTGTTCACCCTATCTATACCCTTCATAATCTTGTATACCTCTATTAGATCTCCCCTCATTCTCCGTCTTTCCAAGGAGAACAACCCCAGTCTACCCAATCTCTCCTCATAGCTAAGACCCTCCATACCAGGCAACATCCTGGTAAACCTTCTCTGCACTCTCTCCAATGCCTCCACGTCCTTCTGGTAGTGCGGCGACCAGAACTGGACGCAGTACTCCAAATGCGGCCTAACCAGCGTTCTATACAGCTGCATCATCAGACTCCAGCTTTTATACTCTATACCCCGTCCTATAAAGGCAAGCATACCATATGCCTTCTTCACCACCTTCTCCACCTGTGTTGCCACCTTCAAGGATTTGTGGACTTGCACACCTAGGTCCCTCTGTGTTTCTATACTCCTGATGACTCTGCCATTTATTGCATAACTCCTCCCTACATTATTTCTTCCAAAATGCATCACTTCGCATTTATCCGGATTAAATTCCATCTGCCACCTCTCCGCCCAATTTTCCAGCCTATCTATATCCTGCTGTATTGCCCGACAATGCTCTTCGCTATCCGCAATTCCAGCCATCTTTGTGTCATCCGCAAACTTGCTGATTACACCAGTTACACCTTCTTCCAAATCATTTATATATATCACAAATAGCAGAGGTCCCAGTACAGAGCCCTGCGGAACACCACTGGTCACAGACCTCCAGCCGGAAAAAGACCCTTCGACCACTACCCTCTGTCTCCTATGGCCAAGCCAGTTCTCCACCCATCGAGCCACTTCTCCTTGTATCCCATGAGCCTTAACCTTCTTAACCAACCTGCCATGTGGGACTTTGTCAAATGCCTTACTGAAATCCATATAGACGACATCCACGGCCCTTCCTTCATCAACCGTTTTTGTCACTTCCTCAAAAAACTCCACCAAATTTGTAAGGCACGACCTCCCTCTTACAAAACCATGCTGTCTGTCACTAATGAGATTGTTCCGTTCTAAATGCACATACATCCTGTCTCTAAGAATCCTCTCCAACAACTTCCCTACCACGGACGTCAAGCTCACCGGCCTATAATTTCCTGGGTTATCCCTGCTACCCTTCTTAAACAACGGGACCACATTCGCTATCCTCCAATCCTCAGGGACCTCACCCGTGTCCAAAGAAGCGACAAAGATTTCCGTCAGAGGCCCAGCAATTTCCTCTCTCGTCTCCCTGAGCAGTCGAGGATAGATGCCATCAGGCCCTGGGGCTTTGTCAGTTTTAATGTTCCCTAAAAAACCTAACACTTCCTCTCTCGTAATGGAGATTTTCTCTAACGGGTCAACACCTCCCTCCGAGACACTCCCGGTTAACACGCCCCTCTCCTTCGTGAATACCGATGCAAAGTATTCATTTAGGATCTCCCCTATTCCCTTGGGTTCTAAGCATAATTCCCCTCCTTTGTCCCTGAGAGGTCCGATTTTCTCCCTGACAACTCTTTTGTTCCTAACGTATGAATAGAATGCCTTAGGATTCTCCTTAATCCTGCCTGCCAAGAACATCTCGTGCCCTCTTTTTGCCCTTCTAACTCCCTGTTTGAGATCTTTCCTACTCTCTCTGTATTCCTCCAGAGCTCCATCTGTTTTCAGTTGCCTGGACTTAACGTACGCCTCCCTTTTCATTTTAATCAGATCCTCAATTTCCCTGGTTATCCACGGCTCTCGAATCCTACCTTTCCTATCTTTCCTTTTTACAGGCACATGCCTATCCTGCAGCCTTATCAATAGTTCCTTAAAAGACTCCCACATGCCAGACGCGGACTTACCCTCGAACATCCTCTCCCAATCAACATCCACCAATTCCTGCCTAATCCGGCTATAGTCAGCCTTCCCCCAATTTAGCACCCTGCCCGTAGGACAGCACTCATCCTTGTCCATTACTATCCTAAAGTTAACAGAGTTGTGGTCACTATTTGCCACATGTTCCCCTACCGAAACTTTGATGACCTGACCGGGCTCATTTCCCAGAACTAGGTCCAGTATAGCCCCCTCTCTAGTCGGGCTATCTACATACTGTTCCAAAGAACCTTCCAGTACGCATTTTACAAATTCCTCCCCGTCCGGTCCCCCAGCTCTCAGCACTTTCCAGTCTGTGCCAGGGAAATTAAAGTCCCCCACTACAACAACCCTATGTTTTCTGCACCTATCCAGAATCTCCTGACATATCCTTTCCTCCACTTCCCGTTATGGGACATGGGCGTCGCTGGCTGGCCAGCCTGTTCTGGCCAGCCCATCCCTACAAATACAGGCTTAGAGCAGCATGGTCACATAGCTAGTTTCTGTGCTTTATATTCGATTTAACAGCATAATTTAATTTAACATATGTAATGGCCTTCCAGAATAGCTTAAGTTTCAGCACCAAGTAAATTCATGCACGGTTGCCTCTTTTTTTTGCTCGTGCTTAATTCACTGAATGATACACAGGGGTGCATGAAATTGTAATCCCTGGATAGAAATGACCTCATAGAAATCATAGAAATCATAGAAACCCTACAGTGCAGAAGGAGGCCATTCGGCCCATCGGGTCTGCACCGACCACAATCCCACCCAGGCCCTACCCCCACATATTTTACCCGCTAATCCCTCTAACCTACACATCCCAGGACTCTAAGGGGCAATTTTTTAACCTGGCCAATCAACCTAACCCGCACATCTTTGGACTGTGGGAGGAAACCGGAGCACCCGGAGGAAACCCACGCAGACACGAGGAGAATGTGCAAACTCCACACAGACAGTCTGAATTGCGGAATAGAGGACTGCGGTCCTGACACATTCCGTTCCGTTCTGACATGTTAGCGATCACCGACTGCAGTTTGACAGCTCCTGCAGAGGGCGTGCTCATACTCTCCACATACAAACACACACACATGAGCTTAAAGACATGTCCGGAAACATGTCGAAGCACATGCAAAGATATAAACAAATACACACGCAAATACATACTATGATGCAAAGCCCTTTGAATTTAAACAATTTTTAAATTCAGTTATGGGACATGGGCGTCGCTGGCTGGCCAGCCTGTTCTGGCCAGCCCATCCCTAGTTGCCCGTGGGCATTTGAGTGTCAACCCCATTGCTGTGGCTCTGGAGTCACATGTAGGCCAGACCAGGTAAGGACGGCAGATTTCCTTCCCTAAAGAACATTAGTGAACCAGATGGCTCAGCTGTTGAGTCTACCATTTACAATGTGCCGTATGTCAGCGACTAACTTGTTTCTCTCAGGTTGCTCTTGTGGTGGACTTCAGTTGTGCCTTTGTCCTGCCTGGACCACCGTTGTGTGTTTGTCATGCCTGGACACATCCCCTGCCGGCTCCTCCCCTTGTCACCTAGTATAAAGGTGGCTGTTTTCTCCCCCTTGTTCAGTTCGGGTCGGTTATCTGTTGGGATGTGCTCCTGGTTCTGTAATGAATAAAAGCCTACAGTTGTATTGGCACACAAGTAGTCTTTTGCCTAATTGATAGCGCACCAATTTTATTCATTACCTTTGACCGACATGGAGCAGCTTTTAAAGCCTGACAAGTTAACATTGGACCCTCAAGAGGTCGGAGTTTCTGATAAATTTGACCATTGGCTGGACTGTTTTGAAGCTTTCATCAGCGTCTCTGTGGTCGTCGACTCCGACGGCGATAAGCTCCACGTCCTCCGCGCCTGGGTAAGCGATACAGTCTACGGTATATTCCGGGATGCTACTACATACGTGGACGCTATAGAACTCTTAGAAGGGCAGTTTCAAAAGAGCCCTAACGTGGTCTACGCCAGACATCTCTTGGCTACTCGCAGGCAGCAGCCAGGAGAATCCTGCGCCCTATTTCTGCACGCCCTGCGGGTCCTAGCCCGAGTTTGCGACTGTAAGGCTGTTTCAGCCGCTCAGAACACGGAGGACCTGATCCAGGACGCCTACGTCGCGGGTGTTGAGTCTACTTACATTCGGCAGCGCCTGCTTGAACAGGGTGGCCTGGATCACCAGCAAGCAGCCACGATGGCTGAATCCCTAGAAGCGGCCTCCCGCAATCTCGGGGCCTACCCTGCACCCCATTCCATCGACAGTTCCACCACGGCGGCTGTTCCAGTGGGGCCCAAATGCTACTTCTGCGGCCTAGCCAAGCACCCTCGGCGTCGCTGCCCGGCGAAGGATGCGATCTGCTCCGGATGCGGTAAGCAAGGCCACTTCGTCAAAGTCTGCCGGACGAAGCCAATCGCGAAGCCTTGTGGCGCCGCATGTGTTCCGCTTCACCCCGTGTTTTTTTTTAAAGGAGGGGTGAATGTGGTGGACTTCAGTGCCTTTGTCCTGCCTGGACCACCGTTGTGTGTTTGTCATGCCTGGACACATCCCTTGCCGGCTCCTCCCCTTGTCACCTAGTATAAGGGTGGCTGTTCCCTCCCCCTTGTTCAGTTCGGGTCGGTTATCTGTTGGGATGTGCTCCTGATTCTGTAATGAATAAAAGCCTGCAGTTGTATTGGCACACAAGTAGTCTTTTGCCTCATTGATAGCGCATCAGCTCTGCAGTTGTGACTGAAGATCTGAAGACCTTTATCCTGAACTTCATTTATTCCATTATCAAAAACAAAATCATGCTTTGCTTTCTGATAATTTTAAGCTGTACATGATCAGGTATTGACCTCAATGTTTCTAACGTGTCAGTGTGGACTTGATGGGCTGAAGGGCCTCTTCTGCGCTGTATGATTCTATGATTCTAAGGTGCCTATGAAGTTTAAAGTGTAATCATTTTTAGCTCACTACATAGCATTTTTACTTCTCATTCAAGACTGAGGGCAATAGATTTTTGGATACAAAAGGAATTAAGGGGTCTGCAGATAGTGCAGGAGAGGTGGCACAGTGGTTAGCACGGCTGCTTCAGAGTGCCAGGGATCCAGGTTCGATTCCCAGCTTGGGTCACTGTCTGTGTGGAGCCTGCATGTTCTCCCCATGTCTGCGTGGGTTTCCTCCGGATGCTCCGGTTTCTTCCCACAGTCCAAAAGATGTGCAGGTTAGGTGCATTGATTGATCGTGCTAAATTCTCCCTCAGTGTACCCGAACAGGTGCCGGAGTGTGGCAACTACAGTAACTTCATTGCAGTATTAATGCAAGCACACTGGTGACACTGATACTTAAACTAAAAACTAAGGTGCAGTTCAAGTAGAAGATCAGCCATGATCTTGTGGACCAGTGGCGCAATGGATAATGCATCTGACTACAGACCAGAAGATTCCAGGTTCGACTCTTGGCTGGTTCAATGTAAACTTTTAAGTGGCGGCACAGTGGCACAGTGGTTAGCACTGCTGCCTCACCGCGCTTGGGACCCGGGTTCGATTCCCGGCTTGGGTCACTGTCTGTGTGGAGTCTGCACGTTCTCCACGTGTCTGCGTGGGTTTCCTCCGGGTGTTCTGGTTCCCTCACATAGTCTGAAAGACGTGCTGGTTAGGTGCATCGGCCACGCTAAATTCTCCCTCAGCGTACCCGAACAGGCGTCGGAGTGTGGCGACTAGGGGAATTTCACAATAACTTCATTGCAGTGTTAATGTAAGCCTTGTGACTAATAAATAAACATTTAACTTGGAATGGTGGAACAGACTCAAAGGGCTGAATGGCCTACTCCTGCTCCCCTCTTCCTTATGGTGTTACGAGGGAGTGCTGCCGTGATGCCGTCTTTCAGATGAGGCATTTGACTGAGGCTCCGCCTGCCCTCTCTGAAGAAGAGCAAGGAAATGACCCCTGGTGCCCTGGCCGATACTTATCCAACCTCCCTAAAATAGATTGTCCAGCCGTGAGACAGCTTGTGGAAGCCAAATGCCCCATTCCTGATCCTACTCTGTATGTTCATATGTGATAGATGATTACAGTGACAGATTTAGATGAGAAAAGATGGGAAGAGGCTCGAGTGGGGCGGAAAGACGAGCATGGACTGTGAGCTGAATACCTGGCTCTGTGCCGTGCGTCCAGTGTAATGCCAGTCTGGATTACATGCTCACATCCCGAGGGTAGGATTGGAACTCACAACCTTCAGATTCCGAAACAAGGGCTGGGATATTCCAGTCCCGCCAGTGGTGGGCACTGTCGCAGATGGGACAGGAAAATGTCCCATCAACGGGGAAGGCGATGGCCTAGTGGTATTATCGCTAGGCTATTTATCCAGAAACTCAGCTAATGTTCTGGGGACCCAGGTTCGAATCCCGCCATGGCAGGTGGTGGAATTTGAATTCAATCAAAAAAAAATCTGGAATTAAGAATCTACTGATGACCATGAAACCATTGTCGATTGTTGGAAAAACCCATCTGGTTCACTAATGTCCTTCAGGGAAGGAAATCTGCCGTCCTTACCTGGTCTGGCCTACATGTGACTCCAGACCCACAGTGATGTGGTTGACTCTCAACTGCCCTCGAAGGGCAACGAGGGATGGGCAATAAATACTGGCCAACCAGCGATGCCCATGTCCCACAAAAAAAAATTTGAAGAGCGTCAAAAGTCAATTGACTTTCAAATTTTCCAATTTTCCAGCCCCGCCTGCTATGATTTGATTTGATTTATTATTGTCACACGTATTAGTATACAATTAAAATGATTGTTTCTTGTGCGCTACACAGACAAAGCCTAGACCGCATAGGGGAGAAGGAAAGGAGAGAGTGCAGAATAAAGTGTCATAGCCAGGGTGCAGAGAAAGATCAGCTTAATATAATTGCTGCACTCAAAGGACGATCCTGGTAGGCCCATTGTGTCAGCATGCTCCTGCCCCACTCAACTTATTTCCTCTTACCTTGACTCCATCCTCACTCCTCATAAGAATCTACTGATGAGCATGATGGGTTTCCTCCGGGTGCTCCGGTTTCCTCCCACAGTCCAAAGATGTGCGGGTTAGGTTGATTGGCCATTCTAAATTGTCCTGAGATGTGTAGGTTAGAGGGATTAGTGGGTAAATATGTAGGGATATGGGGCTAGGGCCTGGGTGGGATTGTGGTTGGTGCAGACTCGATGGGCCGAATGGCCTCTTTCTGTACTGTAGGGTTTCTATGATTTCCTCTGGTCCATCCCCTCCCCATCTACATCCGGGATTCCTCTGATGCTCTGTGTCATATTGACAGCTTCCAGTTCGCAGGCCCTAACCGCCTCCTATTCACCATGGACATGCAATCTCTCTACACCCCTATCCCACACCAGGACGGTCTGAGAGCTCTTCGCTTCTTTCTTGAAAAGAGGCCTGAATAATTCCCATCCACCACCACTCTCCTCCACCCAGCAGAACTCGTTCTATCTCTCAACAACTTCTCCTTTAACTCATCCCACTTTCTCCAAATCAAAGGAGTAGCAATGGGTACCCGCTTGGGTCCTAGCTATGCTTGTCTTTTTATGAGGTATGTGGAACATTCCCTGTTCCATGTCTACCCTGGTCCTCTCCCACAACTCCTTTACCGATACATTGATGTTTCTTTCCTCAGCTTAATATAAGGTAGGTCTATTCAAAACTCTGATAGCAGCGGGGAAGAAGCTATTCTTGAGTCGGTTGGTGCGTGACCTCAGGCTCTTGTATCTTTTTCCCATCAGAAGAAGGTGGAAGAGAGAATGTCCGGGGTGCGTGGGGTCCTCGATTATGCTGGTTGCTTTTCTGAGGCAGCAGGAAGTGTAGACAGAGTGAATGGGTGGGAGGCCGGTTTGCGTGATTTACTGGACTACTTTCACAACCATTTGTAGTTTCTTACGGTCTTGGTTAGATGCCTACCACTGGTAGAACCAGAAAGTCCCAGCCACCCCTAAACTACAGCTGACACCTGTGAGTCTGGCACCTCCAGTCAGTCTAATGCCACTTGGCAGAATTCAATTCTGTCAAAGAACGAAGAACAAAGAAAATTACAGCTCAGGAACAGGCCCTTTGGCCCTCCAAGCCTGCACCGACCATGCTGCCTGACTGAACTAAAACCCCCTACCCTTCCGGGGACCATATCCCTTTATTCCCATCCTATTCATATATTTGTCAAGATGCCCCTTAAAAGTCACTACGGTATCTGCTTCCACTATCTCCCCTGGCAGCGAGTTCCAGGCACCCACCACCCTCCGTGTAAAAAACTTGCCTTGTACACCTCCTTTAAACCCTGCCTCTCACACCTTAAACCAATGCCTCCTAGTAATTGACTCTTCCACCCTGGGAAAAAGCTTCTGACTATCCACCCTATCCATGCCTCTCATAATCTTGTAGACTTCTATCAGGTCGCCCCTCAACCTCCGTCGTTCCAGTGAGAACAAACCAAGTTTCTCCAACCTCTCCTCATAGCTAATGATGCATTAATGTCAATTCAACTCTTCCGTTGCGCTGCTCACTTCTGAATTAAACTCAATGCTGACGCTCTTGCCCGCAAAGCTGAGAAGGCATTACAGCTGATTGACAAGACAGAGGGGGGACCAGATTGGGGGAAATAATGCAATGATTATGATGCTTTGGACAAAGGTACTGAAGCACGGGATCTTTTCAGTCTGCTAGGCCTTTCATTCCTCCACTGCGTTTCAATTGAAAATTAAAAATAAAACCATGACGTTATTGGAATATATCTGCCACAAGACATTACCATATTATAGGATCCTGTGACATTAGAAAAGGTCACTTCACTTATCACCACTTTGTCGAGAGCAGCCCTGCTGCTTGCCACTGAATAGATCAGGGAAATCTCTCTTCAGCGTCTTGCTGTGCCCTTTGCTTGACATTTTTGGGAGATTGATGAAAAACGTTCAAACTGCAAAGCCCCCCTGGAAAATACAAACAGTCGCATCTTATTATCTACGCGAGGGACATGAAGCTTTCAGTGTAAGCAGCAGATACTCCGAGAGGAGAGAAATTTCATTAAAGCCTTTGCTGAGCAGGCTCACAGCACAAGTCAATATTTGAAGAGTTGTTATTAAGCCGGGCCACGTACTGCTTCATTTGCTGTGTTCGGATAGTCAATAGCCAACACAAACAGGCAAGGGAGTGTGTTCTTTCAACAATGTCACGTCAAATAGACCCCATAAATGAACGTGTCACAGGAAGCTAATATATATGACTGCCTCCAATAAAATCCTAAAATCCAGATTAAAATCACCCGGTTCCCACCCCATACTGCTGCAGAATAGAGAGAAAGGGATAATGTTTTCTAGACTGGCGGAAGATGGGAGGTTGAGATGCTGTACAAGGATTGATCATAGAATAGAAGAATCCCTACAGTGCTAAAGGAGGCCATTCGGCCCATTGAGCCAGCACTGACAACAATCCCACCCTGACCCGATCCCCGTAACCCCATGTATTTACCCTGCAAATCCCCCAACACCAAGGGGTAATTTAGCATGGCCACTCAACCTAACCCATACATCTTTGAAGTGTGGGAAGAAACTCACGCAGACACGGGGAGGATGTGCAAACTCCACACAGACGGTTACCCGAGGCTGGAATTGAACCTGGCGCTGTGATGCTGAGACTTTTATTACTTGTCATTCACGGAAATGACTTGGACTCATGAATCGAAAGCACAATTTCAACTGGCGGGCAATTGGAAGTAAATCTTCAGCTGATTCGATTTACTCTACATGTTATCAAGACATGGCTGGAGGCACTGGATACTGCAAAGGCTAGGGACCCTTACAACATCCTGGTAAAAGTACTGAAGACTTGTGCTCCAAAACTAGCTGCTCCCCAAGCCACGCTGTTCCCGTACAGCCACAACATCGGCATCTACCCTTGCCGGCCACCCCCACACACAGGGTGGACTTCACACTGGCGGGATTTTCTGCTCTTGCCGATAGTCAATGGACATTTGAATGGCTCGTCATATTTTCCAGCCCCGCCCTCTCTGCAATCGGGCCATAAAATTCCGCCCACCGTGAATGGGTGAATATGATGATAGCAGTGACTATGCTCAGTATTTCAATAGCTGTAGAATGTTTTAATACTTTGCTAAGGTCAGGATTTTCCAGCCCTGATGTGGCTGGACCCACGCATGGGAGAAGTGGTGGCCCAGTGAAAAATCAATTGACTTTCGTCAGGACTGGGCAATCCCGGTCGTGGACGGGGCCTTACGTACTGAGAATGGATATTTTAGCCTGAATTTTCCTGTTCCTCCTCCTGCAATGTGGATGAAAGCCTTTGAACTGGATTTTCCGCACACTCCCAGCAGTGCGCAGTCTCATTATGAGGGGGTCAGTCATTTGATTTATTAATTCACGGGACATGGGCGTCGCTAGCTGGGCAACATTTATTGCCCTTCCCTAGTTGTCCTTGAAGGGCAGTTGAGAGTCAACCACATTGCTATGGCTTTGGAGTCACATGTAGGCCAGACTGAGTAAGGACGGCAGATTTCCTTCCCTAAAGGACACTAGTGAACCATATAGGGGGCATGGTTAGTAAGTTTGCAGATGACACCAAGAATAGTGGACAGTGAAGAAAGTTATCTCCAATTGCAACGGGATCTTTATCAATTGGGCCAGTGGGCTGACGAATGGCAGATGGAGTTTAATTTAGACAAATGCGAGGTGATGCATTTTGGTAGATTGAATCAGGGCAGGACTTACTCAGTTAATGGTAGGGCGTTGGGGAGAGTTACAGAACAAAGAGATCATGGGGTACATGTTCATAGCTCCTTGAAAGTGGAGTCACAGGTGGACAGAGTGGTGAAGAAGACATTCGGCATGCTTGGTTTCATCGGTCAGAACATTGAATACATAGAACATAGAACATAGAACATTACAGCGCAGAACAGGCCCTTCGGCCCACGATGTTGCACCGACCAGTTAAAAAAAAAACTGTGACCCTCCAACCTAAACCAATTTCTTTTCGTCCATGAACCTATCTACGGATCTCTTAAACGCCCCCAAACTAGGCGCATTTACTACTGATGCTGGCAGGGCATTCCAATCCCTCACCACCCTCTGGGTAAAGAACCTACCCCTGACATCGGTTCTATAACTACCCCCCCTCAATTTAAAGCCATGCCCCCTCGTGCTGGATTTCTCCATCAGAGGAAAAAGGCTATCACTATCCACCCTATCTAAACCTCTAATCATCTTATATGTTTCAATAAGATCCCCTCTTAGCCGCCGCCTTTCCAGCGAAAACAATCCCAAATCCCTCAGCCTCTCCTCATAGGATCTCCCCTCCATACCAGGCAACATCCTGGTAAACCTCCTCTGCACCCTCTCCAAAGCCTCCACATCCTTCCTGTAATGTGGGGACCAGAACTGCACACAGTACTCCAAGTGCGGCCGCACCAGAGTTGTGTACAGTTGCAACATAACGCTACGACTCCTAAATTCAATCCCCCTACCAATAAACGCCAAGACACCATATGCCTTCTTAACAACCTTATCTACTTGATTCCCAACTTTCAGGGATCTATGCACACATACACCTAGATCCCTCTGCTCCTCCACACTATTCAAAGTCCTCCCGTTAGCCCTATACTCAACACATCTGTTATTCCTACCAAAGTGAATTACCTCACACTTCTCCGCATTAAACTCCATCCGCCACCTCTCGGCCCAACTTTGCAACCTGTCTAAGTCTTCCTGCAAACTACGACACCCTTCCTCACTGTCTACCACACCACCGACTTTGGTGTCATCAGCAAATTTGCTAATCCACCCAACTATACCCTCATCCAGATCATTAATAAATATTACAAACAGCAGTGGCCCCAAAACAGATCCCTGAGGTACACCACTTGTAACCGCACTCCATGATGAATATTTACTATCAACCACCACCCTCTGTTTCCTATCCGCTAGCCAATTCCTGATCCAATTTCCTAGATCACCCCCAATCCCATACATCTGCATTTTCTGCAGAAGCCTACCATGGTGAACCTTATCAAACGCCTTACTAAAATCCATATATACCACGTCCACTGCCTTGCCCCCATCCACCTCCTTGGTCACTTTCTCAAAAAACTCAATAAGGTTAGTAAGGCACGACCTACCTGCCACAAAACCATGCTGACTATCACCTATCAATTCATTACTCTCCAAATAACTATAAATCCTATCCCTTATAATTTTTTCCAACATCTTGCCGACAACAGAAGTGAGACTCACCGGTCTATAATTCCCGGGGAAGTCTCTGTTCCCCTTCTTAAACAATGGGACAACATTCGCTAACCTCCAATCTTCTGGTACTATACCAGAGGCCAACGACGACCTGAAGATCAGAGCCAGAGGCTCTGCAATCACTTCTCTTGCCTCCCAGAGAATCCTTGGATAAATCCCATCCGGACCAGGGGATTTATCTATTTTCAGACCCTCCAGAATATCCTGCACATCCTCCTTATCAACTGTAATACTGTCTATTCTACTCCCTTGCAACCCAGTGTCCTCCTCAGCTATATTCATGTCCCCTTGCGTGAACACCGAAGAGAAATATTGGTTCAATGCTTCACCAATCTCCTCCGGTTCCACACATAACTTCCCTCTGCCATCTATAACTGGCCCTAAACTTGCCCTAACCAACCTTCTGTTCTTGACATACCTATAGAACGCCTTAGGATTCTCTTTAACCCTATCCGCCAAAGTCTTCTCATGTCCCCTTTTAGCCCTTCTAAGCTCGCTCTTCAACTCCCTCTTAGCCAATCTAAAGCTTTCTAGTGCACTACCCGAGTGCTCACGTCTCATCCGAACATAAGCCTCCTTTTTCTTTTTAACCAACAAAGAAACTTTTTTGGTGCACCACGGTTCCCTAGCCCTACCAATTCCTCCTTGCCTGACAGGGACATACCTATCACAGACTCGCAGTAGCTGCTCCTTGAAAAAACTCCACATGTCGGACGTTCCCAGTCCCTGTAATCTCCTAGTCCAACCTATGTTTCCTAATTCTCTCCTAATAGCCTCATAATTACCCTTCCCCCAGCTAAAACCACTGGCCCGAGGTTCATGCCTATCCCTTTCCATCACTAAGGTGAACGTAACCGAATTGTGGTCACTATCACCAAAATGCACACCAACTTCCAAGTCTAGCACCTGGTCTGGCTCATTTCCCAGCACCAGATCCAATATAGCCTCACCTCTAGTTGGCCTGTCTACATACTGAGTCAAAAAACCTTCCTGCACGCTTTGAACAAAAACTGACCCCTCTAACGAGCTAGAGCTATAACAATTCCAGTCAATATTAGTCAAGTTAAAATCCCCCATAACAATTGCCCTATTACTTTCACTCCTAAGCAGGATTGACTCCGCAATCCTTTCCTCAACCTCTCTAGAACTTTTAGGAGGTCTATAAAAGACTCCCAACAGGGTGACCTCTCCTCTCCTATTTCTAATCTCCGCCCATACTACCTCAACAGATAAGTCCTCATCAAACCTCCTCTCTGACACTGTGATACAATCTCTGACCAATAATGCTACCCCTCCCCCTCTTCTACCTCCTTCCCTACTTCGACTAAAACATTTGAACCCCGGGACCTGCAGCATCCATTCCTGCCCCTGCTCTATCCATGTCTCTGAAATAGCCACAACATCGAAGTCCCAGGTACTGATCCACGCTGCAAGTTCACCCACTTTATTGCGAATACTCCTGGCATTGAAGTATACACATTTCAAACCCTGCTCCACCCCACCTCTGCAATGCCGTGCATTGCAGTCCCCATCCATGCATCCCTCACTTTCAGCCCCACTACTCAGGATCCCTCCCCCCCCCCGAATCAGGAGTTGGGACGTCTTGTTAAAGTCGTACAAGACATTGGTAAGGCCACACTTGGAATACTGTGTGCAATTCTGGTCACCCTATTACAGAAAGGATATTATTAAACAAGAAAGAGTGCAGAAAAGATTTACTAGGATGCTACCGGGACTTGATGTACTGAGTTATAAGGAGAGGCTGAATAGACTGGTACTTTTTTCTCTGGAGTGTAGGAAGCCGAGGGGTGACCTTATAGAGGTCTATAAAATAATGAGGGGCATAGACAAGGTAGATAGTCAATATCTTTTCCCAAAAGTAGGGGAGTCTAAAACTAGAGGGCATAGGTTTACGGTGAGAGGGGAGAGATACAAAAGTGTCCAGAGGGGCAATTTTTCCACAGAGGGTGGTGAGTGTCTGGAACAAGCTGCCAGAGGTAGTAGTAGAGGCGGGTACAATTTTATCTTTTAAAAAGCATTTAGATAGTTACATGGGTATGATGGGTATAGAGGGATATGGGCCAAATGTGGGCAATTGGGATTAGCTTAGTGGTTTTAAAAAAAAGGGCGGCATGGACAAGTTGGGCCGAAGGGCCTGTTTCCATGCTGTAAACCTCTATGACTCTATAGCCAGATGTGTTTTTCCAACAATCGACATTGGTTTCATGGACATCAGTAGATTCTTAATTCCAGATATTTTGTTTTATTGAATTCAAATTCCACCATCTGCCTTGTCCCCAGAACATTAGCTGAGTTTCTGGAGTCTAGCGATAATACCACTGAGCCAGCGCCTCCCCTTAATGACTGAGGTGATGAGAAATGTCTTCTCTCAAAGTGTTGTGAATCTTTGGAACTCTCTACCCCAAAGGGTGTGGTTTGTTGAATATATTTAAGGCCGAGAGAGACAGATTGTTGATCACTCAGGGAATCAAGGGTCATGGGGAATGGATCTGAAAGTCTTTGGGGGAGGAGAGAGAATGATAGTGAGGTGGAGAGATTTAATGAGGGAATTCCAGAGTTTAGGCCTAGGCAGCTGAAGCAATGGCCGCCAGAGATTGGAAAGATGAAATTTGGGATGGTCAAGTGGCTGGAATTCTAGGCTGAAGAAGGTTACAGCAGTGGCCATGGAGGGAGAATCTGAAAACATGGGTGAGGAATTTAAAATTTAGATGTTCCCAGACTGGGAGCCAATGTAGGTCAGTGCAGAAAAGATTAATGTTTATTTATCAGTGTCACAAGTAAGGCTTACATTAACACTGCAATGAAGTTGCTGTGAAAATCTCCTAGTCGCCACACTCCGGCGCCTGTTCGGGTACACTGAGGGAGAATTTAGCATGGCCAATCCACCTAACCAGCACGTCTTTTGGACTTTGGGGGGAAACTGGTGCACCCGGAGGAAACCCACGCAGACATGGGGAGAACGTGCAGACTCCACACAGACAGTGACCCAAGCCAGGAATCGAACCCGGGTCCCTGTCGCTGTGAGGCAGCTGCGCTAACCACTGTGTCACCGTGCCGCCCCAAGAAGGAGGTGAAAGGTGGAATGGGACTGGCAGGTGTGAGGATATGGATGAGTTTTAAGTTTGCAGATTCAAGTGGAGATTTCTGGGTTCTAAACTAACCTCTAAGTGATCACATCCCCGGTAGCGCTGGATCAGTGAGAATACATCTCCCTCCCTAGGAGATGGGTGAACTCACCATGTGAGGAATACACAGCTGTACAATTCCGTGGCGTGATATGAGGGAAAGAGCTGACCCAATCTCTCTGACAGTGTCTAAGGCCAGATGCTGGTGTGATTAGGCTTTTCAAGACTAAGATTGAATTTCATTAGGCGAGGCTATAAGGGGATGTGGAACAATGGTTGGTGAATGGAATTGAGCAGATCAAGATGCTGAAGTCCTGACTACCATTCCTAACGTCCCCATGTTTTCATGCCATGATCGACCTCTCATGGTCTACCATGATGATTAGATGTAAAAGTGTGAGGTCACGTACCAACCGACTCAAGAACAGCTTCTTCCCTGCTGCCGTCAGACTTTTGAATGGACTTATCTTGCATTAAGTTGATCTTTCTCTACACCCTAGCTATGACTATAACACTACATTCTGCAATCTCTCCTTTCCTTCTTTGAACAGTATGTTTTATCTGTATTGCACGCAAGAAACAATACTTTTCACTGTGTACTAATACATGTGACAATAATAAATCAAATCAAATCAATTATAACAATCCATCACTCTCTGGGCAGCATGGTGGCACAGTGATTAGCCCTGCTGCCTCACAGCGCCTGGGACCTGGGTTAGGTTCCCGCCTTGAGTCACTGTCCGTGTGGAGAGGAATTTTCCACTGGACACCTCTTTCCTTATCCACACTGGAATGCGCTGCCTGGAAGTATGGTGGAAGCAGGTTCAATCGAGACATTCAAGAGGACATTAGATGATTATTGGAATCAAAACAATGTGTGGGGGTGCGGGGAAAAGGCAGGGGAACGGCACTAAGTCATAATGCTCGTTTGGAGACTCGGTGCAGACACAATGGGTCGGATTTTCCGGCCTCCCTCGTCCCCAAACCGGAAACGTCCGCCCAAGCTCAACAGACCTTTCCATGGTTTGCCCCTCGCCCCCTCCGATTCCCGCAGTGGACGGGAGGGTAAAATTTGCCCCAATGGGTCTCCTTCCGCACTGAAATAATTCTGTGATGCATTTGGCTTTTATTTTTGTCTCTTCCCAGAGATTATAATGAGGAATCCAAAGATGTGCAGGAGGTTAGGTTGATTGGCCAGGTTAAAAAAATTGCCCCTTAGAGTCCTGGGATGCGTAGGTTAGAGGGATTAGCGGGTAAAATATGTGGGGGTAGGGCCTGGGTGGGATTGTGGTCGGTGCAGACTCGATGGGCCGAATGGCCTCCTTCTGCACTGTAGGGTTTCTATGATTTCTATGAGGAAGGGGGGTCATTTTGGGCAGGGGGGTGTAGGGATAATGGGTGGGTGGGGTCATCTGGACTCGAAACATCAGCTCTTTTCTCTCCTTACAGATGCTGCCAGACCTGCTGAGATTTTCCAGCATTTTCTCTTTAGGTGAGGATTTTATCTTTCATGCTGTCATTACGGGAGAGACTTGACGAATCAACCCTCCAATTTCACTTGTCCGTGTGAAATGCCAGATTCCATTGGGCATTGTCACAGGATCAGACTGGTACTTTCAATGGTGTGTCCAATACTTATCGAAACAGACTTGTTGCCAGTCCCACAGTGCGCGCTGTAATCCATCTTTTGCAGACTATACTGGGTACCTTCAGTTCATAGGCAGAGCAGAATTATTTGATGCAATTGATGTCTACACTATTTGATGTACTTACCCAACATGTACTCTGGTAATCTCCCACCAGGGAGCTTGCTGGTGCCTTCAAATGGAACATGCTTTCACATTATTTAAAAGTAATCTGTGGTTCACGACTCCGCTTTGTTCTCTCCTGTCTTCTCAGATGTTGTCACAGTATTTTATTCCAAAAACTCTTGAGGAATGTATCGCCAGGGATGCAGAGAACAGAATTGCCTCCTGAATGGGTCGAACACAACGGCTCATGTTTCTGGGAGCCGTTAGCTCCGAAATCTGACTGTCAGGGCTGGGATCTCCTTCCATCCACCAATTTGGCACCAAACAATCCATCTTTAAACCGAGTTGATAGAATGAGACAGCACAGCCATTTGACCTTTCTTGCCTCTGCTAGTTCTTTGAGGGGGGCAATCCAATTTGCCCCATTGCCCCTGCTCTTTCCCTATTGGCCTGCAAGTGTTCCCCCCTTCATGCGGTTATCCAATTCTCTTCTGCATGTTACGCTTTTGGGCACTAAGGGAATTAACGCTATACAGGTGGGGTGGGAAGGTGTGGATTAGGTAAATGGTCAGCTATGATCTTCTTGAATAGTGGAACAAGCTCGAGGGGCAGAACAGCCTCCATAACCTCCTGCTTCTGTTACTTATATTCTTAGAACATAGAAAAGCTACAGCACAAACAGGCCCTTTGGCCCACAAGTTGCGCCGAACAATTTCCTTACCTTCTAGGCTCATCTATAACCCTCTATCTTACTAACCTCCAAAATCTTACTGAACCTATCCAAAAGTCTCTTAAAAGACTCAATCGAATCCGCTTCCACCACCACTACCGGCAGCCGATTCCACGCACCCACCACCCTCTGAGTGAAAAACTTACCCCTAACATCTCTATACCTACTCCCCAGCACCCTAAACCTGTGGCCTCTCGTGACAACCATTTCAGCCCTGGGTAAAAGCCTCTGAGAATCCACTCTATCAATACCTCTCAACATCTTATACACCTCTATCAGGTCACCTCTCATCCTTTGCCTCTCCAAGGAGAATAGACCGAGCTCTCTCAACCTATCCTCATAGGGCATACCATTTAATCCCGGCAACATCCTCGTAAATCTCCTCTGCACCCATTCTATGGCTTCCACATCCTTTCTGTAATGAGGCGACCAGAACTGGGCACAGTACTCCAGGTGGGGTCTGACCAGGGTCCGATACAGCTGCAGCCTTATCTCCCGATTTCTAAACTCAATTCCTCTGTTGATGAAGGCCAGTAATCCATACGCCTTCTTAACCACAGCCTCTACCTGCAACGCTGCTTTGAGCGCCCTATGAACCCAGACCCCAAGATCCCTCTGTTCTTCCACACTGCCAAGCGTCTTGCCCTTAATATTATATTCTTCGATCCTATTCGACCTACCAAAATGAACCACCACACACTTATCTGCATTGAAGTCCATCTGCCACTTCTCCGCCCAGTTTTGCATCCTATCTATGTCTCGTTGCAACTGCTGACATCCCTCTACACTATCCACAACACCTCCAACCTTTGTGTCATCAGCAGACTTGCCAACCCATCCTTCCACTTCCTCATCCAGGTCATTTATAAAAATCACAAAGAGCAAGAGTCCCAGAACAGATCCCTGGGGCACCCCACTGGTGACCAACCTCAACTCTGAAAAAGACCCATCTACAACCACTCTTTGCCTTCTGTGGGCAAGCCAGTTCTGAATCCACAAAGCAACGTCCCCTTGTATCCCATGCCCCTTCACTTTCTCCATAAGCCTTGCATGGGGCACCTTACCAAACGCCTTACTGAAATCCATATAAACCACATCTACTGCTCTTCCCCCATTCTTATTAAATCAGCTTCCATTACCCTGTCAGGCTGCGAATTCTAGATCACAACAATTCATTGGGTAAAATAAGCCATGCAAATCAGTATAGTAGATTCATAGGTTAGAGAGATTAGGAAGAAAGGCCAGACAACAACAACTTGCATTTATATAGTACCTTTGACATAAGATAGCAGCCGTGTGCACCATCTACAAGATGCACTGCAGGAACTCAGCAACATTCCTTAGGCAGCACCTTCCAAACTCACAACTGCTAGAATCTAGAAGGACAACGGCAGCAGATGCTTGGGAACACCACTACCTGGAGGTTCCCCTCCAAGCCACTCACCATCCTGACTTGGAAATATATCGCCGTTCCTTCACTGTCGCTGGGTCAAAATCCTGGAGCTCCCTCCCTAACAGCACTGTGGGTGTACCTACACCACATGGACTGCAGCGATTCAAGAAAGCAGCTCACCACCACCTTCTCAAGGGCAATTAGGGAAGGGTAATAAATGCTGGCCTAGCCAGCGACCCCCACATCCTGTAAATGAATTTAAAAAGTCAATTTCCCAAGGCGCTTCACAGGAGCATGATAAACAAAACCACCCAAGGAGATATTTAATCAGGTGACCCAAAGATTGGTCAAACAAATAGGTTTTAAGGAGGGAAGAGAGGTGGAGAGGTCTGGGGAGGGAACTCAAGGCCTTCAGCAGCTGATGGCCCGGCCAGCAATAGTGAGGCGGTTAAAATGGGGGATGCACGAGAAGCTAGAATGAGAGAAGCAGAGATATCTCAGCGGCTTGTGGGGCTGGAGGAAACTACAGAGAAAGTGAGGGGTGGCGAGGCCATGGAGGGATTTAAAAACAAGGATTGAGAATGTGAAACTTGGGGTGTTGCTTGATCTGGAGGTTAGTGAGCATGAGGGTAATAAGGGAATGGGACTTACTGTGAGTTAGGACCAAAGTTTTGGATGACTTCAAGTTTACAAAGGTAGAATTTGGGAGATCTGCAGGAGGTTTTTTACACAGAGGGTGGTGAATGTCTGGAATGTGCTGCCCGGGGAGGAGGTGGGAACAGGTACGATAGCGGCATTTAAGGCGCAACTAGACGAATACATGACTAGGATGGGAATGGAAGGATACGAACTCCATAAGTGCATACGGTTTTAGTTTAGGCAGGCATCATTATTGGTGCGGGCTTGGAGGGCCGAAGGGCCTGTTCCTGTGCTGTACTGTTCTTTGTTCTTTCAGTACGTTGGAATAGTCAAGTGTAGGGCTAAGAAAGGTATCGATGAGGGTTTCAACAGCAGATGAGCTGAGAGAGGGACAAGATCAGGTGATGTTGCAAAGGTGGAGATGGTCGGTCTTAGTGATGGAGGCTGGAAGCTCAGATCAGTGTTGAGGTGTGAAGGGCCTAGTCCATCTCAGCCATTGGCCAGAGTGTGGTAATCGATGGCTCAGGACAAGGATTTGGAACAAGGACCAAAAAACAATAGCTTCAGCCTTCCCAATATCTAATTGGAGGAAATTTCTTCTCATTTGGTGCCGGACATTGGATAAAGGGGTAAAGTTTCCAACCCTGCCCGCAACGGGAATTGGCGAAGGCGGGACAGAAAATTTAACCAACCAGTAAAATGCCTGTTGACATCGGGTGCAAATTTATGGTCTCCCGATGGGCGAGACTGGAAAATCCTGCCCAAACAGTCTAATAACAAGAGGCAACAGATATTCAATAAAAGATCATTGCAAATCGCAAAGAGCAGGAAACTCAGAGACAATCCCCCACTATCAACATCCTTGGAGTTGCCATTGACCAGAAACTGAACTGGACCAGCCATATAAATATTGTGGCTACTGGAGCAAGTCAAAGGCTAGGACACAGAGGGCGGTGGGGGCTTGGAATGCACTGCCAAGTGAGGTGGTTGAGGCAGTTACATTAGCAACATTAAAGACTTATCTTGATAGACATATGAACAAACAGGGAATAGAGGAATATAAGCGGTTGGTCCAGATAGGTAAATGTGATCGGTGCAGGCTTGGAGGGCTGAAGAGCCTGTTCCTGTGCTGTACTGTTCTTTATTCTTTGTATTTTGATCCCTGCAGTGAGTAACTCATCTCCTGACTCCCCAAAGCCTGTCCACCAACTACAAGGTACAAGTCAGGAGTGTGATGGAATACTCCCCACTTGCCTGGATAAGTGCAGCTCCAACAACAGTCAAGAAGTTTGACACCATCCAAGAAAAAACAGCCCACTTTATTGCTACCCCTTCCACAAACATTCAAACCCTGCACCACCAACGGACAGTGGCAGCTGTGTGTACCATCTACAAGATGCACTGCAGCGACTGTTAGTCCTGCTCTGGTTCAGATGTAGACCGTCCCACTTGTACAGGTCCCACCTGCCCCAGAAACAGTCCAAGTCATCCAGGAATCTAAAACCCTCCCTCCTGCACCAACTCCTAAGTCACTCATTCATCATGCTTTTCTCCTATTTCTGTGCTCGCTAGCACATGGCACTGGAAGCAATCTAGAGATTACAGCCTGAAAGGTCCTGGTTTTTAGTGACGAATGGGCTTTCGGAGGGATTGGTGCTAGGACCCCAACTATTCACATTATATATTAATGATTTGGAAGTGGGAACTAAGGGCCCGATTTTACCATTTTCATTCTCAGTGCTGAATCTGGGCGCAATGCAGATCCGAATTGGAAATCTGCTTTCAGGCGCCCCCATACGCACTCAGCCTGAAAAAAAAATCGCGGGTCCCATTCACGCTGCGGGTGGGGCTTAACGCGGCCGAAATGATCGGAGCTCTGAACTGCGCATGAACAGTTAGAAAAAAAGTTTGAAAAAGCACGCCCGTGTCAGATCGCTCCCGGGCCGCAGAAAGCGGAGAAAGGGGCCCAGGAGCAAAAAGCGGGAGCAATGGCCCCCACAGACATCACTGTCCCCTTTATCCACCCCCCTGCTACCCAGAGCGATCGTGACCCCCTCCCCCCTTTCCCCCCACCGATCGCCCGCAGAGTGGCAGCAGACCCCCCTCCCCCCCACCAGAGATCCATCTGCCCCCCCCACCAGAGATCCATCTGCCCCCCTCCCAACCAGAGATCCATCTGCCCCCCCCCCCACCACACCAGAGATACGTCTTACCCGGCTCCCTCCTCCCCTCCTCAGAGAACGATCTGGCCTCACTCGCCCTCCTCCCACCCCCCCCCCAGAGAATGGTCTGGCCTCACTCATCATGCCCCCCCCCCCAGAGGAACATCTGACCCGCCTCCTCCTCCCTCCCCACCAGACAACGATCAGCCCTCCCCGACCCCCACCACCATCAGACAACGATTGGCCCTCCCCCCTCCCCCCACCAGAGATACATCTGACCCGCCTCCTCCTCCTCCCCCCCCCCCGCCGCAACCAGATAACGATCTGACCTCACCCCCCCCCCGCCCGCCTCCCCCCCCCACCCCCACCCCCAGCCAGAGAATGATCTGAGCCGCCTCCCTCCTCCCCCCGACCACTGATCTGAGTCAGAGAGCCGTTGGAAACTCTGAACTCACTCTTCAGAGGCTGGAGCGTCCGATTCAGACTTTTATTCAGCAGGTTCATTTTGGCGCGATTCCAGATCGGCGAACGAGGTGGTAAAGGGGGAAATGCTGATAAAGTTGGGCGGGCAGTTCATTAATTTAATTTAAATGTATGCAAATGGGGGTGGGTGGGGGGGGTGGGTCAGAACACTGCTGATTTTCTCATTGAAAATGAATCAATTAACAAACTTTTCACTTTGTATTACTCACAATTTACCCATAGAGAGCACTGTTAAACACAGAGAAGCTACGAACTGCAGATAAACTGGCAGCATATTAAACCTGAACACTTTCAAATGACTGTATTATAGTCTTGTAAAATTATTTCACTCCCATGTTATTATCATAGAATCCTAGAATCCCTACAGTATAGAAGAAGGCCATTCGGCCCATCAAGTCTGTACTGACCACAATCCCACCCAGGCCCTATTCCCGTAACCTCACACGTTTACCCTGCTAATACCCCTGGCACTAGGGTCAATTTTAGCATGGCCAATCCACCTAACCTGCACATCTTTGGACTGTGGGAGGAAACTGGAGCACTCGGAGAAAACCCACGCAGATATGGGGAAAACGTGCAAACTCCACAGACAGTCACCCGAGGCCAGAATTGAACCTAGGTCCCTGGCGCTGTGGGGCAGCAGTGCGAACCACTGTGCCGCCCCCGTATATATCCAAGAGTCCCTTGTGGCTTTGGTTTCACTGAGTTGAATGATATCTTGTTTTCTGAGGACAGGCATGTTCCCACTTTATTGTTAATCTGCTGCTGTCTCTCTCTCTCGCTCTCTCAAAGGCTGAGCCCACAAATTCTTGGTAAGTTAACATCGAGTAAAGTGACAGGAAGAAAAAATATTGCATTCCTATCGTAACTTTTACAACCTCAAAACATGCCAGAGTCCCTTCCAGCCAGTCACGTGCTTTCAGGGATGGCAGGTCTGTCATATGAGGACAAGACTAAGTCGGTTAGGATTATATTCACTGGAATTTAGAAGAGTGAGAGGGGATCTCATAGAAACTTATAAAATTATAACAGGGTTAGACAGGATAGATTCAGAAAGAATGTTCCTGATGGTGGGGAATCCAGAACTAGGGGTCAGAGTTTGAGGATAAGGGGTAAACCTTTTAGAACTGAGGTGAGGAGAGATTTCTTCACCCAGAGGGTGGTGAATGTGTAGAATGTAGTTGAGGCCAAAACATTGTCTGATTTCAAGAAAAAAATAGCTCTTGGGGCTAAAGGGATCAAGGGATATGGGGGAAGGGGGGATCAGGATATTGAATTCGGTGATCGGCCATGATCAAAATGACTAGCAGAGCAGGCTCGAAGGGCTGAATGGCCTCCTCCCGCTTCTAGTTTCTATGTTTCTAATGTGTGGTCACTGCTGTAATGTCAGCAATGCAGCAGTCAGTTTGAGCACAGCAAGATCCCACAGACAGCAATGACATTAACAATCAGATAATCTGCTTTGGAGTTGTGATGCAGTGTCGCTGAGCTGGAACATTACCTCTGTTTCTCTCTCCACAGATACTGCCTGACCTGCTGATTATTGCTGGCATTCGCTGCCCTTCCACTGGCTTTGGTGATGTGAGTTGAGGGTTAAAAGTGAGGGGATAACGACACTGGACAAAACTCCCTGATCTTGTTAAAATTGACACTATTTTTATTTCACAGAATCACAGAACACTACAGCGCAGAGGAGGCCCTTCGGTCCATCGAGTCTGCACTGACTCATGGAAGGTCCTGACCTGCCCACCTAATCCTACTTGCCAGCACTTGGCCCATAGCCTTGAATGTTACGGCGGGCCAAATACTGATCCAGGCACTTTTTAAAGGATGTGAGGCAACCCGTCTCCACCACCCTCCCAGGCACCACATCCCAGACCGTCATCACCCTCTGGGTAAAAAGGGTTTTCCTCAAATCGCCCCTAAACCTCCCACCCCTCATTTTTAACTTGTGTCCCCTTGTAACTGACCCTTCAACTAAGGGGAACAGCTGCTCCGTATCCACCCTGTCCATGCTCCATCTTGTACACCTCAATCAGGTCGCCCCTCAGTCTTCTCTGCCCCAGAGAAAACAACCCAAGCCTACCCAACCTCTCTTCATTATTTAAATGTTCCATTCCAGGCAGCATCCTGGTGAATCTCCTCTGCACCCCCTCCAGTGCAATCACATCCTTCCTATAATGTGGTGACCAGAACTGCACACAATACTCCAGCTGTGGCCTCACCAAAGTTCTATATAACTCCATTATGACCTCTCTGGTTTTGTAATCTATACCCCGATGATAAAGGCGAGTGTGCCGTATGCCTTTTACACCAAGAGAGGGCAGAATATCTTATACAAAACAGCAGCAAATCCAACACTGCAGCACTCCTTCAGTTTTCCCCGAGGGTGTCGATCTACATTGAGGCCAGAATTTTCCAGCAATTTCTGTTGGTGTGAGATTCCCTTCCTGACGACACTGAGCCCACGCCACTTGTTCTCCAGCGCTGGGGGTTGTAAACACTGGGGAACCGTGTTGACAGCAGAGGGACCAGAAGATCCCACCACTGGCCAATGGTGGGCTACCTCTAGCAGGGAATCCGGCCATGAGTCTATGAAACTTGATGACATGAACCCATGACCTTCTGACCCGGAGGTGCTTCTTCTGGGTAGCCAAATAAACTAGAAACAAATTGAGGGATAAATTAAAAGGCAGCCCTTTTGAGGGATAATGCATTAATAGAAACATAGAAACATAGAAAACTACAGCACAAAACAGGCCCTTCGGCCCCACAAGTTGTGCTGAACATATCCCTACCTTTTAGGCCTACCTATAACCCTCCATCCTATTAAGTCCCATGTACTCATCCAGGAGTCTCTTAAAAGACTCCACTGAGCCTGCCTCCACCACCACCGACGGCAGCCGATTCCACTCTCCCACCACCCTCTGTGTGAAAAACTTCCCCCTAACATTTCCCCTTTACCTACCCCCCAGCACCTTAAACCTGTGTCCTCTCGTTGCAGCCATTTCCACCCTGGGAAAAAGCCTCTGAGAGTCCACCCGATCTATGCCTCTCAACATCTTATATACCTCTATTAGGTCTCCTCTCATCCTTCGTCTCTCCAAGGAGAAAAGACCGAGCTTCCTCAGCCTATCCTCATAAGGCATGCCACTCAATCCAGGCAACATCCTTGTAAATCTCCTCTGCACCCTTTCAATCATTTCCACATCCTTCCTGTAATGAGGCGACCAGAACCGAGCACAGTACTCCAAGTGGGGTCTGACGAGGGTCTTATATAGCTGCATCATTATCCCCGGACTCCTAAACTCAATCCCTCGATTGATAAAGGCCAGCACACCATACGCCTTCTTAACCACCTCCTCCACCTGTGGGGCCGATTTTAGAGTCCTATGGACCCGGACCCCAAGGTCCTTCTGATCCTCTACCGTACTAAGAGTCTTTCCCTTTATATTGTACTCCTTCATCCCATTTGACCTGCCAAAATGGACCACTACGCATTTATCTGGGTTGAAGTCCATCTGCCACTTCTCCGCCCAGTCTTGCATCCTGTCTATGTCCCAAAAAGTCAACTTAATCTCAAAGGAAAGTTATGAGATGAAACAAAATGTGCCTGAAGGGATCAATCAATCCCTCAGTCCCCGCAATGCCCATTGGGCATAGAATACCTCGATCGTGCCAGCAGACACTGTATGCTCTCTTTCCAGCTGCACACAGCAGCAGGCACAAATGACTTGAATATTGATGGTCTTTCTGCACCTGGAGGCACACAAAGCAGATTTTCATCTGTTCCCACAGCGAGGTTTTTCATGGAACAGGTCGCTAGCCTGGCACCGGAGGCTTATAGTTTAAGGGGCGCTACTATGCTTCAAGCATGGCTGACCACGCTCTCCCGGGCAGCAGGGTGGCACAGTGGCTAACACTGTTGCCTCACAGCGCCAGGGACCCGGGTTCCATTCCTGCTTGGGTCACTGTCGGTGTGGAGTCTGCACGTTCTCCCCGTGTCTGCGTGGGTTTCCTCCGGGTGCTCCGGTTTCCTCCCACAGTCTGAAAGATGTGCTGGTTAGGTGCATTGGCCGTGCTAAATTCTCCCTCAGTGTACCCAAACAGGCCCGGAGTGTGGTGACTTGGGTATTTTCACAGTAACTTCATTGCAGTGTTAACGTAAGCCTACTTGTGACACTAATAAATAAATAAACTTAAACTTACCACCTACAGGAAGGATTTTATAGGCTGACGCACTCAACCTGTTGGTCACATTATGGACGCATCTTCCTTGGCCATCAAGGCCTGGGATGGGACTCGAACCTGGAGCTTCTGGCTCAGGGCCTATATATGATCAGGGCATATATAGACAAAGGCACAATTGCAAGATAATTACTTTGTTTATATATGGCGTGTTTGTGAACCTACCTTCATTCACCCGATGAAGGAGCAGCGCTCCAAAAGCTCGTGAATCCAAATAAACTTGTTGGACTTTAACCTGGTGTTGTGAGACTTCTTACTGTGTCTACAGAGGCTGTCAGGCCTGCTGAGATTTTCCAGCATTTTCTGTATTCGTTTCAGATTCCCAGCATCCGCAAAACTTTGCCTTTTTCAAAAGTACTTCATTGGCTGTAAAGGGCATTGGGATGCTGTGAAAGGCGCTATACGAATGCAAGCTCGCTCTTCACGTCACACCTTTTACAACGCCAGATGTTCACCATTTCCTGCTCTGCTGGGAAGCTGAAATTAAAAATCATCAAAGGTTTTCTTCGATCCACTCTCTGCACACCGTGAGACAAAAAAAAAGGGCGGCATGGACAAGTTGGGCCGAAGGGCCTGTTTCCATGCTGTAAACCTCTATGACTCTATGATTCCCTTAATGGCAAATGCCAGCAGATTCCTCACATATTTCCTTTCCACATTGAAATGCAACCTGGATTCTCTAAAAGCTTTCATATCCCACAGGTTATCAGAATAAATAGCTGGATTGTACGGAACAAACAAGACATCCAGTAGGACTGAAAGGTCACTGACCCATTTGGCAGGTAACCTCAATCGTATTTAAGCTGCCTTCTTTTCACAATTGCTCCACAGGGTCCTGATCAATGAAAAGACTTTTTCGGCACTATCAGTAATTAAGGTGAGCCATTTCCTGTTGTGTATCGATGACTGAAAGCAACCCAAAACACAGAGCCCAGAATGGATAGCATGTTAATGGCATTAAACTCTTGGGTCCCATTGAGATTAACCCCATGGGGACCAGTGGCAGAGAACCGCCAGCAGGGGAAACAGTCAAATTTGGGAGGAGGGGAGAGAGAAAATATTGCAGCTTGGTATGGCTCCTGCTCTGCCCAAGACTGCAAAAAACTACAAAGAGTCGTGAACGAAGCCCAGTCCATCACTCAAAGCAGCCTCCCACCCATTGACACTGTCTGCACTTTCCGCTGCCTCGGAAAAGCATGATGTGGAGATGCCGGTGTTGGACTGGGTAAACACAGTAAGACGTCTCACAACACCAGGTTTATTTGGTAGCACAAGCTTTCGGAATATCACTCCTTCTTCAGGTGAGTGAGGACTTGTGTTCACAAACAGGGCATATATAGACACAAACTCAATTTACAAGATAACGTTGGGATGCGAGTCTTTACAAGTTATCAAGTCTTTACAGGTACAGACAATGTGAGTGGAGAGAGGGTTAAGCACAGATTAAAGAGATGTGTATTGTCTCCAACCAGGACAGTTAGTGAGATTTTGCAAGCCCAGGCAAGTCGTGGGGGGTTACAGATAGTGTAACATGAACCCAAGATCCCGGTTGAGGCCGTCTTCATGTGTGCGGAATTTGGCTATCCGTTTCTGCGTTGTCGTGTGTCGTGACGGCTGCCTTGGAGAGCGCTTACTCGAAGATCAGAGGCTGAATGCCCGTGATTGCTAAAGTGTTCCCCGACAGGAAGAGAACACTCCTGTCAAATGTGAGGTAATGCATTTTGGAAGGTCAAATACAGATAGGAAATATACAGTAAATGGCAGAACTCTTAAGAGTATTGATAGGCAAAGGGATCTGGGTGTACAGGTACACAGGTCACTGAAAGTGGCAATGCAGGTGGAGAAGGTAGTCAAGCAGGCATACGGCATGCTTGCCTTCATCGGCCGGGGCATTGAGTTTAAAAATTGGCAAGTCATGTTGCAGTTTTATAGAACCTTAGTTAGGCCGCACTTGGAATATAGTGTTCAATTCTGGTTGTCACACTACCAGAAGGGTGTGGAGGCTTTGGAGAGGGTACAGAAAAGATTTACCAGGATGTTGCCTGATATGGAAGGCATTAGCTATGAGGAAAGATTGGAGAAACTTGGTTTGTTCTCACTGGAGCGATGGAGGTTGAGGGGCGACCTGGATAGAAGTCTACAAGATTATGAGAGGCATGGACAGAGTGGATAGTCAGACGCTTTTTCCCAGGGTAGAAGAGTCAATTACTAGGGGGCATAGGTTTAAGATGCAAGGGGCAAGGTTTAAAAGAGATGTACGAGGCAGATTTTTTACACAGAGAGTAGTGGGTGCCTGGAACTCGTTGCCGGGGGGGGTCGTGGAAGTGGATACGGTAGTGACTTTTAAGGGACATCTTGACAAGTGCATGAATGAGATGGGAAGAGAGGGATATGGTCCCCGGAAGCGTAGGGAGTTTTAGTTAAGCGGGGCAGCATGGTCGGTGCAGGCTTGGAGGGTCGAAGGGCCTGTTCCTGTGCTGTAATTTTCTTTGTTCTTTGTTCCTGCCTGGTGATTGTCGAGCGATGTTCATTCATCCGTTGTCGTAGCGTCTGCATGGTCTCCCCAATGTCTCGGCACTCTACACCAGCATCCCCCACGATGACGGCATTGTTGCAACTGCCTCAGTACTCAATGCCGATATCTGCCAATCTCCAGATACAATTTTACAACTCATCCGCTTCATCCTGGACCACAATGTCTTCACCTTCAACAACCAGTTCTTCATCCAGACACACGGAACAGCCATGGGGACCAAATTCACACCTCAATATGCCAACATCTTCATGCACAGGTTCGAACAAGACCTCTTCACTGCACAGGACCGTCAACCGATGCTATACACTAGATACATCGATGACATTTTCTTCCTTTGGACTCATGGTGAGCAATCACTGAAACAACTATATGATGACATCAACAAGTTCCATCCCACCATCAGACTCACCATGGACTACTCTCCGGAATCGGTTGCATTCTTGGACACACGCATCTCCATCAAGGACGGTCACCTCAGCACTTCACTGTACCGCAAGCCCACGGATAACCTCACAATGCTCCACTTCTCCAGCTTCCACCCTAAACACGTTAAAGAAGCCATTCCCTATGGACAAGCCCTCCGTATACACAGGATCTGCTCAGATGAGGAGGAATGCAACAGACACCTATAGATGCAGAAAGACTCCCTCGTAAGAACAGGATATGGCGCTTGACTCATCGATCAACAGTTCCGACGCGCCACAGCGAAAAACCGCACCGACCTCCTCAGAAGACAAACACGGGACACAGTGGACAGAGTACCCTTCGTTGTCCAGTACTTCCCCGGAGCGGAGAAGCTACGGCATCTCCTCCGGAGCCTTCAACATGTCATTGATGAAGACGAACATCTCGCCAAGGCCATCCCCACACCCCCACTTCTTGCCTTCAAACAACCGCACAACCTCAAACAGACCATTGTCCGCAGCAAACTACCCAGCCTTCAGGAAAACAGTGACCACGACACCACACAACCCTGCCACAGCAACCTCTGCAAGATGTGCCGGATCATCGACACGGATGCCATCATCTCACGTGAGAACACCATCGACCAGGTACACGGTACCTACTCTTACAACTCGGCCAACGTTGTCTACCTGTTACGCTGCAGGAAAGGATGTCCCGAGGCATGGTACATTGGGGAGACCATGCAGATGCTACGACAATGGATGAATGAACACCGCTCGACAATCACCAGGCAGGAGTGTTCTCTTCTTGTCTGGGAACACTTCAGCAGTCACGGGCTTTCAGCCTCTGATCTTCGGGTAAGCATTCTCCAAGGCGGCCGTCACGACACACGGCAATGCAGAATCGCTGAGCGGAAACTGATAGCCAAGTTCCGCACACATGAGGACGGCCTCAACCGGGATCTTGGGTTCATGTCACACTATCTGTAACTCCCACGGCTTGCCTGGGCTTGCAAACTCTCACTAACTGTCCTGGCTGGAGACAATACACATCTCTTTAACCTATGCTTGGCCCTCTCTCCACTCACATTGTCTGTACCTTTAAGACTTGATTATCTGTAAAGACTCGCGTTCCAACCATTATCTTGTAAATTGAGTTTGTGTCTATATATGCCCTGTTTGTGAACACAACTCCTCGCTCACCTGAAGAAGGAGCGAGACTCTGAAAGCTTGTGCTACCAAATAAACCTGTTGGACTTTAACCTGGTGTTGTGAGGCTTCTTACTCGGAAAAGAGCCAGCATAATCAAGGACCTCACTGATCCTGGATATACTGGGCAGGATTCTCCGACCACGCTCGCCTCAAAACCGGAGGTCAGTGGACCTTTGCTTGATCTGCCCCGCCCGTCCACTACAATTCCCATGGCGGGCAGGACGGGAGAATTCCGGCCACTCTTTTCCACAGTTTTTCAACGGAAACAGTCTGAGGTCACGTACCAACCGACTCAAGAACAGCTTCTTCCCTGCTGCTGTCAAGACTTTTGAATGGGCCTACCTCGCACTAAGTTGATCTTTCTCTACACCCTATGACTGTGACACTACATTCTACACTCTCTCCTTACCTTCTCCCCTATCTACTCTATCAACGATATGTTTTGTTTCTAGGACGCGCAAGAAACAATTCACTGTATCCTAATACATGTGGCAATAATAAATCAACTCAAATCAAATGACCATAGAGACTCGACTTTTTTTAAAAATCGCAGGGAAGAAAGGATTGCCATTTCATCATGTTCTGAATTATCATTCAAAAACGAAAGTCTCAGGTCTATTGCTTGACCTTTCACAATCCTCTCCGGCGCTGATTGTAAATCTTGGAGGTTATTTCGTGAAAGTGGAGGGAGAGGAATATCGAGCAACATAAAAGAGAAATAATTTACACTCATTAGTTGTTTAAAGGGATTTTGTTTGCCTGATATTTGGAGAAAATCGTTTTCTTCTCTTTCCCTTCACTCCCCAATTTCAGTCGATGCATTTTTTATTTTTTGTGGCCATCACAGGCAAGGCCAAAATTTGTTGCCCATTGTTTTAATGAAGTGGCCATTTCAGAGGGCAGTTGAGAGTCACCCACACTGCCGTGGCTCTGGAGTCACATGTAGGCCAGACTGAGTAAGGACGGCAGATTTCCTTCCCTAAAGGACATTAGTGAACCAGATGGGTTTTTCCGACAATCGACAATGGTTTCACGGGGTGGGATTCTACAGTCCCGTCAGTGGCGGGGCCCGTGGTGAGCGAGAATGGAAAATTTGGCATTCCAGCCAGAGCTCCATTCACTGTCAGCGGTACCGGAAAATCCCAGCCGCGATGGAGAAGGGAAGGTTTAGCCATGGTCACTATTGCTGACACGAGCTTTAGATTTCTGCACTCAATTCAAATTCCACCAGCTGCCATGGTCCCCACAGAGAAGGGTCTGCATCACCTGTTCAGTGACATTCCCTCTATGACCCCCTCCCCTCCTCCTGCCAGGATGACAGATGTTTTACGAAGAGAGATTGAACATTTTAGGGCCATATTCTGTAGAGTTTAGAGGAACGATGGAGATCTAACTGAGGTATATAAGATGTTAAATGGGGTTGACAGGGTAGATCATAGAATCCCTACAGTGCAGAAGGAGGCCATTTGACCCATCAAGCCTGCACCAACAACAATCCCACCCAGGCCCTATCCTCGTAACCCCATGTATTTACCCCAGCTTCCCCCTGACACTAAGGGGCAATTTAACATGGCCAATTAACCTAATCTCTGCATCTTTGGAGTGTGGGAGGAACACAGTAAGAGTTTTAACAACACCAGGTTAAAGTCCAACAGGTTTATTTGGTAGCAAATGCCATTAGCTTTTTGAGCCCTGCTCCTTCGTCAGATGGAGTGGATACCTGCTCCCAAACAAGGCACACAGAGACACAAAATCAATTTACAGAAATTTACGTGTGGGAGGAAACCAGAGCACCCGGAGGAAACCCACGCAGACATGGCGAGAATGTGCAGACTCTGCACAGATAGTGACCTGAGCCGGGAATTGAACCCGGGTCCCTGGCGCTGTGAGGCACCAGTGCTAACCACCATGCCACCGTTAGCATACTGCAGGCTGACATGTCTCCATTGCGGCACTGAAGCAATGCCACAAGGTTGGAGATGCAGTCTTGCAGATGAGATATCAAACTGAGGATAAAACACCTCGGAGCAGATGCAGTCCATGTAGGTACACCCACAGTGCTGTTAGGGAGGGAGTTCCAGGATTCTGTCCCAGTGACAGTGAAGGAACGGCGATATATTTCCAAGTCAGGATGTTGAGTGACTCGGAGAGGAACTTCCAGTGGTGGTGTTCCCAGGTAGCTGCTGCCCTTGTCCTTCTAGATGGTAGAGGTTGTGGGGTTGGAAGGAGCTGCCAAAGGAACCTTGCTGAGTTGCTGCCATTGCCACATTGTTGTTTGCAGAAGCTTGCTGTGCGTAAAATGGCTGCCGCACCTCCTGCGTTACACCGGGGGTGATTCTCTGTCTACCCACGTGCAGGTGCAAATCACGTTAAGATGGAGACTCTTGCAAGAGGGGTCACAGCGCGATGTGTGCCGGGGAGGACTGACTTTGAGATTCTCCCCACCCTCCGCCAGTGATGTAATCCAGTTCACGCCCAGCAAGGCACTGCCGGGTTGGCACTGAAGTGGAGGGGGGTGGGGATAAGTGGGGGACTGAAGGCAGGACATGTGGAGGGGGACTGAAGGTGGGGGGGGAGGCCCTTTGGTGATCCCATAGCGGGATTTCGGTTTCTTGTGGGAGAGAGCTGCTGGAAGTGGTGATTGGCTTGGGGGGGGGGAGGGCGGCGGGGGGTGGGGGTGGGGGGGGGGGCAGGGGGGGAGTGGTGAGGGGGGCTGATGCCAGTGAGTCAGGGGTTGCCTTGCCGGTGAGTAGGAGGGGAGGATGTGCAGGGTTGTCGGGAGATTGAGCCACCCTCTATAAACAGCGCTCCAATCTCTGAGGAGCTGCATGTGTCAGTGTCTTTAAGTCCTGAACATCTCCTTCTTGGCAAGGATCCCCCAAAGCTCCAAAAAGATGTTGAAGTGTGGGTTGATTGCAATCTGGATCGCGCCAAGTCTGCCGATCGGAATCGCACCGCATTCCCCACCAGGGACAACACTTCCAAAGCTTTTTTTGCACCCACAGTGATGGCCCCTCATTGGCTGTCAATTATTTGGGGTGTCTTGAGTAGCGCATATTTTAAAAAATAATTCAAGCCTCAATGTCAACAAAACGAAGGAGATTGTCATCGACTTCAGGAAGTGTAAAGGAGAACATGCCCCTGTCTACATCAACGGGGATGAAGAAGAAAGGGTCGAGAGCTTCAAGTTTTTAGGTGTCCAGATCACCAACAACCTGTCCTGGTCCTCCCATGCTGACACTATAGTTAAGAAAGCCCACCAACGCCTCTACTTTCTCAGAAGACTAAGGAAATTTGACATGTCAGCTACGACTCTCACCAACCTTTACAGATGCACCATAGAAAGCATTCTTCCTGTTTGTACCACAGCTTGGTATGGCTCCTGCTCTGCCCAAGACCACAAGGAACTACAAAAGGTCGTGAATGTAGCCCAATCCATCACGCAAACCAGCCTCCCATCCATTAACCTTGACTACACTTCCCGCTGCATTGGCAAAGCTGCCAGCATAATTAAGGACTCCACACACCCCGGACATTCTCTCTTCCACCTTCTTCCTTCAGGAAACAGATGCAAAAGTCTGAGGTCACGTACCAACCAATCAAGAACAGCTTCTTCCCCGCTGCTGTCAGACTTTTGAATGGACTTACCTTGCACTAAGTTGATCTTTCTCTACACCCTAGCTATGACTGTAACACTACTTTCTGTACCCTCGCCTTTACTTCTCTATGAACGTTATGTTTCGTCTGCATAGTGCGCAAGAAATAATACTTTTCATTGTATGTTAATACATATGACAATAATAAATCAAATCAAGTCAGTACAAGTGAGGAAGCAGTCACCAATCTGTCCCCTGCTAAATACAGGAGAGGAGACAAAATAAATCACACTTAAAACAAACAATACTCCACAATACGCTTATTAGAAACATAGAAGATAGGAGCAGGAGGAGGCCATTCGGCCCTTTAAGCCTGCTCCGCCATTCATCACGATCATGGCTGATCGTCCAACTCAATAGCCTAATCCTGCTTTCTCCCCATAACCTTTGATCCCATTCGCTCCAAGTGCTATATCCAGCCGCCTCTTGAATACATTCAATGTTTTGGCATCAACTACTTCCTGTGGTAATGAATTCCACAGGCTCACCACTCTTTGGGTGAAGAAATATCTCCTCACCTCCGTCCTAAGTGGTCGACCCTGAATCCTCAGACTGTGACCCCTGTTTCGTAAGCGTCCCGTGTGATACTCCTAATCTATCGGCCCAAATTTCTCCCACCTCCAGTGACAAGCCAACGTCCTCCGCTGGTGTTCTGTTGCTCTTCAGTGGGAAGAGCAGAGAGTGTGCAGGAGTCACACTGCTGGGCATTTATCACAGTTCATTTGGGTGCAGGGTGTATCTGTCACCCCTCATTTATTCCATTGCACTGACAACATTGTTAAGTTCATCGGTTGCCAAAAGCACCATTTGGCATCAATTTTGCCACGGTGGGTGCCAGGACAGCACCAGATGGTGTTTTGATCAAGGATGGTGGAAAGAGTTGGCCATTGGGTTGTATCACGATGCCAACTGCACAGCAATCTAAATCTGGCAGAGAATTTCCTGTTAATTCTGTTCTCTCGTGCATTCCCAATTTTAATCGTTCCACCACTGGAACGTTCGCAGCAGCTCACTCCCCATCCTGACTGGGAAATATATCACCGTTCCTTCACTGTCGCTGGGTCAAAATCCTGGAACTCCCAAACAGTATTGTCACATGTATTACCACACAATGAAAAGTATTATTTCTTGCGCACTATGCAGACGAAACATAACGTTCATAGAGAAGTACAGGCGAGGGTACAGAATGTAGTGTTACAGTCATAGCCTACATAGTAAGAAGTCTCACAACACCAGGTTAAAGTCCAACAGGTTTATTTGGTAGCACAAGCTTTCGGAGCACTGTTCCTTCATCAGGTGAGCCGGCATCTCCACATCACGATGTACCTACACCACAGGGACAGCAACAATTCAAGAAGGAAGCTCGCCACTACTTTCTCAAGGGGCAATTAGGAATGAGCAATAAATGCTGGCCTTGTACACACCTCGCAAGTAAATAAAATAAAAGCTGCCTGGACTGCTGCAATAACACCTCTCTACACCCCCTTCCTTCAAACATACCTCTTTGACCAAGCTTTTGACCCATAAAGTTTAAAGTGTATTTATTAGTGTCACAAGTAGGCTTACATTAACACGGCAATGAAGTTACTGTGAAAATCCCCTAGTCACCACACTGCGGCGCCTGTTCGGATTACACTGAGGGAGAATTTAGCACGGCCAATCCATCTAACCAGCACGTCTTTTGGGCTGTGGGAGGAAACCGGAGCACCCGGAGGAAACCCACGCAGACACGGGGAGAACGTGTAAACTCCACACAGGCAGTGACCCAAGCCGGGAATGGAACCCGGGTCCCTGACGCTGTGAGGCAGCAGTGCTAAACTTCGGTTGTAGGAGCAGAAATAGGCCATTTGGCCCATCGAGTGTGTTCTGCCATTTAATGAGATTGTGGCTGATCTGATGTGGTAAGCCTCAATTCCTCTTTCACGCCTTATCCCCATAACCCTTGATCCCCTTACTGATTCAACATCTTCTTATGTGACTTACTTTGTTTTATAATGTTCCTGTGAAACGCCTCGGGGCCCTTTCATTACATTAAAGGTGCTCTCGCTCGCTCTATCTCTCTATATATAAGCTGCTATTATGCTATGCTTTAATTTACTGTTGCATTCTGCAATAAACAATGACAGGTGGAATTCTGAATGAGAAGTGAAGAAATGTGATGCTTTATTGTAGTGTCTAAGAGGGGAGAATACTCTTACTAAATCCCAAGTGAGTCCTTGGCTAATCTGTGTTTTTTCAATAAATCCACCCTATATTTCTGACACACGCTAACCCTGCCTTTGAGAGCTGATGCACTCCCCTGATTTCCCTTTCATTATCACAGGCTATTTATCTCCAATTCTTTCTAATGAAGGCCCCGTGTTTCTATATTTATCGGAGAGTCCATCCATCTTCTTATTGTTATTTGAAATCAAAGCTCAAAGCTCCACAAATTCACGTTCAACATTTGGAGCTAAGCAGAGTGAGCAAGTAACTCATGTTAAAGCTCGATTTCCTCCCAATTTTAGCTAACACTTTGTGGTGCCATAGCTATTCCTCACATAAAATGGAGCGCTGGTTCAGGTGAAAACCAGGCCTATCTCTTTCTCCGTTACAAGCCAGTTACAGTCCATAGTTTGCATCAACGCCAAGAATCATAGAATCCTACAGTGCAGAGGAGGCCACTCAGCCCATCGAGTCTGCACCGACTCTCTGACAGAGTATCTTCCCCAAGCCCTCCCCCACCCCCACATTTCCCCTGGCCAATCCCCTAACCTACACATCTTTGGACACTAAAGGGCAATTTACCCGATTTCCTCCAAAGATGTGCAGGTTAGGTGTGTGGGCAAGACCTCCCTCCCCACATTATCCATTCCACCCAACATGTTGGGCTTATGTTGCCAAATTTGTTGAATTCATTTTCAAAACTTGATATGGCGGGAATTGAACCCTCTGGGTTACTGAACTAGCATCATGAGATGTACTAACGTGATCAAAATAACTCTTCAAATGGAAGATGGTTCCTTTAAAACTTCACTTTTGCCCAAATTGGAAGAAAATAAAAGAAGTTGTTTGGTAGCACCGAACTTAAGTGTTGCCAAAAAGAGGGACAGGTTGTCGGGGCTTTTTATCTTGTACTCACCAGGACAAACACAAGAATACCAAATTTCAAACCATCACAAGAGTGTAGAATGACTGGCCGTGATGGTTTGAAATTTGGTACTCTTACATTTGTCCTGATCAGTGCAAAACAAAAAGCTTCAGTAATAGGTCCCTCTTTTCAGCAACGTTCAAACTAAAGCAAACTACAGCAAAAAGTATGAAAATATCTTTACCTCCGTTGATAATAGTTGTAAAAATGTTAGTCCTACTTTAATATTCCGTTTTACCTCATTGTAAAGGGTAGTATAACTTAACAGCTAATGCACAGGACGAGATTTGATGCAGTTTAAATCCCAGTGTGACAATTTGCCAAATTGAACTCAGTACATTCCGGAAACTATCACTGGTAAACAATCACAACAGCTCTGGCTTCTTGTAACAACCCAGCCGACTCACTAATGCTGTTAGAGTTTATTATTAGTCACAAGTAAGACTTACATTAACACTGCAATGAAGTTACTGTGAAATTCCCCGAGTTGCCACACTCCGGCGCCTGTTCGGGTCAATGCACCTAACCAGCACGCCTTTCAGAATGTGGGAGGAAACCGGAGCACCCGGAGGAAACCCATGCAGACACGGGGAGAACGTGCAGACTCCACACAGACAGTGACCCAAGCCGGGAATCGAACCCGGGTCCCAAGCGCGGTGAGGCAGCAGTGCTAACCACTGTGCCACCGTGCCTGTTCAGGGAAGGGAATCCACCATTCCTGCCACCTGGAAGGATAAGGGCAGCGGATGCATGGCAATACCAACATCTTCAAGCTCCTCTCAAAGCCACTCACCATCCTGATTTGGAACTATGGCCAGGATTTTCTGGTCCTGCCCATCACTGGGATCTTCCAGTCCTGCTGAAAGTCAGTTAACCTTTGGCTGACCTGCCACATCCCCTGCGGAAAATCTTGGCCTATATCGCAGTCATTTCACTGTTGCTGGGTCAAAATCCTGGAACTCCCTCCCTAACAGCACTGTGGGTGTACTTACACCACAAGGACAGCAGCTGTTCAAGGAGGCGGCTCACCACCACCTTCTCAAGGACAACTAGGAATGGGCAACAAATGTTGGCCGAGCCAGTGACGCCCTCATCCTGTGAAATGCTGCGTGGTCGACTCAACATAGCCAAAGTTGCAGGTGACACTTAAATAGGTGGGATAAGAATTAAGGAATTAAGAAATTTACAAATGGATATGGATAGGTTAGGCGAATGGGCCAAAATTTGGCAGATGGAATTCAATGTGGATAAGTGTGAAGTTGTCCATTTTGGTCAGAGGAATATAAAGGCAAATTATTATGTAAATGGAGAGAAACTTCCTCCAGTGCAGAGGGATCTGGGTGTCCTTGTGCATGAATCGCAGAAAGTTAGTATGCAGGTGCAGCAGGTAAATGGAATTTTGTCATTCATTGCTAATGGAATAGAATATTAAAGTAGGGAAGTGCGGTTGCAACTGTATAGGGCATTGGTGTACAACGCACAGTTTTGGTGCCTTTACCTGAGGAAGGTTGTAAATGCATTAGAGGCGGTTCAGAGAAGATTCACTAGATTAATTCCACGGGTGAAGAACTTGTCTTATGAAGAGAGATGGAGCAGTTTAGGCCTGTACTTGCTGGAGTTTAAAAGAATGAGAGATCTAATTGAGGTATATAAGATGTTAAAGGGGATTGACAGGGTAGATGCTGAGAGATTGTTTCCCCTTGTTGAAGATTCCAGAACGAGAGGCCATAGTTTGAGGCTAGGGGCTGGCAAATTTAGAACAGAAATGAAGAAGAATTACTTCACTCAAAGGGCAATGAATATGGATAGGTTAGGTGGAATTCTCTACCGCAGAGTGCAGTGGATGCCGAACACTAAACAAATTTAAGGAGGAGATAGATAAGTTTTTAATTTGTAGCGGGATGGAGGGTTATGGAGAACGGGCAGGAAGGTGGACATGAGGCTGGGATGAGAGCAGTCATGATTGTATTGAATGGCGGTGCAGGCTCAAAGGGCTGAATGGTCCACTCCAGCTCCTTGTTCTTATGTTCCTACATCTGCTGATTTATTCAATGTTTTCTGCCAGAATTGCAGGTATCTGGAGATTGAGTGAGGGAGGGGTGTGGGGAGGGTGAAGAGGGCAGGTGTGACAACTCTTGTCCTGACGAAGGGTCATCCAGACTCAAAACATTGGCTCTATTCTCACTCCACAGATGCTGTCAGACCTGCTGAGATTTTCCAGCATTTTCTGTTTTTGTGACAACTCTTGTGGTTCACTGCCCATCAACACTTACTTACCCAGCGAGTGGAACAAAGATGGATTAATAGTTTGCAGAATATGTGTGGGATCAAGGATGCTATGTGTAGCACTTGCTGAAGCACCCGAAGTGTCCTAACAATTACACTGACAATCAATGTAAGTTCATTAGTCAGGCTTGCAATGTGGATCTTACATTTGTTAGAAGCTGCCTAGATTCATATGCAAGGACCTGACTTTTTTGATTTGATTTGATTTGATTTATTATTGTCACGTGTATTAACATACAGTTGAAAGTATTGTTTCTTGTGCGCTATACAGACAAAACATACAGTTCATACAGAAGGAAAGGAGAGAGTGCAGAATGTAGTGTTACAGTCATAGCTAGGGTGTAGAGAAAGATCAACTTAATGCGAGGTAGGTCCATTCAAAAATCTGATGGCAGCAGGGAAGTTCTTGAGTCAGTTGGTACGTGACCTCAGACTTTTGTAGATTTTTCCCGATGGAAGAAGATGGAAGAGAGAATGTCCGGGGTGCGTGGGGTCCTTAATTATGCTGGGTGCTTTGCTGAGGCAGCGGGAAGTGTAGACAGAGTCAATGGATGGGAGGCTGGTTTGCGTGATGGACTGGGCTACATTCACGACCTTTTGTAGTTCCTTGCGGTCTTGGTCAGTGCAGGAGCCATACCAAGCTGTGATACAACCAGAAAGAATGCTTTCTATGGTGCATCTGTAAAAGTTGGTGAGAGTCGTAGCTGACATGCTAAATTTCCTAAGTCTTCTGAGAAAGTAGAGGCGTTGATGGGCTTTCTTAACTATAGTGTCAGCATGGGTGGACCAGGACAGGTTGTTGGTGATCTGGACACCTAAAAACTTGAAGCTCTCGACCCTTTCTACTTCATCCCCATTGATATAGACAGGGGCATGTTCTCCACTATGCTTCCTGAAGTCGATGACAATCTCCTTCATTTTGTTGACATTGAGGGAGAGATTATTGTTGCCGCACCAGTTCACCAGATTCTCTATCTCATTCCTGTACTCTGTCTCGTCATTGTTTGAGATCCGACCCACCACGGTGGTGTTGTCAGCAAATTTGAAAATTGAATTGGAGGGGAATTTGGCTGCACAGTCATAGGTGTATAAAGAGTACCTCTGCAGACAAAGGGAACATCTCCAAGCATTGCACATTTTTTGAATTAAACAAAAGTGTTGGGGCTGGGAGGGGCATGGGGGGGGGGGAACAATAATTTTCTATGACAACACCTTGACCAATCAAAATCAACTTGCCGACCAATTAGTACCCTTTTCTCATGTGGTGCTGTTGTTCCCTTTGAGATTTGGTACTCTTGCATCTGACCTGATGAATGCCAGACAAAAAACTTCGACAGCATCCCCGTTCTTTCAGGAATATTATATAAAAGTAAAGTTTAAGTTTATTTATTCATGTCACAAGTAGACTTACTTGTGACATGAGTAGACACTGCAGTGAAGTTACTGTGAAAATCCCCTAGTCGCCACGCTCCAGCGCCTGTTCGGGTACACTGAGGGAGAATTTAGCATGGCCAATGTACCTAACCAGCACGTTTTTGGACTGTGAATGGAAAACATTGGTTCAGCCGCATTTGGAGTATTGAGGCAGTTAGAACATAGAACATAAAAAAACTACAGCACAAACAGGTCCTTCGGCCCACAAGTTGTGCCGAACACATCCCTACCTTCTAGACCTACCTATAACCCTCCATCCTATTAAGCTCCATGTACTCATCCAGGAGTCTCTTAAAAGACCCTATTGAGTTCGCCTCCACCACCACTGACGGCAGCCGATTCCACTCGCCCACCACCCCCTGTGTGAAAAACTTACCCCTAGCATCTCCCCTGTACCTACTCCCCAGCATCTTAAACCTGTGTCCTCTCGTAGCAGACATTTCCACCCTGGGAAAAAGCCTCTGAAAGTCCACCCGATCTATGCCTCTCAACATCTTATATACCTCTATTAGGTCTCCTCTCATCCTTCGTCTCTCCAAGGAGAAAAGACCGAGCTCCCTCAGCCTATCCTCATAAGGCATGCCACTCAATCCAGGCAACATCCTTGTAAATCTCCTCTGCACCCTTTCAATTTTTTCCACATCCTTCCTATAGTGAGGCGACCAGAACTGAGCACAGTACTCCAAGTGGGGTCTGACGAGGGTCTTATATAGCTGCATCATTATCCCCGGACTCCTAAACTCAATCCCTCGATTGATAAAGGCCAGCATACCATACGCCTTCTTAACCACCTCCTCCACCAGCGGGGCCGATTTTAGAGTCCTATGGACCCGGACCCCAAGGTCCTCCTGATCCTCTACAGTACTAAGAGTCTTTCCCTTTATATTGTACTCCTTCATCCCATTTGACCTACCAAAATGGACCACGACACATTTATCTGGGTTGAGGTCCATCTGCCACTTGTCCGCCCAGTCTTGTATCCTATCTATGTCCCTCTGTAACTTCTGACATCCCTCCAGACTATCCACAACCCCACCAACCTTGGTGTCGTCGGCAAACTTACCAACCCATCCCTCCGCTTCCTCATCCAGGTCATTTATGAAAATGACAAACAGTTCTGGTCACCACACCATCAGAAGTATGTAGAAGCTTTGGAGAGAGTGCATAGAAGGTTCACCAGGATGTTGCCGGGCCTCGAGGGTGTTGGCTATGAGAGGAGGTTGAATAAACTAGAATTGTTTTCCCTGGAAAGACGGAGGCTGAGGGGAGACCTGATAGAGGTCTATAAAATGATGAGAGGCACAGACAGGGTGGATAGTCAGAGGCTTTTTCCCAGGGTGGAAGTGTCAATTACAAGGGGGCACAGGTTCAAGGTGAGAGGGGGAAAGTTTAAGGGAGATGTGCGGGGGAAGTTTTTCACGCGGAGAGTGGTGGGTGCCTGGAACGCGCTGCCAGAGGAGGTGGTGGAAGCAGGCACATTAGCAATATTTAAGAGGCACCTGGATGGGTACAAGAATAGGGAGGGAATAGAGGGATACAGACCGAGTAAGGACAGAAGGTTTTTTTTAGTTTAATTAGGGCATCATGATCGGCACAGGGTTGGGGGCAGTGCCTCACAATAGATTAATAGCTGAATCCAGTGCCTTCTTTTTGCCAGTGTAAATTAGGCTGGGTTCCTGCAGTTTGTCTTCCTCCTCGAAAGCCCTTTCTTGGGGCCTCCCTGGAATAGCCTGATCAAGAGAAGTGTTTCAATTTCATGCCTGGCCATCAGCACGAGGGAGACTGGGGGGGGGGGGGGGGGCGCAATTCCAACTGAGTTCCCTCTGGATGCTCCCTCAGGAAAACAGTTGCCGAGGCTACGGCAAAGAGGAGGCGATTGTTCTTGGGGCTGGAAATGCAGCCAATGAGAGGTTCATGAGATGAAAAGATCCCACCCTGGTAAACAATGATAGTCAGGAGCCCAACCACATGATGACGATGCTGCCTCCATTTCCATTCTGCTGCCTCAGAGTCAGCTGGTGACAGTGATCTTACTGTTTAATTATATTGGACGTTGAGTTTGAGGACTTCGCATCCTGGAATTCAGTTAAAGCACAAAACGAGATTGAAACCACAGCCGGAATTTTGCCGCCCCGTCTGCCACAGGACTCAGAGCGGGTAAGGGGCAAAACATGGAAAGTTCCACTGACCTCGGGCAGGATTTTATCATTTCGGGACAAGCAAGGCCGTAAAACCCCGACCACCGGCTCTGCTTAGAGGTAGCCATTTGGAAACTCTACAAAAGATCAAAGAAAATTATAGCACAGGAACAGGCCCTTTGGCCCTCCAAGCCTGCACCAACCATGCTGCCAGTCTGAACTAAAACCCCCTACCCTTCCGGGGACCATATCCCTCTACTCCCATCCTATTCATGCATTTTTCCAGACACTCCTTTAAAAGTCACTATCGTATCCATTCCCCGGCAGCGAGTTCCAGGCACCCACCACCCTCTGTGTAAAACATTTGCCTCGTACATCCACATCCCAGGTTTACATTTGAATCTGGTCCACTTGTCTCTTTAAGTAATGTAAGTTGTGCATATCAAAGGGGAAGGGTGGCATGGTGGCACAGTGGTTAACATTACTGTCTCACAGTGCCAGGGACCCTGTTTGATTCCGACTTGGGTCACTGTCTGTGCGGGGTCTGCACATTCTCCCCGTGTCTGCGTGGGTTTCCTCCGGGTGCTCCAGTTTCCTCCCACAGTCCGAAAGACGTGCTGGGGTTAGGTGCATCGCCTGTGCTAAATTCTCCCTCAGTGTACCTGAACAGGAATGTGGCGACTAGGGGATTTTCACAGTAACTTCATTGCAGTGTTAATGTAAGCCTACTTGTGACTAATGAATAAACGTGAAACTGTGGAGCTTCAAACACTTGTATCTTATTTTTAAATGAATCCTCTGACAGATTAACAGCTTGTCACACTTTATGTGGAAGGGATGATCTTTAGAAAAAAATCTGTCTCCACGATGAATCTTAAACATTTCCTGTTTCTACAGTAACAGCCGTGTATCGCCAGGGATAGCAGATGCTTACTGATTAACTATGCATTCTCCCCCGATTTTCTGTGCAAGGGTCCAGCAAAATAAATAACTCTGAGCAAAAATCCGTTTTTGCTGATGATCGGTAGATGATCTAACTGAGATGGAGTGCAGTGGTGTTGGCCTCCATAAGTCATGAATAAACAGCTTGGTCAATGATGAAGTAGCTCTCCTCCTAAGGCGTTCTTTATTGGAAACTCACACCACTTTGCAGATCATTGCGAGTGTTATTGTTCTTGTTATTCTGGCTGGAAGCAAGGACTGTTCCTCCTTACAGCAGAGAGGATCAAGGGGAGATTTAATAGCGTCCAAAATTACGAAGCACGCTTCAGGCGGAGATCGAGAGCAATCTGATTTCTTCAGCAGCAGGGTGGGTTACCCGAGGTCACACACAGGTTGATTTGATTTCATTTCATTTTTCTGATTTGATTTGATTTTGATTTATTATTGCCACATATATACAGTGAAAACTATTGTTTCTTGCGCACTATACAGACAAAGCATACCGTTCATAGAGAAGGAAAGGAGAGAGTACAGAATGTAGTGTTACAGTCATAAGAACATAAGAGGAGCAGGAGTAGGCCATCTAGCCCCTCGAGCCTGCCCCGCCATTCAATAAGATCATGGCTGATCTGACGTGGATCAGTACCACTTACCCGCCTGATCCCCATAACCCTTAATTCCCTTACCGATCAGGAATCCATCCATCCGCGCTTTAAACATATTCAGCGAGGTAGCCTCCACCACCTCAGTGGGCAGAGAATTCCAGAGATTCACCACCCTCTGGGAGAAGAAGTTCCTCCTCAACTCTGTCTTAAACCGACCCCCCTTTATTTTGAGGCTGTGTCCTCTAGTTTTAACTTCCTTACTAAGTGGAAAGAATCTCTCCGCCTCCACCCTATCCAGCCCCCGCATTATCTTATAAGTCTCCATAAGATCCCCCCTCATCCTTCTAAACTCCAACGAGTACAAACCCAATCTCCTCAGCCTCTCCTCATAATCCAAACCCCTCATCTCCGGTATCAACCTGGTGAACCTTCTCTGCACTCCCTCCAATGCCAATATATCCTTCCTCATATAAGGGGACCAATACTGCACACAGTATTCCAGCTGCGGCCTCACCAATGCCCTGTACAGGTGCATCAAGACATCCCTGCTTTTATATTCTATCCCCTTCGCAATATAGGCCAACATCCCATTTGCCTTCTTGATCACCTGTTGTACCTGCAGACTGGGCTTTTGCGTCTCATGCACAAGGACCCCCAGGTCCCTTTGCACGGTAGCATGTTTTAATTTGTTTCCATTGAGATAGTAATCCCATTTGTTATTATTTCCTCCAAAGTGTATAACCTCGCATTTCTCAACGTTATACTCCATTTGCCATATCCTCGCCCACTCACTCAGCCTGTCCAAATCTCTCTGCAGATCTTCTCCGTCCTCCACACGATTCACTTTTCCACTTATCTTTGTGTCGTCTGCAAACTTCGTTACCCTACACTCCGTCCCCTCCTCCAGATCATCTATATAAATGGTAAATAGTTGCGGCCCGAGTACCGATCCCTGCGGCACGCCACTAGTTACCTTCCTCCAACCGGAAAAACACCCATTTATTCCGACTCTTTGCTTCCTGTCGGATAGCCAGTCCCCAATCCACTTTAACACACTACCCCCAACTCCGCGTGCCCTAATCTTCTTCAGCAGCCTTTTATGGGGCACCTTATCAAACGCCTTTTGGAAATCCAAAAACACCGCATCCACCGGTTCTCCTCCATCAACCGCCCTAGTCACATCTTCATAAAAATCCAACATGTTCGTCAAGCACGACTTTCCCCTCATGAATCCATGCTGCGTCTGATTGATCGAACCATTTCTATCCAGATGCCCTGCTATCTCCTCTTTAATAATGGATTCCAGCATTTTCCCTACTACAGACGTTAAGCTGACCGGCCTATAGTTACCCGCCTTTTGTCTCCTTCCTTTTTTAAACAGCGGCGTAACATTAGCCGTTTTCCAATCAACCGGCACTACCCCAGAATGCAACGAGTTTTGATAAATAATCACTAACGCATCCACTATTACCTCTGACATTTCTTTCAATACCCTGGGATGCATTCCATCCGGACCCGGGGACTTATCCACCTTCAGTCCCATTAGTCTACCCAGCACTGCCTCTCTGGTAACATTAATTGTATTAAGTATTTCTCCTGCTGCCAACCCTCTATCGTTAATATTTGGCAAACTATTTGTGTCCTCCACCGTGAAGACCGACACAAAAAACTTATTTAAAGACTCAGCCATATCCTCATTTCCCACTATTAACTCCCCCCTCTCGTCCTCCAAGGGTCCAACATTCACTCTAGCCACTCTATTCCTTTTTATATATTTATAAAAACTTTTACTATCATTTTTTATATTAATTGCTAGCCTAGCTTCATAGTCTATCCTTCCTTTCTTTATCGCTTTCTTAGTCTCTCTTTGTTGTTTCTTAAATTTTTCCCAATCACTTGTTTCTCCACTATTTTTGGCCACTCTGTACGCAGCTGTTTTTATTTTAATACTCTCCTTTATTTCCTTCGTTATCCACGGCTGGTTCTCCCTTTTCTTACAATCCTTGTTTTTTGCTGGAATATATTTTTGCTGAGAACTGAAAAGGATCTCCTTAAAAATCCTCCACTGTTCCTCAGCTATCCTACCTGCCAGCCTGCTCTCCCAGTCTACCTTAGCCAATTCATCCCTCATCCTATCATATTTCCCTCTGTTCAAACAGAGGACACTGGTTTGGGACCAAACTTTCTCCTCTTCCATCTGAATCAGAAATTCGACCATATTGTGGTCACTAGACCCAAGAGGGTCCTTCACAATAAGATCCTTAATTCTACCTACCTCGTTACACAATACCAGATCCAAAATAGCTCGTTCCCTCGTCGGTTCCGTAACATGCTGTTCAAGGAAACTATCCCGACAGCATTCTAAGAACTCTTCCTCCATTCCACCCTTACCGACTTGAGTCTGCCAGTCAATGTGCATGTTGAAGTCCCCCATGATTATTGCCGTTCCGTTTTTACACGCATCCCTTATCTGCTTGTTTATAGCCCTCCCTACCTCAACATTATTATTTGGGGGCCTATATACCACACCTACTAGTGTCTTTCTCCCTCTACTATTCCTCATCTCTACCCATAATGATTCCACGTTTTGTTCCTCAGAGCCTATGTCATCCCTCAGTACTACCCTGATATTATCTCTTATTAATAGCGCGACCCCACCACCTTTTCCTTCCTGTCTATTCTTCCTAAACACCTGATACCCCTGGATATTCATCTCCCAGTCCTGGTCACCTTTCAGCCACGTTTCTGTAATGGCCACTAGATCGTACCCACTCGTGCTGATTTGCACCATCAACTCATTTACCTTGTTCCGAATGCTTCGTGCATTCAGGCAAAGTGTCCTTATTCCAGCTTTTATCTGGACCCGCTTTGATGAGTCGCGAACACCCTCATAGCTAGGGTGTAGAGAAAGATCAACTTAATTCAAGGTAAGTCCATTCAAAAGTTTGACGGCAGCAGGGAAGAAGCTGTTCTTGAGTTGATTGATACGTGACCTCAGACTTTTGTATTTTTTTCCCGATGGAAGAAGGTGGAAGAGAGAATGTCCGGGGTGCGTGGGATCCTTGATTATGCTGGCTGCTTTTCCGAGGCAGCGGGAAGTGTAGACAGAGTCAATGGATGGGAGGCTGGCTTGAGTGATGGATTGGGCTTTGTTCGCAACCCTTTGTAGTTTTTTGCAATCTTGGATAGAACAGGAGCCACACCAAGCTGTGATACAACCAGAAAAAAACCCAGAAAGGTTTAAGATAACTGACAAAATGAACTGGGGCGAGAGATGCAGAGTGAACAGACAAGGACAATGTTGTTGTATTCATTTGTTGGACCTGGGCATCTCTGCCTTGCCCATCCTTTGTTCCTGAAGGCAGTTGAGGGTCAACGATATTGCTGTAGCTCTGGAGTCACATGTAGGCCAGACCAGGTGAGGACGGCAGATTTCCTTCCCTAAAGAACATTAGTGAATTCTTTGGGCATAGCGAGTTTTTATGAATGGTGACAAGCTGCCGGAATGCATTGTCCCATAGGAGAGTTGAAGCAGATCTCAGAACTACAGTGCAAAAGGAGGCCATTTGGCCCATCATGTTTGTACCAACTCTCTGAGAGAGCATCTTACTTAGGCCCTATTGCCGGAACCCCAAGTATTCACCTCATTAATCGTCCTAGCCTACTCATCTTTGGACAATAAAGGGCAATTTAGCACGGCCAATGCACCGAACCAGCATGTCTTTCGGACTGTGGGAGGAAACTGGAGCACCCGGAGGAAACCCACGCAGACACGGGGAGAACGTGCAGACTCCACACAGACTGTGACCCAAGCCAGGAATCGAACCTGGGTCCCTGGCGCTGTGAGGCAGCAGTGCTAACCACTGTACCGTTGTGTCGCCCCAGTAATGTTTGTGAGGGGATTGGATAGATGCTTTGTGGGGGTATGGGGATAGAACCAAGGAGAGGGACTCACTTCCGAGAACCAGTGCAGACCTGGTGCATAAATGGCCTCCTTCTACGGTTCCTTCCATAGCGATATAACATGCTTCAGGTCTTTTGAGCAGATGGTGGCCCCAAGTCACATGTCTCATGTTCCTGTCCATTGTGGAATAGAATTTCTTTTCTTCCCATTTGGACCGATTGTTAAGAGAACAAAGAACAAAGAACAATACAGCACAGGAACAGGCCCTTCGGCCCTCCAAGCCCGCGCCGCTCCCCGGTCCAGGATTGAATCCTGAATCCAGGATCCCCGCCCAATTTTCCAGCCTATCTACATACCAATATCCTATCCACCGAGCTGTCCCTCACAGCTACGATGCTTTGTTCATTACAACCTATTAACTCACCCCCACCCCCCCATTCCAGACCATGTGATCTCCAGGGAGAGGCGAAAACCCAGAGTGAAAAACCCCAGGGCCAATATGGGGAAAAAAAATCTGGGAAATTCCTCTCCGACCCCCTGAGGCGATCGAAACGAGTCCAGGAGATCACAATGGCCCCGATCGGAAAATGCTTCCCAACCCTAGTCATTTCCACTTCCACGAACACCATATGAATTCCCTGCCCCCGAGACAGGTTCCCAACTATCCGCAGTCTCGCTCTGTACTGGCACCAGCAAGATGATCATAGAATGAAGCCTTGAAACGAGAAACAAGGAACAATTAGCCCGCGCCGCTCCCTGGTCCAAACTAGACCACTCTTTTGTATCCCTCCATTCCCACTCCGTTCATATAGCTGTCTAGATAAGTCTTAAACGTTCCCAGTGTGTCCGCCTCCACCACCTTGCCCGGCAACACATTCCAGGCCCCCACGACCCTCTGTGTGAAATATGTCCTTCTGATATCTGTGTTAAACCTCCCCCCCTTCACCTTGAACCTATGACCCCTCATGAACGTCACCACCGACCCGGGGAAAAGCTTCCCACCGTTCACCCTATCTATGCCTTTCATAATTTTATACACCTCTATTAAGTCTCCCCTCATCCTCCGTCTTTCCAAGGAGAGCAACCCCAGTTTCCCCAATCTCTCCTCATAACCAAGCCCCTCCATACCAGGCAACATCCTGGTAAACCTCCTCTGTACTCTCTCCAAAGCCTCCACGTCCTTCTGGTCGTGTGGCGACCAGAACTGGACGCAGAATTCCAAATTCCAAGAAGTGGAGGACTATACCATCAATACAGGGGGGGGGGTGAGGATTATACTATCAATACGGTGGGAGGGGGGTGGTGAGCTTTATACCATCAATACGGCGGTGGGGAGTGGGGTGCTGGTGATGTTGCGGTATTGTCACTGGACTATTTATTCAGAGGCCCAGGTTAATGATCTAGGGACACAGGTCCATGGCAGTTGGTGGAATTTAAATTCAAGTAGTCAATCTGGAATTAAAGACTATTCAGTAATGGCAACCATGACAACTATCATTGATTGTTGGAAAAACCAATCTGGTTTACTTTAGGGTCCTTTAGGGAAGGGAATCTGCCATCCTTGCTTGGTCTGGCCCACATAGTCATTGGATCATCAGAAGTTTTTTCCCAGGGTGGAAGAGTCAATTACGAGGGGGCACAGGTTTAAGGTGATAGGGGCAGGGATCAAAAGAGATGTACAAGGCAAGTTTTTTACACAGAGGGTGGTGGGTGCCTGGAACTCACTGCCTGGGGAGGTAGTGGAAGCAGATACGATAGTGACTTTTAAGGGGCGTCTTGACAAATGCATGAATAGGATGGGAATAGAGGTATATGGTCCCCGGAAGGGTAGGGGGTTTTAATTCAGTCGGGCAGCATGGTCGGTGCTGGCTTGGAGGGCCGAAGAGCTTGTTCCTGTGCTGTAATTTTCTTTGTTCTTTGTTCTTTGTACACGTGACTCCAGACCCACAGCAATCTGGTTGACTCTTAACTCCCTCTGAACTGGCCAAGCAAGCCACTCTGTTCAAGGGTAATTAAGGATGGGGCAATAAATGGTGGCTGTGCCAGCGATGCCTCCGTCCCGTTAAAGTTTTTAAAAAAATGAATGCAGATGATCTAAGTTCTCATTTTCTGCCCTCCTCACAACTCTTGAAGGCAGTTGATTTCTGAATTGGTGCAGTGCAATAGGTTCTGGGCACATTCCAGCATCTCAGCCAAGGGGCCATGGTTCATTTAAAAGAAATATTCATTCATCTGATATGAAACAACATTTTTTGGTCACCTTAGTTGCCCTTGAGAAGGTGGTGGTGAGCTGCCATCTTGAATCTCTGCAGTTGGTGTAGGTACACCAGGGGGACTGGAGTTCCAGGATTTAGACCCAGTGAAGGAACAGCAATACATTTCCAAGTCAGGATGGTAAGTAGCTTAGAGGGGAACTTGCAGGTGGTGGTGTTTCCAGGTATCTGTGGCCCTGATCCTTCTAGGGGCAGTAGTCGTACGTTTGGAAGTTGCTGCCTAAGGAACCTTGGTGAGTTCCTGCAGTGCATCTTGTAGATGGTACACACGACTGCCACTGAATGTTGGTGGAAGGGATAGCAATCAAATGGGCTGCTCTACCCTGGATACAGTAAGAAGTCTCACAACACCAGGTTAAAGTCCAACAGGTTTATCTAGAATCATAGAGGTAGAGGTTTACAGCATGGAAACAGGCCCTTCGGCCCAACTTGTCCATGCGGCCCTTTTTTTTAAAAACCACTAAGCTAGTCCCAATTGCCCGCCTTTGGCCCATATCCCTCTATACCCATCTTACCCATGTAACTGTCTAAACGCTTTTTAAAAGACAAAATTGTACCCGCCTCTGCTACTACCTCTGGCAGCTTATTCCAGACACTCACCACCCTGTGTGTGCAAAAATTGCTCCTCTGGACCCTTTTGTATCTCTCCCCTCTCACCTTAAACCGATGCCCTCTAGTTTTAGACTCCCCTACCTTTGGGAAAAGATGTCTATCTGGCTGATCTATGCCCCCCATTATTTTATAAACCTCTATAAGATCACCCCTCAGCCTCCTACGCTCCAGAGAAAAAATTCCCAGTCTATTCAGACTCTCCTTAAAACTCAAACCATCAAGTCCCAATAGCATCCTAGTAAATCTTTCCTGCACTCTTTCCAGCTTAATAATGTCCTTTCTACGATAGGGTGGCCAGAACTGTACACAGTGCTCCTTCCTGAAGGTGGCTTTAAGTGAATAATTAACAACTTATTTTATTCAAACAACCGGAAACTTTAACTAAACCAGTAACAATTTTAATTAAAGGATGGTTCGACTGAAATGCTGTTCAAATAAAGATAAGGATCATTCAGTACCAAAACAGTAATAACAGAATCTTAGTCACTCTCAGAAAAACTAGATACAACCAGGTCTGGTGGCTTGGAAACGATTTGGAGGTTCTTCTGTTGCTGTCTGCTGTCTGTGAGCGCTGTCCGATTGGGTACTTTTCACTGGTTGAATGGTGAGTTCTCTTAAGGCATATCTGAAGCTGGCAGAGTTACTGTTGATCGAACTGCCTTTAACTGCTTCAGCTGATCTGACTCTGGCTCAAGTGATGTTCCTCTGAGAAGGCTGTTGCTCTGGGTTTTATACTCGTGATGACCTCACAATGTTCTTACACCACGATTGGTCTGAGGTTGTCAACAACAGCAAATTCAAATCTGATTGGCTCTTAATGGCCGATTGTCTTTTTTTAAACTGATCGGCTATTAGAATGTTACCTGTTACCAAGGCAATCCTGATGCTTGGCCCTCGAAACAAACGTCACAACTTAGAGTTGCCCCTTAGTGTTCAATCACAAGCTTTTGGAGCGCTGCTCCTTCATCAGGTGAGTGGAGGTTAGTTCACAAACACAGCATATATATAGGCACAGACACAATTGCAAGATAATTACAGATTGGAACAGTTGGAATGCGAGTCTTTACAGATAATCAAGTCTTTACAGGTACAGACAATGTGAGTGGAGAGAGGGTTAAGCACAGGTTAAAGAGATGTGTACTGTCTCCAGCCAGGACACTTAGTAGGATTTTGCAAACCCAAGCCAAATGGTGGGGGTTACCGATAGTGTGACATGAACCCAAGATCCCGATTGAGGCCGTCCTCATGCGTGCAGAACTTGGCTATCAGTTTCTGCTCAGCGATTCTGTGTTGTCGTGTGTCGTGACGGCCGCCTTGGAGAGCGCTTACCTGAAGATCAGAGGTTGAATGCCCGTGACTGCTGAAGAGCTCCTGACTGGACGGGAATACTCCTGCCAGGTGATTGTAGCGCTCGACAGGCTGTCTGGCAAGCTAAACCTCGCCCACAGCCTCTCTAGCCAGAAACAGACTGGTCCAGTGTGTGGTCCCGGTGTGTGTGATTCCGGTGTGTGTGATCCCAGTGTGTTATCCCGGTGTGTGAGATCCCGGTGTGTGTGATCCCATTGTGTGATCGCGGTGTGTGTGATCCCAGTGTGTGATCCCGGTGTGTGTGATCCAGGTGTTTGTGATCCCGGTGTGTGAGATCCCGGTGTGTGTGATCCCAGTGTGTGATCCCAGTGTGTGTGATCCCAGTGTGTGATCCCGGTGTGTGTGAACCCGGTGTGTGTGATTCCAGTGTGTGATCCTAGTGTGTATGACTCCGGTGTGTGTGATCCCAGTGTGTGATCCCGGTGTGTGTGATCCCAGTGTGTGTGATCCCAGTGTGTGATCCCGGTGTGTGTGATCCCAGTGTGTGATCCCGGTGTGTGTGATCCCAGTGTGTGTGATCCCAGTGTGTGATCCCGGTGTGTGTGATCCCAGTGTGTGATCCCAGTGTGTGTGATCCCAGTGTGTGTGATCCCGGTGTGTATGTGATGCGCCTTATTACTCACGAGGCTTGCGATGCTCAAGGAAATAAAGGCTTTTATTCACTGTTACAACGAAGCTACCATATATAATACACGATCCCAGACTGAGGGGTCCCAGACAGAGCAGTGACCTTTATACCTCTCCCAGGAGGCGTGGCCCGACTGGGATGTACCATAACAACTATAATACAGGTGTAACAGCCCAACCCTAACACCAACAGTAACAAGTAGAACAACCCAACCCTAACCCCAACAGCAACATATATACAGACTCATAGTACTGGCCAGATCCTGGCTCAGCACTACCTGGTGGGAACCAACGATGGTTCACCACAGTATGATTCCGGTGTGTGTGATCCCGGTGTGTGTGATCCCGGTGTGTGATCCCGGTGTGTGTGACCCCAGTGTGTGTGATCCCAGTGTGTGTGATCCCGGTGTGTGTGATCCCGGTGTGTGTGACCCCAGTGTGTGATCCCAGTGTGTGTGATCCCGGTGTGTGTGATCCCAGTGTGTGATCCCGGTGTGTGTGTGATCCCGGTGTGTGTGATCCCGGGGTGTGTGACCCCAGTGTGTGTGATCCCGGTGTGTGTGACCCCAGTGTGTGATCCCGGTGTGTGTGATCCCAGTGTGTGATCCCGGTGTATGTGATCGAGGTGTGTGTGATCCCGGTGTGTGTGATCCCAGTGTGTGTGATCCCGGTGTGTGTGATCCCGGTGTGTGTGATCCCGGTGTGTGTGATCCCAGTGTGTGATCCCGGTGTGTGTGATCCCGGTGTGTGTGATCCCGGTGTGTGTGATCCCAGTGTGTGTGTGACCCCAGTGTGTGTGATCCCGGTGTGTGTGACCCCAGTGTGTGATCCCGGTGTGTGTGATCCCGGTGTGTGTGTGACCCCGGTGTGTGTGATCCCGGTGTGTGATCCCAGTGTGTGTATGATTCCGGTGTGTGTGATCCCGTTGTGTGACCCCAGTGTGTGATCCCAGTGTGTGTGACCCCAGTGTGTGATCCCGGTGTGTGTGATCCCGGTGTGTGTGTGATCCCAGTGTGTGTGATCCCGGTGTGTGTGATCCCGGTGTGTGTGTGATCCCAGTGTGTGTATGATTCCGGTGTGTGTGATCCCGTTGTGTGACCCCAGTGTGTGATCCCAGTGTGTGTGATCCCAGTGTGTGATCCCAGTGTGTGTGATCCCAGTGTGTGTGATCCCAGTGTGTGATCCCAGTGTGTGTGATCCCGGTGTGTGTGATCCCGGTGTGAGTGTGATCCCAGTGTGTGTGATCCCGTTGTGTGACCCCAGTGTGTGATCCCGGTGTGTGTGATCCCAGTGTGTGTGATCCCGGTGTGTGTGATCCCGGTGTGTGACCCCAGTGTGTGATCCCAGTGTGTGTGATTCCGGTGTGTGTGATCCCGGTGTGTGTGATCCCGGTGTGTGACCCCAGTGTGTGATCCCAGTGTGTGTGATCCCAGTGTGTGATCCCAGTGTGTGTGATCCCGGTGTGTGTGATCCCAGTGTGTGTGATCCCGGTGTGTGTGATCCCGGTGTGCGTGATCCCGGTGTGTGTGATCCCAGTGTGTGTGATCCCGGTGTGTGTGATCCCGGTGTGTGTGATCCCGGTGTGTGATCCCAGTGTGTGATCCCGGTGTGTGTGTGATCCCGGTGTGTGTGATCCCGGTGTGTGTGTGATCCCGGTGTGTGTGATCCCGGTGTGCGTGATCCCGGTGTGTGTGATCCCAGTGTGTGTGATCCCGGTGTGTGTGATCCCGGTGTGTGTGACCCCAGTGTGTGATCCCAGTGTGTGTGATCCCAGTGTGTGATCCCGGTGTGTGTGACCCCAGTGTGTGATCCTGGTGTGTGTGATCCCGGTGTATGTGATCGAGGTGTGTGTGATCCCAGTGTGTGATCCCGGTGTATGTGATCGAGGTGTGTGTGATCCCGGTGTGTGTGATCCCAGTGTGTGTGATCCCAGTGTGTGATCCCAGTGTGTGTGATCCCAGTGTGTGATCCCGGTGTATGTGATCGAGGTGTGTGTGATCCCGGTGTGTGTGATCCCAGTGTGTGTGATCCCGGTGTGTGTGATTCCGGTGTGTGATATCCCGGTGTGTGAGATCCCAGTGTGTGATCCTGGTGTGTGTGATCCCAGTGTGTGTGATTCCGGTGTGTGATATCCCGGTGTGTGAGATCCCAGTGTGTGATCCTGGTGTGTGTGATCCCAGTGTGTGAGATCCCGGTGTGTGTGATTCCGGTGTGTGTGATCCCATTGTGTGATTGCGGTGTGTGTGATCCCATGTGTGATCCCGGTGTGTGTGATCCCAGTGTGTGATCCTGGTGTGTGTGATCCCGGTGTGTGTGATTCCGGTGTGTGTGATTCCGGTGTGTGTGATCCCATTGTGTGATTGCGGTGTGTGTGATCCCATGTGTGATCCCGGTGTGTGTGATCCCGGTGTGTGTGATCCTGGTGTGTGATCCCAGTGTGTGATCCCGGTGTGTGTGATCCCAGTGTGTGATCCTGGTGTGTGTGATCCCGGTGTGTGTGACCCCGGTGTGTGTGATCCCAGTGTGTGATCCCGGTGTGTGTGTGATTCCGGTGTGTGTGTGATCCCAGTGTGTGTGATCCCGGTGTGTGTGTGATCCCGGTGTGTGTGTGATCCCGGTGTGTGTGTGATGCCAGTCTGTGATCCCGTTGTGTGTGATCCCGGTGTGTGTGATCCTGGTGTGTGTGATCCTGGTGTGTGTGATCCTGGTGTGTGTGATCCCGGTGTGTGTGATCCTGGTCTTGGTGGCCCTATTGTTGCTAGAAAGATAGAAGATAGGAGCAGGAGGAGGCCATTCGGCCCTTCAAGCCTGCTGCCATTCATTACAATCCTGGCTGATCATCCAACTCAATCGTGAAGAGTACGTCTTCTGCTGCCTCTCTCTCTGCTCACTTCAGTTGAAAGGGAATTCTGGTGGGTTGATTCTGGACGGACAATGCAATGCTGCCATGTTACTCCCCAGTGTTGGTAACACTGGCCAGGACAAAGTGTCTTTGTGAACATTGTATATTCAGGGTGATTCTGGAGTCAGTGATATAGAAAAGCTGTTTTTAATCTGCAGGATGAATTTGATCTGACTGAATGCCACAGCATTTAGATCATGTTCAGTGCCCTTCTCCAGTCCACGTACCAGGCTATATTACATTACCAGCTTAATGCCACACCTCACCCACCCACTGCCTCTGCTCTCTGCTATGCCAACCAATAACTGGAAATTGTGTTGAATGGTTCACAGCACACCAGATCCTGGCTTGTAGCTGACTCTCAATGCTCTGCTCCGTCACCAGAATGGAGAGAATTCTCTTGCCGGGCACTGTCACGTGCCCTGTGTACTTGTGCCCCCTATTCAAGGATTGTACATTTTGTCTTCATTACTCTGGCATCATTCAGGAGTTGAGATTTTACCTGGCGAGCTGTGACCCATTTGGCAGCGCCTTCCTGTTGAAACTTTGTGGATTTGATTTGCACTCTTGAGAGCTGGGTATATGATGTAGATTTACCCTCCTTCCCCACCCACGCCCCTGCTCATGGGACAACATGCGTGAGAAGTCAGGCAGTGAGTTCCAGATTCCCACCACCTTCTGGATGAAAACGTTTTTCCTCAAATTCCCTCTAAATCTCCTGCCCCTTCCTTTAAATCTATGCCCCAGTTATTGACCTCGCTACTAAGCGGAAACGTTTCTTCCTATCCACCCTATCTGTGTCCCTCATAATTCTGTACACCTCAACCAGGTCCCCCCTCAGCCTTCCCTGCTCTAAGGAAACAACCCCAGTCTAACCAGCCTCTCTTCATAGCTGAAGTCTCCAGAATCATCGGATCCCTGCAGTGCAGAAAGAGGCCATTCGGCCCATCGAGTCTGCACCAACCACAATCCCATCCAGGCTCTATCGCCATAACCCATGTATTTACCCTAGCTAGTCCCCCTGACATTAAGGAGCAATTTAGCATGGCCAATCCACCTAACCCGCACATCTTTCAGACTGTGAGGAAATCAGAGCACCCGAAGGAAACCCACGCAGACACGAGGAGAACTATAAAAATCCACACAAACAGTGACCCAAGCTGGGAATTGAACCCGGGTCGCTGGAGCTGTGAGGCAGCAGTGCTAACCACTGGGCCACCGTGCCACCCAGGCAACATCCTGGTGAATCTCCTCTGCACCCTCTATAGTGCAATCACTTCCCTCCTTTCGTGTGGTGACCAGAACTGCACACAGTACTCCAGGTGTAGCCTAATAAGTGTTTTATAACCTCCCTGCTCTTATATTCTGTGTTTTCAAGTTTATTTATTATTGTCACAAGTAGGCTTACATTAACACTGCAATGAAGCTACTGTGAAAATCCCTTAGTCGCCACACTCTGGTGCCTGTTCGGGTACACTGAGGGAGAATTTAGCATGGCCAATGCACCTAACCAGCACATCTTTCAGACTGTGGGAGGAAACCAGAGCACCCGGAGGAAACCCACGCAGACACGGGGAGAACGTGCAGACTCCACACAGACAGTGACCCAAGCTGGGAATCGAACCCGGGTCCCTGGCGCTGTGGGGCAGCAGTGCTAACCACTGTGCCACCATGCCATCCGGTGCCTCGGCTAATCAAGGCAAGTATCCCATATGCCTTCATAACCACCTTATCTACCTGTCCTGCTGCCTTCAGGGATCTTTGGACATGTAAGCCAATGTCTCTCTGGTCCTCTGTAATTCCTACCTTGTATTCCCTTGCCTTATTAGTCCTCCCAAAATGCATCACCTCACACCTTTCAGAGTTAAATCCCATTTGCCAGTTCATTGGCTGCAAAGTGCTTTGAGATTGTGAAAGGCGCTACAGAAATGCAAGTTTGCGGTGTTGTTTGAGCTCTGTGAAGGAAGGAGGAATGGTTCTTGTGATTTATGACCTGTATAATGTGAGGCTCTTAATGTATTTTAATTTTGCTTCATTACTCTGGGTGAAGAGATCCTCGGTGGAGATCGAGACAGCTTCTGCTGTTTGGAAGCTTTCAAGTTAATGTTTTGTTTGTTCTTCACAGAATTACGACGAAATGCCCTCATGAACAGGAAAGGGCCGCACCTTGCAGGAGTTATTAGGAAATGGGATTGGAGATTTTCTGAAATGTCCCAGTGGTACAGAGTCAGCAATTATTCCCCAGCTTTGGAGTTTGCAGGAGAGAGCAGCAGTGTGGGGAAGAGCAGAGATTCACTTCTACTGCGGGAAGGGGTCCGAATAGCCCGCAGACAGTCAACGCTAGAAACATTGGGTGGGATTTTACAGCTTCGCTCGGGCGAGACTGGAAATTCCCACCTGAGGTCAATGGAGATTTCCGCTGTTGGACTCTCGCCCGCTCCAACTCAGTGGCGCGTGAGGTGGTAGAGTTACGGCCATAGAATCATACAGTGCAGCTGCCTCACAGCGCCAGGGGCCCGGGTTTAATTCTGGCCTTGGGTGACTATCTGTGTGGAGCCTGCACGTTCTCCCCATGTCTGTGTTGAATCACAGGGTTGATTCCTGAGTTGAGAGGGTTGGCTTATGAGGAGAGACTGAGTAGACTGGGACTATACTCACTGAAACTCAGAGGAATGAGGGGAGATCTTATAGAAAAATATAAGATTATGAAGGGAATAGAAAAGATAGAAGCAGGGAAGTTGTTTCCACTGGTGAGTGAAACTAGAACTAGGGGCCATGGCCTCAAAATAAGGGGAAGCAGATTTAGGACTGAGTTGAGGAGGAGCTTCTTCACCCAAAGGGTTATGAATCTGCCCAGTGAAGCAGTTGAGGTTACCTCACTGAATGTTTTTAAGGGAAGGATTGATAGGTTTTTGAACAGTAAAGGAATAAAGGGTTATGGTGAGCGGGCGGGTAAGTGGAGCTGAGACCACAAAATGATCAGCCATGATCTTATTGAATGGTGGAGCAGGCTCGAGGGGCCAGATGGCCTAGTTCTTATGTACTTATGTTCTTATGTCTGCATGGGTTTCCTCTGGGTGCTCTAGTTTCCGCCCACTGTCCGAAAAACATGCTGGTCAGGTGGAATGGCCATGCTAAATTGCCCCTTAGTGTCCATAGATGTGCAGATTAGGTGGATTGGCCATGGTGGATACGTGAGGTTACGGGGATAGGGTTGGGGTAATATGTTCTATCGGAGAGTTGGTGCGGACTCGATGGGCCGAATGGCTGCTTTCTGCACTGTAGGGATTCTATGAGAATGAGGCCAATCAGCCCATCGTCTATCTTTGAAAGAGATACGCAATTGCTCCACTACCCCACCCTGCAGCTCTTTCCCAATAGCCTGACATCTTGCCCCCGACAAGTCTTTCTCCAACATCAATATTATCAAGATGAATTCATGCTGCAGTTACCTCGAGACTGAACTATTCCCACTTTCTGGAAATTCTGCTGCATCCCTGTGCTCGCTGGCCACATTGGAACCAATCCAACAACGCCTTGGTGTTAAAATTCCCATCCTAGTTTTCAAAACCCGCCATGGCTTTTGTGAAGATCCCAAATAAAATAACCAAATTTACTGACTGATTCCCAAACGAAGAAATTACTCACAAGAATCCACTTTTTACTTCAACACAGGTCTTAACCCACATAAATTACACATGAATTGACAGGCAAAGGATATTTCAAATATAAAGGTAAATTATACTTCAAAATGCATCTTATGTAACCATTTCTCTCTGCACAAATGCTGCACTTGTTAGCTACATAGTTACACAATATTCTGTTCTTTAGTCACAGAGATAAGGCCAGGAGTTCTATCTGACAACGATAGTCACTTCTCTGTTTCACAGGGTTTGATTTGATTTGGTTTATTGTCACATGTATTAGTATACAGTGAAAAGTACCAGAAAGGATGCTTTCTATGGTGCATCTGTAAACGTTGATGGGCGTCGTAGCTCACATGCCAAATTTCCTTAGTCTTCTGAGAACGTAGAGGCGTTGGTGGCCTTTATTAACTATAGTGTCAGCATGGAGGGACCAGGACAGGTTGTTGGTGATCTGGACACCTAAAACCTTGAAGCTGTCGACCATTTCCATTCCCTTTTGATGTAGACAGGGGCATGAGTTCCACTACGCTTCCTGAAGTCGATGACGATTTCCTTCATTTTGTTGACATTGAGGGAGAGATTATTGTTGCCGCACCAGTTCACCAGATTCTCTATCTCATTCCTGTACTCTGTCTCGTCATTGTTTGAGATCCGACCCACTACAGTGATATCATCAGCAAACTTGAAAATTGAATTGGAGTGGAATTTGGCCACACAGTCATAGGTGTATAAGGAGTATAGTAGGGGGCTGAGAACACAGCCTTGTGGGGCACTGGTGTTGAGGATGATCGTGGAGGAGATGTTGTTGTCTATCCTTACTGATTGTGGTCTGTGAGTTAGGAAGTTTAGGATCCAGTCACAGAGGGAGAAGCCGAGCCCCAGGCCATGGAGTTTGGAGATGAGTTTGTAGGAATAATGGTGTTGAAGGCTGAGCTGTAGTCAATAAATAGGAGTCTGACATAGGTGTCCTTGTTATCCAGGTGTTCCAGGTTTGAGTGCAGGGCCAGGGAGATGGCATCTGCTGTGGACCTGTTGCGGCAGTAGGTGAACTGTAGTGGATCCAGGCAGTCCGTGAGGCTGGAATTGATTTGTGCCAGGACTAGCCTTTCGAAGCACTTCATAATGATGGATGTCAGAGCCACCGGACGATCGTCATTGAGGCATACTGCCTGGCTTTTCTTTGGTACTGGGGTGATGGTCGTCTTCTTGAAGCGGATAGGGACCTCAGATTGTTGTAAAGAGAGGTTGAAGATGTCTGTGAATACCCCCGCCAGCTGATCCGCGCAGGATCTGAGTGCTCGTCTGGGTACCTCATCTGGGCCAGTTGCTTTCCGTGGGTTGACCTTCGAGAAAGGTGCTCTGACGTCTGCAATGGTGACCCCAGATACAGGTTCATCCAGGGCTTCCAGGATGGGGGGCATGCTCTCGCTGACCTCTTGCTCAAAACAGGCGTAGAATGCATTGAGCTCATCAAGCGTTGGAGCTGGCAATTTTACATGCCTTCATCTTGTAGCCTTTTATGCCTTGCAGATCTTGCCATAGTCGGCGGGGGTTGGTGTGGGGTGAATATTCGCTCTACTGCCTTGCCTGCCACAGAATTGGAGCGGGCGAGGGGCCGACTACTGAAATGTCTGTTGTCCTCGGGCGAGAATTTCTGGTCTCGCTCAAGCGAGGCCATAGAATCCAGCCCATTATCAGCAATGCTCACTTCTATGAAATCTCTCTCCCTCAGGTCATGACAGTCCTGAGAGTATAGTTTTTCAGAATTCCTCTTAAACTGACTGACCAATAACATCTGAGTTCAGAGTTTGGCCACTTCTAGAAAAAGAAGCATTGTGTGTAATTTTTGGCTCACGAAAGTTTCATAATTCTTTCAAATTGAACCATCTGGCTTCATGGCAGGCACGATGGGAGTTGCCCAATCACTTATTGTAGCAGGCTCTAACTCACTAGTATTAACAAGTCGTACCAATTCTCCTTCAACCCTGGGGTGAATTGAATATCGCACAGCTCTTGCTTTGAGACTTTTTGGTTGACTATTCAGTTTTCTCTTGACTTTGATTTAAATTCCCTTCATTGAGCCAAGTGTCTCTTCGAATACACTCTTGTATTTATCCAGAATGTGCTGTCTGTCTGTTTTGGCATTGACCAATCTGTTGAAAGCACTCCAGTTAAGCTTTATCTTCTCCAAGCATAATCTCCCAAACAGAGCTGAAAATTACCACAAATTACACGGAGAGGCAGCGCCGCTGTTTGTCCAATCAACTCTACCTTTCCCACATTTTCCACTTTGATTTTGGGGCGGCACGGTGGCCTAGTGGTTAGCATTGCTGCCTTGCAGCACCAGGGACCTGGGTTCGATTCCCGGCTTGGGTCACTGTCTGTGTGGAATCTGCATGTTCTCCCTGTGTCTGCGTGGGTTTCCTCTGGGTGCTCAGGTTTCCTCCCACAGTCTGAAAGATGTGCTGGTTAGGTGTATTGGCCATGCTAAATTCTCCCGAACAGGCGCCGGAGTGTGGCGACTAAGGGATTTTCACAGTAACTTCATTGAGGTGTTAATGTAAGCCGACTTGTGACAATAAATAAACTTTACTTTACCACGATGTAACCTTTTAATGGCTTCAGACAAAGCATACTGTTCATAGAGAAGGAAAGGAGAGGGTGCTGGATGTAGTGTTACAGTCATAGCTAGGATGTAGAGAAAGATCAACTTAATGCAAGGTAGGTCCATTCAAAAGTCTGACAGCAGCAGGGAAGAAGCTGTTCTTGAGTCGGTTGGTACGTGATCTCAGACTTTTGTATCTTTTTCCTGATGGAAGAAGGTGGAAGAGAGAATGTCCAAGGTGCGTGGGGTCCTTGATTATGCTGGCTGCTTTGCCGAGGCAGCAGGAAATGTAAACGGAATCAATGGATGGGAGGCTGGTTTGCGTGATGGACTGGACTACGTTCATGACACTTTGTAGTTTCTTGCGGTCTTGGGCAGAGCAGGAGCCACAACAAGCTGTGATACAACCATAAAGAATGCTTTCTATGGTGCATCTGAAAAAATGGTGTTCTAGAGTGGGACTTGAACCCGCGACCTTTAGAGACTAGAGGTGAGAGAACCCCCTGCCCCCCCCGAACGGAGACACAGCTGGCGGAATGTTGGCCAGAGAGCTTGAAGAGCTGTCAGAGGCAGCGTTTGATGGGGAACATCTGCTTTCATGATAAACAGCCCTCAATATCTTCAGCAGGCAACAGTGGGCCTCCTGAAGACATTTAATGCAAAGGATTGATGTGTGCCCGGACTTGCTTTCATACACTTGTGGCATCGTTCAGTGTCTATTGGGAAACAGGTGCAGGTCATCTTCCCCAAGTTTAAAGCACTTGATGGAAAAAATTACTTTGGGAAAACAATGTGCAATTTTCAGCAGAGAACAACGAGAGGTCAGGGGGGCGGGGGGGGGGGGGGGGGGCGGGGGACGGAAAAATTCCTTAGAACAACAATTCTGTGCAAAAGGTTCAAAAGAAACCACCTCACCAGCCCGTGCCCTCGACAAGTGCCTGGGTACCAGGGATGGAGGGCAGCCTGGGACTGTGAGCTGTATGGAGTTCGCTCTCTCCAGTTAGGGCCAGCTCTGTGGAGCCGTGTCAGATTCTGTGCTCAACTGCACAACTGATGAATATTTTACTGAATGTGCAGTGATGGGCACGGCATGCCAATGCGTCATCTGCCTCATCCCCGCAGCGGGGGAGGATTTACAACGCTGCACAAACTCCGGAGCTCTGCGTGAAGCATGGATTTGTCTTTATTTTTGTCGTGTTTTCCCGCAGACGGCCGCTTTTGAAAGATCTTTCACCCGGAGCAAAGTGTATTTTGAAAATCTGCACTTACGTTATTGTTCCCCGTGACAGAATCTCTTGCAACAAAACTTTCTTTCTGCTTGCTTTCGCCGTTTCTGCTGCTTTTCACCCCCGGGTGGATGGGGAATGGATGTCGGGACACCCGGCGTTTGGTACTACCTTGCTCAATCTCGACATTTTTTACGAGGCTCGACAAGGAATGCTGGCAGGCTACTTGGCCACAGAGGCATCACATTCAACACAATTCTGTTTATTGATATACACACATTTAGAACAATACACACTCACACATACTCGCACACACACATACACACACACAGACACACTCACATACACACACATGCACGGACACACACAAACACACACATGCACGCACACACACACACATACTCATACATGCACGCACACACACATAAACTCACATGCACACTCACAAACACACACACATATACACACACACACACAAATGCACTCACTTACAGGCACACACACACAGACATGCATAAATAAAATATACACATGCACACATTCATACATACTTATATGTGCATATGCGCACATGTATACACACATATTTATACACAAACATATGCATTTACATACACACTTGCATACCCTTCCATCCACACACACACATACACATTTACATATACAACACATTTACACACATACATTTAAACACAAAAAAAGATGCACATATACACACACAGATATACATAAGCTGATTTACTTAAACACTTTCGGTAGGAGCCGCAGGACACCTACTGACTCTCCACCGAGGCCATTCCTCAACCCTCCTGCTGCCCTAGTTGGGCTTACACGGATAGGGCCAGGTACCCCATCGGCGTGTTGATGCAGACTTGATGGGCCGAAAGGGCACTGTAGGGTTTCTAAGGTTGTATTATTCTAAAGGGCGACAGCGGGCAGGTGGCAGGGGTCGGGTTGGTAGGCGGCAGGGGCAATGAGGGGGGGAGGGGGTGAAATTCCAGCCCATTGTCTGTGGAGTGCCAATGTGGGGGGTTGAGGCAAGTTCCTGGTCACATTGTACCGTCTCTTTGACAGGCAACAGTAGAAATGGAGGTTTTATATTAAGCTGTCAGAGAAGCCAGTCTGCGGACAGATTGACTTCCAGTCAACGCCCTGACCTGTTCCGATGATCCATCACCACTGATTTAGGTATGAGAGGGAAACCTGCATTTATATAGCACCTTTCACAACCTCTAGATGTCTCACGGGCTTTACAGCCACTTACATACATCGTTGAACCAGAGCACAGCAGCCAATCAGCGCATAGCAAAATCCCACAAACAATCCTGACCAAATAAGCTGTTGGTCAAGGAATGAATATTGGCCACTTCACCGTGGAGAGGATTCCCCCCCAACTGTCCCCCCACTCCCTCCCCACTGCTCCCCACCCCTCCCCGTCTCCAATCACCCAGTGCTGGAATAGCTTCCTGGAAAGCTAACATCGTACGCTTCACACAATCACATAAAGTTACTCTTATCGACCTTACCTCAGTGACACCGCACAATTGGGATTGTATCATGAGCAAATGTAACTAATGAAGAAATAATAACAGCCAAGTTATGGACAAATATTTGCTTCCTATTTACAATCTGCACCAGCCAGCGTTGGACTAAAGTCAATCCAATGTCTGAGTGAGTGCAGTTCCAACAAAGCTCAGGAAACCTGACACCGTCCGGGACAAAACACTCACCCCTCCACCTTAAACACTCACCCCTCCACCTTAAACACTCACTCCTCCACCTTAAACACTCACCCCTCCACCTTAAACACTCACCCCTCCACCTTAAACACTCACCCCTCCACCTTAAACACTCACTCCCTCCACCTTAAACACTCACCCCTCCACCTTAAACACTCACCCCTCCACCTTAAACACTCACCCCTCCACCTTAAACACTCACTCCTCCACCTTAAACACTCACCCCTCCACCTTAAACACTCACTCCCTCCACCTTAAACACTCACCCCTCCACCTTAAACACTCACCCCTCCACCTTAAACACTCACCCCTCCACCTTAAACACTCACTCCCTCCACCTTAAACACTCACCCCTCCACCTTAAACACTCACCCCTCCACCTTAAACACTCACCCCTCCACCTTAAACACTCACTCCTCCACCTTAAACACTCACCCCTCCACCTTAAACACTCACCCCTCCACCTTAAACACTCACTCCTCCACCTTAAACACTCACCCCTCCACCTTAAACACTCACTCCCTCCACCTTAAACACTCACCCCTCCACCTTAAACACTCACCCCTCCACCTTAAACACTCACCCCTCCACCTTAAACACTCACTCCCTCCACCTTAAACACTCACCCCTCCACCTTAAACACTCACTCCCTCCACCTTAAACACTCACTCCCTCCACCTTAAACACTCACTCCCTCCACCTTAAACACTCACCCCTCCACCTTAAACATTCACCCCTCAACCTTAAACACTCACCCCTCCACCTTAAACACTCACTCCCTCCACTTTAAACACTCACCCCTCCACCTTAAACACTCACTCCCTCCACCTTAAACACTCATCCCTCCACCTGAAACACTCCCTCCACCTTAAACACTCACCCCTCCACCTTAAACACTCACTCCCTCCACCTTAAACACTCACCCCTCCACCTTAAACACTCACTCCCTCCACCTTAAACACTCACCCCTCCACCTTAAACACTCACCCCTCCACCTTAAACACTCACGCATCCACCTTAAACACTCACTCCCTCCACCTTAAACACTCACCCCTCCACCTTAAACACTCACCCCTCCACCTTAAACACTCACCCCTCCACCTTAAACACTCACTCCCTCCACCTTAAACACTCACCCCTCCACCTTAAACACTCACCCCTCCACCTTAAACACTCACCCATCCAAAGCAGAGCAGGAGCCAGACCAAGCTGTGATACAACCAGAAAGAATGCTTTCTATGGTGCATCTGTAAAAGTTGGTGAGAGTCATAGCGGACATGCCAAATTTCCTTAGTCTTCTGAGAAAGTAGAGGCATTGGTGGGCTCACTCCCAGCAGAGACTTACTCCCAGCAGCCTCATTCCCAGCACAGCCTCACTCCCAGCACAGCCTCACTCCCAGCAGTGTCTCTCTCCCAGCAGCCTCAGGCCCAGCAGAGTCTCACTCCCAGCAGACTCTCACTCCCAGAGCCTCACTCCCAGCAGAGTCTCACTTCCAGAGTCTCACTCCCAGCAGAGTGTCACTCCCAGCAGAGTCTCACTCCCGGCAGAGTCTCATTCCCAGAGCCTCACTCCCAGCAGAGTCTCACTTCCAGCAGAGTCTCGCTCCCAGCAGAGTCTCACTCCCAGAGTTTCACTCCCAGCAGAGTCTCACTCCCAGCAGAGACTCACTCCCAGCAGAGTCTCACTCCCAGCAGAGACTCACTCCCAGCAGAGACTCACTCCCAGCAGCCTCACTCCCAGCAGAGACTCATTCCCAGTGTAGCCTCGCTCCCAGCAGAGTCTCACCCCAGCAGTGTCACACTCCCAGCAGAGTCTCACTCCCAGAGTCTCACTCCCAGAGCCTCACTCCCTGCAGAGTCTCACTCCCAGAGTCTCACTCCCAGAATCTCACTCCCAGCAGAGCCTCACTCCCAGAATCTCACTCCCAGAATCTCACTCCCAGCAGAGTCTCACTCCCAGCAGACTCTCACTCCCAGAGTCTCACTCCCAGAGCCTCACTCCCAGCAGAGTCTCACTCCCAGAGCCTCACTCCCAGCAGAGTCTCACTCCCAGAGTCTCACTCCCAGAATCTCACTCCCAGCAGAGTCTCACTCCCAGCAGGGACTCACTCCCAGCAGAGTCTCACTCCCAGAGCCTCACTCCCAGCAGAGTCTCACTCCCAGCAGAGTCTCACTCCCAGCAGTCTCACTCCCAGCAGCCTCACTCCCAGCAGCCTTACACCCACCAGAGTCTCACTCCCAGCAGCCTCACTCCTCACACAGTTACATCCCCAGCAGAGCTTTACTCCTGGTAGGGGTTTGCTCGGAGCTCTGTGAGGAACGTTCCCAGGGATTGGTGTGTGTGTGCTTCCACTGGACGTGTCACAGGAAAAATCTTCCTCCCACGTTCCCAGGAGCTGGACATTGTCAGCTTGGGTCATCATTTCTGGCCATTTACGGGACACATTACCCCTCTGAAGGGTTGGTCAGTGGGGACACTGTTTGCAGGCTCTGGTGGAGAGTTAGTGAACTCTCTTTCCCAACAGTGTCAGTAGATTTCTTTCTTTCCTTCCTCCGTCTCTTTCTCTCTCCTCTTTCTTTTCCTGGCTCTCTTTTTCTCTCCCTCTTTCTTACTTTCTCTCTCTTTCTTTCTCTCTCCCTCTTATTCTCTCTCTCCGTTTCTCTCTCTCTCGCTCTCTTTCCCTCACTCATTTTCTCTCTTTCTCTCTCTTTTTCTCTCCCTCTCTTTCTCTTTTCCCTTTTTCTCTCTTGCTCTCTCTTTCTCTTTCTCTCTCTCTTTCTTTCTCTCTCTCTTTTCTCACCCCTTCTCTCTTTTTCTCTTACTTTCTCTTTCTCTCTCTTTTTCTCTCTCTCTCTTTCTCTCTGACTTTCTCTTTTCCTGTCTCTCTCGCTTTCTCTCTCTCTGTCTTTCTCCCACTCTCTGATCCTCTCTTTCTCTCTTTCTCACTCTCTCTGTCCCTCTCTTTCTCTCTCTCTTTTCTTGTCTCTCTTTTTCTCCCTCTTTCGCTCTCTTTCTCTCTCTCTTTTCTTGTCTCTCTTTTTCTCCCTCTTTCGCTCTCTTTCTCGCTCTCTCCCTCTTTCTCTCTCTTTTCCCTCTCTTTCTCTCTTGCTCTCTCTTTCTCTCTCTCTCTTTCTCCTTCTCTTTCTCTCTCTCTTTTCACTCCTCTCTTACTCTCTCTTTCTCCCTCTCCTTTCTCTCTTTTCTTTTTCTCTCTTTCTCTCCCTCTCTTTCCCTCTTTCACTCTCTCTCTTTCTCTCTCCTTTCTCTTTTACTGTCTCTCTTTCTCTCCCCCTCTCTTTCTCTCTTTCTTGCTCTCTTTCTCTCTCTCGCTCTCTCTTTTTCTCTCTCTTTCTCTTTCTCTCTTTCTCCTTCCCTCTTTCTCTCTGTCTCTCTCTCTCTCTATCTCTCTTTTTCTGGCTCTCTTTCTCTTTCTCTCTCTCTCGCCCCCTCTCTGTCCCTCTCTTTCTCCCTCTCTCTGTCCCTCTCTTTCTCTCTCTCTTTTCCTGTCTCTCTTTCTCTCTCTCTCTCTCTTTTTCTATCTTTTTTTCTCTTTCCCTTTTCCTGTCTCTCTTTCTCTTTCTCGTTCTCTCTCTCTCTCATGCTCTCTCTCTTACTCCCCCTCTCTCTCTTCCTCTCTATCTCTCTCTCTTTCCAGCCTCTCTTTCTCTCGATCTTTCCAGTTGTAGGTTCTGGGTGTTTATTAAGGGTGAGATTGTTGGGGGTTCTTGCCCAGTTTTTAGACACCCGAGTCGGTGCAGGAATAGGTGCACCAAGTACAAGCCTGTGTTGTTTCTGGTTTAAAGTGACTGCAGGCAGTCGGCCGAGAGCGGGAACTGTGGACAGTGAGAAAAGATAGAGAGAGGGAAAACCGCGAGCGATGAAAATGTGAACCAAAAGCCAGCAGAGATTGGAAGAGTAAGAGATGTTTTGGGGTGGGATGCTCTGTCAGAACACATAGCGAACAGGAATCTGATTCAACCCACTGTGAATATCCAGAACTTTCTGTTTTCATTTTAAATTAGGCTTTAGATGCACGTTGAGGGTGCGATAGGCCAAAGAACTATTCATCACAGGCTGGTTGCTATGACGACACAAATAGGCCTCAGCCTCAGCCTGGATTAGAGTCTGTTTCTGATTGTGTGCTGGGAGAGGAGAGGAGAGGCCAATGCTCAGCACGGTGCCGGTTCCCACTGAGGCCGGCAGTCAGCCCTGTCAGGTTCCCTCCACACTCCAGGGTCTCTTCCAAGTTGGCACCTACCCTCTGGAGCATTGCCAAGGCAGCAAAGGTCAGCCAGGGGGCATCTGAAGCAAGCCCACTGTAGAGGGAAGCCGGAATAACTAAGATCGGCCTGGCTTGTTTTGAAGCAAGTTGCACTCACTGCGAGAGGCCTGAGTCAATTTGTATTTCTGGGTGGCCCTGAGGCACAGTGGTTAGCACTGCTGCCTCACAGCTCCAGGGACCCGGGTTCGATTCCCGGCTTGGGTCACTGCCTGTGCGGAGTCTGCACGTTCTCCCCGTGTCTGTGTGGGTTTCCTCCGGGTGCTCCGGTTTCCTCCCACAGTCTGAAAGACGCGCTGGTTAGGTGCATTGGCCGTGATAAATTCTCTCTCAGTGAACCCAAACAGGCGCCGGAGTGTGGCGACTAGGGAATTTTCACAGTAACTTCATTGCAGCGTTAATGTAAGCCTACTTGTGACACTAATAAATAAACTTTAAAACTCTTGAAGAGCTGGCACTGTACTGGACAGGAATTGTCAGCTCAGTTGGCTGGACATGGAAGGTAGCGGTTGTGGTTAACACCAAGTAGCAAACAGCTCAATTCCTGTTCCGCTTGGGGTGGATTAGGGGCCGTGCCTTACCTATCATGAAAAAAAAATCACAGTATTTTGCTGCAGTGCAGCGAATAATGGCCGAGGGCTTGTCGATTTAATTTGATTTGATTTATTATTGTCACATGTATTGCTATGCAGTGAAAAGTATTGTTTCTTGCGCGCTATACAGACAAAGCATACCGTTCATAGAGAAGGAAAGGAGAGAGTGCAGAATGTAGTGTTACAGTCATAGCTAGGGTGTAGAGAAAGATCAACTGAATGCGAGGCAGGTCCATTCAAAAGTCTGACAGCAGCAGGGAAGAAGCTGTTCTTGAGTCGGTTGGCACGTGACTTCAGACTTTTGTATTTTTTTCCCGAAGGAAGAAGGTGGAAGAGAGAATGTCCGGTGTGCGTGGGGTCCTTAATTATGCTGGCTGTTTTGCCGAGGCAGCGGGAAGTGTAGACAGAGTCAATGGATGGGAGGCTGGTTTGCGTGATGGATTGGGCTACATTCATGACCCTTTGTAGTTTCTTGTGGTCTTGGACAGAGCAGGAGCCATACCAAGCTGTGATACAACCAGAAAGAATGCTCTCTATGGTTTATAAAATGATGAAGGGGATAGATAAAGTGAACATTCAAAGACTATTTCCTCGGGTGGATGGAGCTATTACAAGGGGGCATAACTATAGGGTTCGTGGTGGGAGATACAGGAAGGATATCAGAGGTAGGTTCTTTACGCAGAGAGTGGTTGGGGTGTGGAATGGACTGCCTGCAGTGATAGTGGAGTCAGACACTTTAGGAACATTTAAGCGGTTATTGGATAGGCACATGGAGCACACCAGGATGATAGGGAGTGGGATAGCTTGATCTTGGTTTCAGATAAAGCTCGGCACAACATCGTGGGCCGAAGGGCCTGTTCTGTGCTGTACTGTTCTATGTATGGTGCATCTGTAAACGTTGGCGAGAGTCGCAGCGGACATGCCAAATTTCCTTAGTCTGCAATATAATGGTGACCATGACAACTATCATAGAATCATACAGTGCAGAAGGAGGCCATTTGGCCCATCGAGTCTGCGACAACAATCCCACCGAGGCCCCATTCCCATAACCCCATGCATTTACCCTAGCTAGTCCCCCTGACACTGAGGGGCAATTTAGTATGACCAATCCATCTAACCTGCACATCTTTGGACTGTGGGAGGAAACCAGAGCACCCGGAGGAAACCCATGCAGACATGGGGAGAACGTGCAGACTCCGCACAGACAGTGACCCAAGCCAGGAATCGAACCTAGGTCCCTGGCGTGTGAGGTAGCAGTGCTAACCACTGTGCCACCGTGCCGCCTATCATCATTGTATAAAAAACCCATCTGGTTCACTAATGCCCTTCAAGGAAGGAAATCTGCCATCCCTACCCGGTCTGGCCTACATGTGGCTCCAGAGCCACAGCAATGTGGTTGACTTCTAACTGCCCTTGGAAATGTCCTAGCAAGCCATTCAGTTGAGGGCAATTAGGGTTTGACAACAAATGCTGACCTGGCCCTGGATGCCCACATCCTGTGAATGAATGAATAAAAATGGGTAGTGATTTGAGGGGTGGCGGAGTTCAGGGTGGTTGCTTGGAGGGTTGGCAGGTGAACATGGGGTGGGGGGTGAGGACTCATTCAGAGGCAGTTGATGGTTGTGGGAGGACACGACACTGTCTCCCGATTTGACCATCTCAGTTTTTAAACATTCCCTTGTCTTCAAATTCCCTCTGAAGTCTCCCTCACATCCCGCAAAATAAATCAATCAATTCTCCCCCTAATCCTCTCTCGCACCCTCTAAAACACTCATTAAAACCTGTGGCTTCAGTGCCTGAAAGGTAACAACACCCTCTGTGAGGCACCTTGAGGTGTGCCCACCAGCTTAGAGGTGCTATATGGGCAGCACGGTGGCACAGTGGTTAGCACTGCTGCCTCACAGCGCCAGGGACCCAGGTTCGATTCCCTGGCTTGGGTCACTGTCTGTGTGGAGTCTGCATGTTCTCCCTGTATCTGCATGGGTTTCCTCCGGGTGCTCCGGGTTCATCCCACAGTCCGAAAGACGTGCTGGTTAGGTGCGTTGGCCATGCTAAATTCTCCCTCAGTGTACTCGAACAGGTGCCAGAGTGTGACGAATAGTGGATTTTCACAGTAACTTCATTGCAGTGTTAATGTAAGCTTACTTGTGACACTAAAACTGGAGTGTGTCTGTGTGGGCTTCCTCCGGGTGCTCCAGTTTCCTCCCACACTCCACAGATGTGTGGGTTAGGTGGATTGGCCATGCTAAATTGACCTTAATGTGAGGGGGATTAGCAGGGTAAATGAGGGTTACCATAGAAACTGGAAGCAGGAATAGGCCATTCGGCCCTTTGAGCCTGTTCCGCCATTCATTTTGATCATGGCTGATCATCAAATTCGATATCCTGATTCCCCCCCTTCCCCCAAATCCCTTGATCCCCTTAGCCCCAAGAACTATATCTAATTTCTTCTTGAAATCACACAACATTTTGGCCTCAACTACTTTCTGTGGGAGTGAATTCCACACATTCACCACCCTCTGGGTGAAGAAATTTCTCCTCACCTCAGTTCTAAAAGGTTTACCCCTTATCCTCAAACTGTGACCCCTGTGACTATTATGGGAATAGGGTCTGGGTGGGATTGTGGTTGGTACAGTCTCGATGGGCTGAATGGCCTCCTTCTGCACTGTAGGGATTCTATGATTCTATGATCAATGCAAAATGTTGTTGTCCTGAGAAGTTTAACAGTATTCAAGACAGCAATCTCTTTCTAAAACTACCTTTCCTATTTCGACATTGTTCTCCAGCTGCAGCTCAGATGGTTCTGTGCGCGAGAGATGCTGCACCTTTTAAAATAATTAAACACCTTGCGCACCCTTCCTACAGCCCCACTCAAGTGATACAAAATACATTACATTTAAAAAATAGATCAAAACATACTTCCCATTGTGGAAAACAAAATGCAAATTTTTCAACTTACCTACATTTCTGTGCAGGAAATTATTATTTTTTGTATAATAAACATGGGAATTAAAAGGTATTACACAATCTCATAGGTCTCCTGAAGTTAAGCTAATGCTTCCCTTATTCTATTTCGTGGGTTAAGAATGTTTCTCTGTACGCAGGGGCAGGGGGTGGGGAGGGGGAGGGGTGGTGGGCGCTGGCAGGCTGGCAGGGAGACTGGGGTGGGGTGGGGGCTGGCAGGGTGGCAGAGTGGCAGGGAGACCGGGGCAGGGGAGGGAGGGATGGTGGGGGCTGGCAGGCTGGCAGGGAGACTGGAGTGAGGTGGGGGCTGGCAGGGTGGCAGAGTGGCAGGGAGACCGGGGCAGGGGAGGGAGGGATGGTGGGGGCTGGCAGGCTGGCAGGGAGACTGGAGTGAGGTGGGGGCTGGCAGGGTGGCAGAGTGGCAGGGAGACCGGGACAGGGGAGGGAGGGATGGTGGGGGCTGGCAGGGTGGCAGAGTGGCAGGGAGACCGGGGCAGGGGAGGGAGGGATGGTGGGGGCTGGCAGGGTGGCAGAGTGGCAGGGAGACCGGGGCAGGGGAGGGAGGGATGGTGGGGGCTGGCAGGGTGGCAGGGAGACAGGACGGAGGGAGGGGGGACTGGGACGACAGGCTGAAGAAGGATAATGCTGTCACTATAAAGTGGACACAGAGAATGCAGACAGCGTTCCCCTGTTTGAATGCACTCTTGGCTCACGCTTCAGTTGGTACTTACGGAGGAATCTTATCAGTCAATTTGGTGAGGCTTTAATGAGGAACTTCAATTAGATCATCTATATCGGCAAGAAGGAATTATTCTTTGCAAGTGAGATTACATCATCTTAATTAGTCCTTCATCATGTAATTTGTTCCTCTCAAAGCCCCTTTAGAAGACTACGTTTATTACATGTAATTAATATTCATGTTAAATCACTGTGCGCGGCAGTGTATAACTGAACTCCCCCCTCCCCTCTCCCACCCTCCCCCTCTCTCCCCCCCCCCCCCCGCCCCCCTCCATTGTAGTAACTGCTCAGTGCTGTGTATGAGGAGCAGCAGCTTGTGTGTTGGTGAATCCACCTCGCACAGGCCAATACCCAAAAACAAACCCCTCACAGGAGATGGAAAAGCACATCCTTTCCTGTGGAGAGTCTCGAGCTGGGATCGTTCTCCTTAGAGCAGAGAATGGTTAAGGGAAGATTTGAGGCGGCACAGTGGTTAGCGCTGCTGCCCTCACAGCGCCAGGGACCCGGGTTCGATTCCCGGCTTCGGGTCACTGTCTGTTTGGAGTCTGCACGTTCTCCCCGTTTCTGCGTGGGTTTCCTCCGGGTGCTCCGGTTTCCTCCCACAGTCTGAAAGACGTGCTGGTTACGTGCATTGGCCATGCTAAATTCTCCCTCAGTGTACCCGAACAGGCACTGGAGTGTGGCGACTCGGGGATTTTCACAGTAACTTCATTGCAGTGTTAATGTAAGCCTACTTGTGACACGAATAAATAAACTTAAAAAAAATGCTTACAAATGAGAAACAATATGGAGAGTTACGAGGATAGTGCAAGGAAGCATGACTAATTACATTGTTTTTTTCAAAGAGTTGGCATATATAAGAACCTAACCACCTCTTCTTGACATTCAATGACATTACCTTCACTGAATCCTCCCTATCAATATATTGGGGGTCACCAGTGACCAGAAACTGAACTGGACCAGCCATATAAATATTATGGCTAAAGGAACAAGTCAGAGGTTGAGAATCAGGAGGTGTGTTACTCTCCACAAGAGCCTATTCACCATCCACAAAGCACAAGTCAGGAGTGTGATGGAATACTCCCCACTTGCCTGAATGGGTGCAGCTCCAACAACACCCAATAACCTCGGCATCATCCAGGATAAAGCAGCCTGCTTAATTGACACCCCATCCTTCAACATTCATTCTCTCCACCAATAACACACACTGCCAGGCATGTGTACCATCTAGAAGATGCACTGCAGCAACTCATCAAGACTCCTTCGAAAAGATCTTCCAAACCCCTGAACTCTACCACCTAGAAGGACGAGGGCAACAGATACATGAGAACCCCACCATCTGGAGATTCCCCTCACCATCCTGACTTGGAAATATATTGGCCGTTCCTTCACTGTGGCTGGGTCAAAACCCTGGAACTCCCTCCCTAACAGCACTGTGGGTGCACCCACTTCGGGGGACTACAGTGTTTCAAGATGGCAGCTCGCCACCACCTTCTCCAGGGCAATTAGCGATGGGCCACAAATGCTGGCCTAGCCAGCGACGCCCACATCCCATGGACAAGATGAAAGAAGAGGCAGGATGTAACGAATGGCCTCCTCCTGTCATTCTGTCGATATTCTGTCACACCAGTGACATCACACGAGGATGTGCCGATGCAATCTGCATTATTGTGCGGCCTTTCATTAGAGCGGCAATAGGATTTCAAGCCACGTCAGTCAGCCAGTGCCATTCTGAAGGATCAGGATATTAAATTCCCGCCCAGGTAAGATGAATGTCGCATTCGTGCAGCCTTGAGTATTAATTCCGCGAGCCGTGGGTGGAAAATGGCTCCTTGAACCGGGGCCTGAATTCCAATGCATCCTCAGCTTTCAAGGCCCGTCCTAACCCTCGGAGTTGTGGCGTGTGCTTCACCCTGATGCAATTTGCATACAATTTCTGGGCAAATCCATTTATCAGGACTCATCTGGATTACACTCCGCTGAATGTTGGTTACTTGTACGGGGCAAGGTTATAACTGCAGGCGATGCGGAGACAAGCACTGATGTATTAACCCCCCTGAGCCTCATTTGCGTTCACTAGATTAACCCTATTGACGGGAATTTATAGCTACACATCACGGGCCATGGTATCACGCGTTGCCGGGAGATGGCCCACAGTCTGTGGAGGAAGCACTCACAGCAAACTCCACAACAGCTGAAGAATATGTCAGGGCTCTTTTCCGTAACGGGTCTCGACACATTATTATCACGCGCAGAGACCTTGCCATTTTGTCAGCGATGTCCGCCATCCCTCCGAACACGTCGCCTTTCTTCTACATTAACTTACATTAATAATAACTCAGGGTTGACTCCAATGAATAGACGGGGGCTGGCCCAGATCGAGCGAGATTGATTGTATTCGCCTCTGTATAACTCAATCTGATTATTAGTCAGATGTTGAAATTCAGGGTGTGTGATTTATTACAAACAAAGGACTGTTTATCAGATAACACCATACCCGTTGTCCAGGCACTGTCGCTCAGACCCGATCAATCATTTGTGAAGCGCATTCACTGTTGTTAGGTGGGATTCTCCGGCTTTGGGGCAAGCAGGGCTGGAGGATCCCACCCAAGGTCAGTGGACCTTTGCATGGCGTTCCACCACCTGCCCCCCCCTCCCCCGCACCCCCGCTCCAATTCCCGTGGCGGGCGGGACGGGGGAATTTGCCCCATTATTTTTTTTTATTCGTTAGTGGGACATGGGCGTCGCTGGCTGGCCAGCATTTATTGCCCATCCCTGGTTGCCCTTGAAGGGCAGTTGAGAGTCAACCACATTGCTATGGCTCTGGAGTCACATGTAGGCCAGACCAGGTAAGGATAGCAGATTTCCTTCCCTAAAGGACATTAGCGAACCAGATGGGTTTTTCCGACAATTGACAATGGTTTCATGGTCACCAGTAGATTCTTAATTCCAGATATGTTTTATGGAATTCAAATTCCACCATCAGCTGTGGTGGGATTCGAACCCGAGTCCTCAGAACATTAGCTGAGTTTCTGGATTAATAGTCCAGCAATAATACCACTAGGCCTTTACTTCCCTCTGATGAAGCCATGCTGGCTATCCCTGATCAAGCTTTGCCTCTCCAAGTGGAGATAGATGCTCTCCTTTAGATGTTTCTCTAATAGTTTCCCTACCACTGACGTGAGACTTACTGGTCTGTAGTTCCCTGTTTATCTCTACAACCCTTCTTAAATAGTGGAACAACATTAGCTGTTCTCCAGTCCCTTGGCACCTCCCCTGTGGCCAGAGGGGATTTGAAAATTTGGGTCAGAGCCCCTGCCCTCTCCTCCCTTGCCTCCCACAGCAGTCTAGGACACAATTCATCTGGACTTGGAGATTTATCCACTTTTAGGGCTGCTAACACCTCCAATTGCATTGCCCTGATGTATCAGCCTGAATGATTTCCACAGGTCAAAGTCTGGGAATCCTGTGGTAAGTAACTTCCCTCCTGACTCCCCAAAGCCTGTCCACAATCTACAAGGTGCAAGTCTGGAGTGTGATGGAATATTCTCCACTTGCCTGGATGGGTGCAGCTCCAACAACACTCAAGAAGTTCAACACCATCCAGGACAAAGCAGCCGATTTGATTGCTACCCCTTCCACAAACATTGACTCCCTCCATCACTGACGCACAGTGTACCATCTACAAGATGCACTGTAAGCAAGGACTCAAAAGTTAAAGTTTATTTATTAGTCACAAATAAGGCTTACGTTAACACTGCAATGAAGTTACTGTGAAATTCCCCTAGGTCATTGAGGTTCCTTAGACAATACATTCCAAACCCATGTCCACTTCCATCTAGAAGGACAAGGGCAGCAGATACATGGGAACACCACCACCTGCAAGTTCCCCTCCAAGCCACTCACCATCCTGATTTGGAAATATATCGGCCGTTCTTTCACTGCCACTGGGTCAAAATCCTGGAACTCCTTCCCTAACAGCACGGTGGGTGTACCTACACCACATGGACTGCAGCATTTCAGGAAGGCAGCTCACCACCACCTTCTCAAGGGGAAAATAGGGATGGGCAATAAATGCTGACCCGGCCAGCAACGCCCATGTCCCATTAATGAATTGAAAAAATTGTATGGAGTGTAGGCACTGACCTCAGACTGGGAGGTGTTACAAGTAAGTGTTACCATTTGCTTCGATTTGAGAGCTCACGGCCATTTATGGCCCAGTTGTGATGTGGAATACGATGCCTGAAAAGATGGTGGGGGCAGATTCAGATGTAGGGAATTGGAGACAGAAACATCTGTGGAGCAAAACCAAGAAGAAATTGGGAGGAGAACAAAGGTGTGTTGAAGATCGAGAGAGGGAGAAACAGAATCAGAATAAATGGTAACAGACGGGAAGAGACAAGGGGAAAGAAGCACTGGTGCTGTGTCAGCCACCATGAATCAGTCGCCAGCACTGTGGCCTAGGAGTCAGAAGGTTGTGGGTTCAAGACCCAAGACGCTTGAGCACCTAGCTGTTGGCACATGCTCCAGTACCGTACCGGTGTCTCTCTGGTGAGATGTAAAGTTGAGGACCCACCTTCCCTGCTCTCTAAGGTGGATGTGAAAGATCCCATGGTGGCGTTTGGACCAATATTTATTCATCAGCCAACGTCACTCAGACAGCAGGGCGATTCTCCCAAAAAAATTCAAAGTGTCAAATTTGAGTAAAAACTGGAGTAAATCATGCTGGCTTTTTCAACGAGAGTTTAAAAAAGAATCTCCCACATTCTGAGCACTGCTAAGTTCACCAGTGTAAATCACGCTGAGAAGCTGTGGGCAGGGCCTATTCCCGCTGGAGAGGCTGGCAGCATAGCGCTGAGCAGGCCACTGCGTGTGCGCCGATCTGTCAGCATCAAGATCAGTGCATGCGCAGTGGCCCCGCACTGCCGGTCTCCCGAACGCTGGCCAGCCCGATCGCTTATGCCCTTTATGCTCGACCCCTTATGCCCCCTGGGCATTGGCACTTTGCCCCTTGGGCAGTGCCAGGGAGTCCAGACTGGGGCACTGCCGAGGTGTCAATGCCCAGGGGACACCTCCCCGGTGTCCGACCCTCTGGGGGTACCTTGATTGCCCCCCCTTCACTCTAGCGGGGAGTGAAATACTCCTGGCGGGAGGAAGAGGCTAGTGTGCCTGGACAAATCACATTAAAATTAGCTGCTGAATAAATTATTCAGCTCCACTCTGGAAATCCGGCGTTGGTAGACACGCTCGGGGCCGGACACCCAGTGCAGATGGTTAAATCTCCTGGCCCGCTGCGCTAAAACATCAACCCAGCGGCATGGGAGAATCGCCTCCTTTATCTGGTCCAGAATCGTATAGCTGTTTGTGGGATCTTGCTGTGCACCGATTGGCTGCTGTGTTTTGTACATTACACTTGAGACTGCATTTCAATAAATGTGCCTCACTGACTGAAAAGTGCTTTATAAGACCATAAGATATAGGAACAGAATTAGGCCATTCGGCCCATCGAGTCTGCTCCGCCATTCAATCATGGCTGATAAGTTTCTCAACCCCATTCTCATGCCTTTTCCTCACAACCTTTGATCCCATAACCAATCAAGAACCTATCTATCTCTGTCTTAAAGACACTCAGTGACTTGGCCTCCACAGCCCTCTATGGCAATGAATTCCATAGATTCGCCACCCTCTGGCTGAAGAAATTCCTATCATCTCTGTTCTAAAGTGCCGTCCCTTTCCTCTGAGGTTGTGCCCTTGGATCTTAGTCTCTCCCACTGCAGCTGGGAAATTTGTTACTGAAATGTGGCTCTTTTATTTTCATTTGTATCAGACTATAAGGATCAGACTATAAGGCAGACTCGGGGCCCATACCTCTACACTTCCTGCTGCCTCGGCAAAGCAGCCAGCATAATTAAGGACCCCGGACATTCTCTCTTCTACCTTCTTCCGTCAGGAAAAAGATACAAAAGTCTGAGGTCACTGTGGTGAACCATTGTTGGTTACCACCAGGTAGTGCTGAGCCATGGTCTGGCCAGTACTATGAGTCTGTAGATATGTTACTGTTGGGGTTAGGGTTGGGCTGTTCTACCTGTTAATATAGTCCTATGGTACACCCCAGTTGGCTCCGCCTCCTGGGAGAGGTATAAAGGTCACTGCTCTGCCTGGTGACCCTTTAGTCTGGGATCGTGTACTGTATATAGTAGCTCTGTTATTGTTGGCAATAAAAGCCTTTATTTCCCGAGTACATCCAGCCTCTCGTGTGTTATATCGCGCATCAATTTTATTGCCAACAAGTAAATTATTTTTTTTTGAAAAAAAAAACAAAAGAAAACATGGAGCAAATGCTTAAACCCGAACGGCTTACGTTGGACCCACGTGCGGCGGGAGCATTGAACACTTTCGACCACTGGTTGAAGTATTTCCAAGATTACCTCGACGCCTCCACAGCGGTCGCCGACGACGCCGACAGACTCCGGGTCCTCCACGCGAGGGTAAGCGACGCTGTATACTTAGCGATCCATGAGGCCCCCGACTACAAAGGGGCCTCGAGCTTCTCAAAAAGCAATACAACAAACCGCCGAATGAGATCCATGCTCGACACCTTCCAGCCACTCGACGGCGGCAGCCCGGCGAAACGACGGAACAGTATGCGTGTGAACTTCAGCAGCTAGCCAGAGCCTGCAACTGCAAGTCAGTGTCGGCAGCCCAATACATGAGCGACTTAGTTCGAGATGCGTTCGTGGCGGGAATCGGCTCGTCGTACATCCGCCTTCGGCTGTTGGAGCAAGGTAACCTCGATCTCACTAAAACCATAGAGTTAGCTGACGCTCTAGAAACGGCCCCCAAAAGTCTGGAGATGTACCCCGATGACCGCGTGGAGACAGTGTGGCAGGGGCAGCCGCAGACTCCACTTTATTCAGCGGGATCAAAAAACTGCGTGATTGCGTTTCCAGCCTCGGACCTGACGACGGCAGCAGCTCCAGGTGGCCCGCGGTGTTACTTCTGTGGGGGGGTGAAACACCCTTGGCAGCGATGTCCAGCTAAAGCGGTATTGTGCTCCGCCTGCGGCAAGAAGGGGCATTATTCCAAAGTATGCCGGTCCAAACCTCCATCCAAAAACAGCAGTGCGGCGTGTGACTCCCCGGAGCCGGCCTCCTTGTCTTCTGCGTCTTCAAGGTCTTCTACCACGTGCGATTCCAGGACGTCGCCATTCCGAGCGACGGAGTCGCAAGACACGTGCGACCTGCAGGGGCCGCAGGTTTTGGCGCCATCGTCCACGTGCGACCTATGGGGGCAGCCATTTTGGTCGGCACCGACCGCGAATGACCAGCAGGGGTCATCATCAACCATCTCAGCTGCCTGCAGTTGCACCCACGAACCAACGGTGACGTCGATCATCCTGGACCAGGCCAAGCCTCACAGACTCGACAAGTCCATGATGGACATACAGGTAAACAGACGCCAGATTTATTGTTTGTTTGACAGCGGGAGCACGGAGAGCTTCATTCACCCTGACACCGTGAAGCGGTGTGGTCTCCAGATTCGGTCTGTCAAGCAGACAATTTCGATGGCGTCAAGGTCCCGGTCTGTCACCGTGCTAGGGAGCTGCGTGGTCAATCTGACGGTGCAGGGCACAGTTTACGAGAACTTCAGGCTCCTTGTGTTACTGCATCTTTGCGCGCCGATACTCCTAGGACTAGATTTTATGGTCCACCTGAAGAGTGTAACCCTGCAGTACGATGGGCCACTCCCTCCGCTTTCAGTGGGAGATCCGCAGCCTCTAAATTGCCCAACGCGCTCCAAATGTAGTCTCTCAACGCTCAGGATTACCACACCCTCCCTATTCCAGAATCTCGTGCCAG